>NC_133326.1:305203794-305558090 GCF_042186555.1 Aquarana catesbeiana
AAGAATATTCAATCACATGCAAGGGAATGAAAAAATAGCATTTTTGCTTGCACATAATTGGATGATAGAAGTCAGCAGAGCTTCCCCTCAAATCAGAGCTTCCCCTCAAATCTAGAGCAACTGCACTTGCCATGCACAGTATATTTGCCTTTTGTAAAGCAACCTCACTATTCCAACTTTTGGAATCCCATGTAGTCATGCATGGCAGATATCACATACTAGTGTCTATTATTGTCAAAAGTACGTATACAATAATAAATATATATGCTCCTAATAAAAATCCATGTAAATTCCATAGGAAAATTTTGGAAAAAATTCAGAAGATACAAAAAGGACATACTATTCTTTGTGGAGATTTTAATGCTCCTATTGATCCTTGCATGGACACTTAAAAAAGTCACAGACTAGAAGATTCTGAAAAAAACACCATACTGTCTCATGAAGGATTGTTCGATCCATGGAGGTGTCTCCACACTACAGAAAGAGGCTATACTTTTTTTTTTTTCTAATGTTCAAAAAACCTATTCAAGAATAGATTATTTCTTAACAGATAAACTTCTTTTGCAAAAGGTAGTGGTATGCCTGTATTCATAACAATACCTGGTCAGACCATGCTCCGATCAATTTGGATGTTATGTTCGGGCAATCATGTACCAAGATTAATCTTTGGCGTAATAATACATGTACCTTTTCTCATGATAAATATAGGTCAGATATTAAAAACAAAGGAAATATTTTACATTAAATGATGACAATGCTGCAGATGGTTTTAATATCTGGTGTGCCCATAGGATTCCCACAGGAATACTAATACAATTAACTTCTCAAAAAAAGAGCACATCTAATATCCTCATTGTTGAACAACATAAACCAGAGGAAGAAAATAAGAATACTTATAGACAAGTATTGAGAGAAACTTTGATAGCAGAGCACAATAAAAATCCTAAGAAATTAAAACTTAATTTTTACCCTCAGGGTAACAGAGCAAGTAAATTACTGGCATGCAGGTTTGACAATGTAACTCTAAAAAACAAATTAGCTAAAATGTCACATCATAAATTGGGTAAAATAGCCCACAACCCCCAAGAAATAGCAGATTTTTTTATTTGCTGAATACTATAAATCCCAATATAATTTACAAAAAGATCATGGAACACCTCCACCTACATCTCAAATTATATTAGAATTTCTTGAATTTATTAAATCCTTATCATATAATAAATAACCCGGGATAGACAGGCTATCAGGAGAATATTATAATATGTATGCTGATACAAACAAACAATATTGGCGCACTCTAGCTCAGGCTAAAATAAAACAAAACCATAAGAAAATAGTTCATATAGTTCATAAATCGGTGTATACAAATCCATTATTCCAAAGTATTGCACTCCTAGTGGGTGCTAGCTCTGGATGGAGCTAGACGGAACTCTGGAGATAAAAAAGGGAAGAAGAGCAGCACCATCTAAGTGTAGTAATGTGTAATTTTAATAAGATAAAAGAAGAGACGCTCACAAGATGTATAAAGTATAACAGCGCTCTGTGCATAAGAGATTATCCACTCTCTGTACCTGGTGCAGTATGGCTTCAGGAGTAGAGACTGATGAGTCTGGTTAAAATTCCTGCTGATATATGAGCCCCATATTTAACTAGAATTTGTAATTATTTTCAGGAACCATGAAACAGGCGGAGACAGAAAATGCAGTAAAAATCACACTTTTTTTAATAAAATGGTAAAAATAGTACAACTGGTAAACGTAGTCAAAACATAGTCAGGGTTCGGTAGCCAAATTGGGTAGTCAGAACAAGCCAGGAAATCAGAAAGCCAGAGATCAGCGTAGTCAGAGGCAGCAGACAGGATCAGGAACCAGAAGGAACGTCAGCCGGGCAAGTCTTTAACAGGAACCCAGCAGAGAGTCTCTAGATATGTTGACCAAGGTGAAGGCATGGGAGAAATGAACCAGGCAGTTTAAATAGCCAGAAGGGGCTGGCTGATGAGCAGGAAATGATCACCAGCTGAGGCACTGTGGAACGATGAGTGCTGGCAATTAACCGACAGCTGAACACTGAGAAGGGAGGATTGAGCCCATCCCTGACAGTACCCCCTCCTCAACCACCCCTCCCCCTCGGAGAGCCACCAGGTTTGAGGTGAAAACATCTATGGAAAGCAAGGAAGAGGACAGGAGCATGTACGTCCGAGGATGAGACCCAAGAGCGCTCCTCTGGACTGTACCCTTTCCAATGAACCAGGTACTGTATGCACCCACAGAACCTACAGGAGTCAATGATTGAATCTAATACTCCTCTTGGTTCTCAACCTGAACCAGGTGAGGACATGGTACAGAGGTGGTGAAGCAGTTGCACACCAGGGGTTTTAAGGAGACCTGAAATACATTTAACCCTTTCATGACTAAGCCTATTTTTGAAATTTGGTGTTTACAAGTTAAAATCCGTATTTTTTGCTAGAAAATTACTTAGAGTTCCCAAACATTATATATATTTTTTTAGCAGAGAATCTAGAGAATAAAATGGCGATTGTTGCAATATTTTTTATCACACGGTATTTGTGCAGCGGTGTTTTAAACGCAAATTTTTGGAAAAGGGACACTTTCATGAATTTAAAAAAATCCAAACAGTAAAGTTATCCCAATTTTTTTGTATAATGTGAAAGATGATGTTACGCCGAGTAAATAGATACCAAACATGTCACCCTTTATAATTGCACGCACTCGTGGAATGGCGACAAACTACGGTACCTATGAATTTCCATAGGCGACGCTTTAAAAATTTTTTACGGTTACCAGGTTTGAGCTACAGAGGAGGTCTAGGGCTAGAATTATTGCTCTCACTCTGACGATCGCGGCGATAACTCATGTGTGGTTTGAACACCGTTTACATATGCGGGCGCGACTTCCGTATGCGTTTTCTTCGCTGCGCGAGCTCGCGGGGACAGGGGCACTTTAAGAAAATTTTTTTATTATTTATTTATTTTATTTATTTTTTTACTTTATAAATTGTGTTTAAAAAATTTTTTTTTTTTTTTTTTTTACTTTTATTGCTGTCACAAGGAATGTAAATATCCCTTGTGACAGTAATAGGTGGTGACAGGTACTCTTTATGGAGGGATGGGGGGTCTAAAAGACCCCCCATCCCTCCTTTACACTTCAAAGTATTCAGATCGCCGAAAACGGCGATTCTGAATACTGTGTACTTTTTCAAATTCGGCGCCATTGGCAGCCGAGTAAACGGGAAGTGACGTCATGACGCGTTTACGCTCACAGCTTCGTTCCAGCCGCTGAAGATTCCCGATTGGACACCGGGCCTCCCGATCGCACGGGAGGCCCGGCAACAGCGGCGGGAGGCGGCGGGGGGGGGATGTCCCCTCCCGCTCCTCCGGTATAACAACCGAGCGGCTTTTAGCCGCATCGGTTGTTATACACGGGTAGCCGATCGCCCGCTGGAAACAACGGTACCGGGATGATGCCTGCAGCTGCAGGCATCATCCCGGTATAACCCCGGAAAGCCGAGTACACATATCTGCGTACGGTCGGTGGGAAGGGGTTAAAATATGCATGTTAGAAGGAAGGTCTAATACGTAAGCCACTGGGTTGATCTTATGTAGAATCCAGAAAGGCCCAATAAATGGTGGTGCCAGTTCTAAGAGGTTATCCTCAGATCTGATGAGTCTGTCCCCGTCAGGTAGGTGATTCAGGGGTAACATAATTCTCCTGCGCTCAGGTGTTTATGCTTCAGAAATTAAAATATAAAAACAAGAGTCTCTTCCTTGTCCACACTCTGAGGCTCTGGGGAAAAGATTTCTCCCTGGAAACGTGCCAGCCAAGCCATTGCGGACACGTTCTGGTCTCCTTGCTTGTGTGGAGCATCCTAGTAGTCCTGGTGATGTCTAGTTCATAGTGTTTTGACATGGTTTTTATCACCTATGTTTGTGATACTTTTTACTCTTTAATAGATGTTTTAATGGAATTGCACTAGGTCGGGGCGCCCTTCTCTTGTATCTCATTGTCAGGTGATCTAGGGGTCCCAGGTATTTTCGAATTGGGGAAGCTTGTCCTGCAGTATGGCAGAGAGGTGTTTGTTTTTAAATTACCCGGGACAATTTGTTCTTTAAGAGGTCAAAATCTAGCACTGTAGATTTCCAAGATCTTGCAATTGTTATTTTGGCTGCTGTAAAAATGAGGCTTGGGTGGGTCTCGGGGCTCCCCCATCACGGTGTCCAAGGAGTGCCTGTTGCGGGAACTTAGTCCCTGTGAGGGAATAGAAAAAATTGTTGATATGGATTCAGAATCTATGGGCTTTTGGTCACATGCACTATATGTGATATGTCATTCCCTCTTGGCTGCACCCTCGAAAACACAGGGGGCAGGTTCCCAGCACCCATTGGGCAATTCTAACAGGGACCATGTACCATTGCATTAGTACTTTGTAAGTGGTCTCTATTAGGGAGGTGTTTATAATTGATTTTGCAGCTCCTTGTGCCAGTCTATGCCACTCTGCAGGGTCTAAGACCTCCCCTATATCATTTTTCCATATAAGGGAGTCTATCATCCGTGGAGGTCAGAAAGATGTAAACCTTGGATATATATATATATATATATATAGATATATAGATATTCCATTGGGGTTGTTGTAAATAAATCGGAAACCCTTTTCAGTGAAGTGATAAAGTGGGCTATCTGATTATATGGATAGTATTCTGCAGGTGGTAAAGCGTGTTGTTCCTTAAAGGATTTCTAGTGACAGAACCCCTCTGTGGTTGTAAAAATCGGCGATACGCAAAAGCCCCTTAATTGTCCACCATGCAAAATCAAAAGGGATGAGGCCCGGGGTGAATGCAGGATTTGGCAATAATGGAGCAAGGGGAGCATAGGTTGATCTAAAATTGTGTTTTGAGGATAGCCTGTCCCACAATCCTACAGAAAAGGAAAGTGTGGGGTATAGGATAGGAGGTCGAACTTTGGATGGTAGCCAAAACAGGTGGCTAACTGGGCTCATAGGCAAGATAGAGGATTCCAGCTGCATTCAGATTGGATGGCGTTGTTTACTGTGAAAAGTAATCAATGGGGACAGTTGGGCAGCCTGAAAGTATCTGAGCTGGTCTGAAGCTCCTAAGCCTCCTCTTACTCTAGGAGCAGAAATTGTCTTTCCCTTCACCCTGGGCTCCCCAGATATACATTACCAATTTTTGTTGAAATTTCTTTAAATGAGATATGTTTAAAGACACTGGGAGTGTACGAAAGAGGTACAACAGTCTTTTTGAGTGAGTTCAGCCTGCCGAACCATGACAGGAGATTCTTAGCCCATCGTTGTCAACTGCCAGCACTGAGAAGTCCCTCCATACTAAAGGAGAGCCAGGAACGTACACGGCAGGTGCCGGCAGGGGCCAGCACAGAGGCAGGTGGAGACAAAGAGGTGCAGGCACTAGCAAAGAGTAGATGGGTGACAGTCAGGAAGGGTAGAGGGGGAAGTGCCAGGGAGGCCGATCCAGGACTTGAGCATCCCAATAAGTACGCTCCATTGAGTGACATTGGTGAAACCAGTCAGGGACCAGCACTAGCTGCCAGGGGAAGAACTCCTCCAGTGAGAGTGGGGGGGCAGCGAAGGGAAAGAAAAGACAGATTCTGGTGGTAGGGGACTCAATTCTTAGAAGGACAGAGGGCAATCTGTAACTAAGACCTGAAGCGCCGAACAGTATGTAGTCTACCAGGCGCTCGGGTTCGGCACATCACGGATCTTGTGGACAGATTACTGGGAGGGCCTGGGGAAGACCCAGCTGTCATGGTGCACGTTGGCACCAATGACAAAGTCAGAGGCAGATGGAGTGTCCTAAAGAATGATTTTAGGGACTTAAGAGCTAAATTGAGGAAAAGGACCTCCAAGGTAGTATTCTCAGGAATACTACCGGTACATCTAGCCACACCACAAAGGCAGAGGGAGATTAGGGAAGTAAACAAGTGGCTGAAGAGCTGGTGTAGTAAGGAGGGGTTTGGGTTCCTGGAGGACTGGGCCGACTTCTCAGTTGATAACCGGTACTATAGAAAGGACGGACTGCACCTAAATGAGGAGGGTGCAGATCTGCTGGGAATGAAGATGGCCAAAAAGTTAGAGGGGTTTTTAAACTAGGCAATGGGGGGGGAGGGTCCAGAGGTAGAGATAGTCAGCGCGGAAGATATTCCAGAGGGTAGTATTGGGGGCATTAGTGGTAGGTTGACCAAAGCACAAGGTAAGTATAGTAGCAAAACCAAAAAAATATTTTTACTGCGCTATCCCAAAAGTAATCATGTGTATAAGGTTTGACCTTATGTGATGAGAAAAAAGCTGCAACTAACAATGTGAGACACACACACTAGAAATAACATAAAAAATAAGCTGCGCTATAAATTGATTTTTGAGTATAGAAACAACAAAACAAATAAAGAACCATATAAAAATTGTATGATTACACATAAATATATGCAATATACTATCACATCAACATTCTATCACCAGTGACATGTGCGAAAAAAAGGAGACAATTAGTGAACATAAAATGTGTAGCAGAGAGCAAAAGCTACAGAACAGAGTCCACTCAAATAGGCAAATTTATAAAGCCCACTTAATAGACAGTCTTCTAGAGGGTGACTTTGTAATCTTCCTGCCAGCGGTGAGGAAGCGGTTGCTGTGTCTGGGCGGTGCTTTGGTTGGGTGGTGACTCGGCGGTTGTAAGCAGCGCTAGCTGTCGGGTTAGGTTGCGCCCAGGCAGGTAAGCGAGACCTGGGAAATGGGGCTGGGAGGAAGGAGCCGCCGCCGCCCCTCAGGGACAGAATAAACAGCTTTGACATCGGTAGCATAGAGTGGACTGCAAAGTTTTATGTCATTTTATGGTTTATGAACACACACTCGCCATATGAGATGACATCTTTTGCTGAGATTTTGAGGAATCCCTCTAGCATTGACAGCCTTTGAAAGACCCGAGGCTGGGGTTGAGAGCCAAAGGCATGTTTGATCTCCCTAAAAAGAGATCTAAGGAGCTGGTAAGCGGCAGCATTTTTCGTGGGTGGAGGCACTTCTGTATTGTACCCCAGCACACACCACCCTCAGTGTTGAAGTTGCATGTCACCGCTGGCAGGAAGATTACAAAGTCACCCTCTAGAAGACTGTCTATTAAGTGGGCTTTATAAATTTGCCTATTTGAGTGGACTCTTTTCTGTAGCTTTTGCTCTCTGCTACACATTTTATGTTCACCAATTGTCTCCTTTTTTTCGCACATGTCACTGGTGATAGAATGTTGATGTGATAGTATATTGCATATATTTATTTATGTGTAATCATACAATTTTTATATGGTTCTTTATTTGCTTTTTTTGTTGTTTCTATACTCAAAAAATCAATTTATAGCGCAGCTTATTTTTTATGTTATTTATAAGTATAGTAGCAAGTCCTAGTTGCAATCTCGAAACACCCAATACGAGGACACTATGCGACCGGTCTAAACTATGTGGCATGTTCACCAATGCCAGGAGCATGGCAGACAAGATGGGTGACCTAGAGATACTGTTGTACGAAGAGGATTTGGATTTTGTGGGAGTTTCAGAGACCTGGTTCAACAGCTCTCATGATTGGCTGGCAAATATTCAAGGGTATACCCTTTACCGCAAGGATAGAGAGGGTGAAAAAGGGGGAGGGGTATGCCTATATATCAAGAATAATGTACAAGTGAATGTGAGAGATTACATCACTGAGGGAGCTAGGGAGGAAGTGGAATCCTTATGGGTAGAGCTCCAAAGGAATGAACATAAGGGGAAAATAATACTGGGAGTATGCTATAGGCCCCCTAACCTGAGGGAGGAAGTGGAGACAGATCTCCTATCACAATTTGGATTAGTAGCAAGGATGGGAAATGTTATCATAATGGGGGATTTTAATTATCCAGACATAGACTGGGCGGAGGGAACCGCGCATTCATTTAAGGCTCGCCAGTTCCTTAACCGCTTGCCGCCCGCCGTCTGTCATATGATGGCGAGGCGGCGCGGCTCTCGTTCTGGGAGGGTGTCATATGACGCCCTGCCCTTTAAACAGGGAATGCGCGCAATCGTGCGCGCGCATCCCTGTACCCTCGGTGGCGGTGTGTCACGGAGACACCGCTCGCCACCGAGGGGGGTAAACAGCCATTGGGCATGGCATGATGAAGTCACGGCCAATGACAGCTGGTACCGCCCCATTGTGTACAGCGCATTCGCGCGATCGGGAGCACGCAGCGCGTGCACCCGGGAACACTGCTGTCACAGACGATGGTAAACAGCCATTGGTCGGCGGCTGTTTACCACATTATCGGCTGTGATCCATAAATGTAAACACAGAGCGGTTACTAGCTGTTACCAGCTCTTCTCACACACCGTTTCCAGTGTAAAGAGAGAAGAGCTAGGAGCAGTGAGTTACCGATCTGTGTCTGTATTGTACTGCACAAGCACAACACTTGTCCCATCGCCCCCCCAATTGTCATCTGTCACCCCATAAAGTGCACCTGTCACATAAGACTGCCATCAGTGACCGTCAGCGGTGCACCTGTCAGCCATCACCCGTCACCCATCAGTGACGTCAGCCGTCACCTGTCAGCCATCACCCGTCACCCATCAGTGACGTCAGCCGTCACCCGTCACCGATCACTGACGTCAGCCATCACCTGTCACCCATCAGTGACCGTCAGCCGTCACCTGTCAGCCATCACCCGTCACCGATCACTGACGTCACCTGTCAGCCATCACCCGTCACCGATCACTGACGTCAGCCATCACCTGTCACCCATCAGTGACCGTCAGCCGTCACCTGTCAGCCATCACCCGTCACCGATCACTGACGTCAGCCGTCACCTGTCAGCCATCACCTGTCACCCATCAGTGACCGTCAGCCGTCACCTGTCAGCCATCACCGATCACTGACGTCAGCCGTCACCCATCAGTGACCGTCGGCCTGTCACCCATCAGTGACCATCGCCTGTCACACCGTCATCACCTATCAGTGAACGTCACCTGCCACCCATCTCACAGCCCATCAGTTACCGTCACCTGTCACACAGCCATCAGCGTCATGTCCAAAAGATTATACACCAGTGAGGAGGCATTCCAGATCCTCTCCATGACTGATGAGAGCAACGGGGAGTTCTCATCAGATTCCAATTCTGATTCCGAATCAAATTCGGCATTTGAACCGAATAGTGAATCGACAAATTATTCGGAGGAAGAATGGGTCCCTCCTAAAAGGGCACGGCACTCTGGAAACCAGGATTACATTCTCAGGCCCAGTACCAGCGCTGCCGCCAGCAATAGGCCCCAAGAACAAATTCCCAGGCCCAGTACCAGCGCTGCCGCCAGCGATAGGCCCAGGGAACAAATGCCCAGTACCAGCGATGCCACCAGTGATACAAATGCCCAGACCCAGTACCAGTGCTGCCACATCACGCCTGAGTACCAGCACAGGAAATTCAATTCCCCAACTACTGGAGTGTCATGTCCCCCAAGAGCCAGGGCCTCTACATATATGCCAGATGGTCTTGCCAACCCAACATGGCTGCCATCCGACTCCGGATCACCAATTATTCCCCCATTCACAGCACAGCCAGGTGTGCAGGCAAACACCCAAAATTTCACAGCGATTGATTTTTTTTTAACTGTTTTTGCCCGACACTTTGCTGCAATTCATTGTGGACCAGACAAAGAGAGGTCTAAATTTGGAGGCGTTCAAATTGTTTATGGGCCTCGCCCTAAACATGGGGCTTACAAAAAAAAAAATGAAGGACATGCCTATTGGTCCACCAACCCTATCCACAACATGCCCATTTATTCTGCCGTAATGGCCAGATCCCGATACGAAATTATAATGCGCTTTCTGCATTTTAGTGACAACACCCAGTGCCCTCCCCGTAATCATCCAAATTACGACAAACTATATAAACTTCGCCCGCTGATTTCTTTTGCCAACAATTTGCAGAACTCTGTGTCGATGAGTCCCTGGTACCCTTTTCAGGCCGGCTAGGAATAAAGCAATATATTCCTAGCAAAAGGGCCAGATACGGTGTAAAATTATACAAGCTATGTGAGAGAGCCACGGGATATTTGTATGCGTTCCGCATATATGAAGGAAAAGATTCCCAGCTCCAGCCCCCTGAGTGCCCGGCCTACATGGGCACAACTGGAAAGATTGTATGGGACTTGGCATACCCACTTCTGAACAAAGGATATCACATATACCTCGACAATTTCTACACTGGCCTGCCCCTTTTCAAACACCTATACATTGCAAAAACCCTAGCGGAACCTCCAGAAAAAATAGGAAGGGCTTCCCACAATCTCTTGCAAACAAAAAGCTGCGAAGGGGGGAAAGAGCAGCATTGAGATGCAATGAAGTGCTGGCCTTGAGGTGGAAGGATAAAAGGGACATGCACATGATGTCCACCATCCATGACGACACTACAATTGAGGTTCAAAGAAGAAGAGGTCCCATTGAAAAGCCAGTATGTGTCCAAGATTATAATCTCTACATGGGGGGGTGGATTTCAATGATCAAATGATTCAGCCCTGTTTGTCGATAAGGAGGTCCCGATTCTGGTACAAGAAGGTAGCAATTTATCTCATACGTTTGTCCGTTTATAATTCCTATGTAGTCTATACCAAATCCACAGAAAGCCCCCCCCTTCCTACAATTCATAGAAGAAGTTGTTACGTCCATCATCTATCACCAAAGACCCCCCCGAAGACCTTCGCTCTGAGGCTGTTTGCCGACTTCATGAGCGCCACTTCCCCTTCAACATTCCACCATCTGAAGCAGGTCGAAGACGCCAAAAAAATGTCGCTTGTGCACCAAAAGAGGATTTTGAAAAGATACCAGCTACCATTGTCCCCAGTGTCCCTCCCAACCTGGCCTTTGCATTGGTGAATGCTTCCAACTTTATCATACATCCCTAAAATATTAGCCCATATTTTAACAATTTCTCCATTTTCATTATCTGTGCTGACCATTTTCCATGCTTCCCCAAATAACCATGCCACTGCCTCCCACGTTAACTGACCCTGGCCTGTTTTTTGACTATGCCTCTGCCTACCGTTTGGACTGCTTCCACGTAAACTGATCCTGGCCTGTTTTTTGACTATGCCTCTGCCTACCATTTGGACTGCTGCTACGTGAACTGACCCTGGCCTGTTTTGTGACTATGCCTCTGCCTACCGTTTGGACTGCCTCCACGTGAACTGACCCTGGCCTGTTTTATCAACTACTCTACTGCCTACCACTTGGACTGCTTGCACGTGAACTGACCCTGGCCTGTTTTATGGACTATGCTTTTGCCTGCCGCTTGGACTGGTCTGTTGCCCTGCTACTGTAGTACACAGGGGTCTCACATATGTGAGGGGCTCCAGAATTGTTATTCCGGATGGAGAAAACAATTTTTTTTTGTTTTCTCCAGGTTTCGGAATTTCCGGATTAGAGTCTGGAGTCCGGAGGCTTCATAGAGATTTGGGTGGGTCGAAGCCTCTACCCCTGTGCCCCTGTGCACAGGTCTTACCTGATTGCGGCCCTCAGCCTGATGCTGACTTAGTGCCATCATGCCTCTGCCTGCCTCATGAACGGACCACACTGCTACATGGACTATGCAAATAATTTAGCTATAGCAAGAGGCAGTATGTTTATGAAGGGCTGGAGAGAGGTACAATGAGTGTCTGCAGGTAACAGTGTACCAGAACCAATATTATGGCTGTGCTGGCTGTGTCTGCCTGGACAATTTATATGGACTGTGCTGTGCTGACAATATTCTTGTGCTGACTATAGACAATATTCCTGCTTGCTGCCTGGATAATTACTATTGCTGTTGCTAAGCACATCCCTGCCTGCTGCCTGGACCAGTGCTCTCCTCTGCGGATACTACTAAAAGCACAGGTAATGCTTTTTTTTTTTTACCCTTTCCGCAATATAATTTATTTTGGATTGTAATCCTTGGTATGTACATGCTATGTGTTAGAAATATGAAGGGCCTTCAAAAATGATAGGTTGCCAGGAAATTATATATGTCATTTATGCTCCTAGAATGCCTGATGGTGCTACTTGGATGTTGGGCCTCTGTATGTGGCCCTTCAAAAGCGTAATAGGTGGTTGAGAAATGAGATGTGTCATTTATGCTTGTAGAACGCCTGAAGATGCTACTTTAATATGGGGCCTTTGTATGTGGCCAGGCTATGTAAAAGTCTCACACATGTGGTATCGCCATACTCGGGAAGAGTAGCAGAATGTAATTTGGGGTGTAATTTGTTGTATGCATATGCTCTGTGAAAGAAATAACCTGTTAATATGACAATTTTATAAAAAAAAAAAAAAAAAAATCTTAATTTTGCAAAGAATTGTGGGAAAAAATTACAACTTAAAAAAACTCACCATGCTACTTACGTAATACCTTGGAATGTCTACTTTCTAAAAAGGGGTCATTTGGGGGGTATTTGTACTTTTCTGACTTGTTAGTATCTCAAAAAATGAGATAGGCCTTCAGTACATCAGGTGTGATCAGATGTGATCAATTTTCAGTGATTGGCACCATAGTTTGTAGACTCTATAACTTTCACAAAGACCAAATAATTTACACTAATTTGGGTTATATTTACTGAAGATATGTAGCAGTATAAATTTTGGCCAAAATTTATGAAGAAAAATTACTAATTTGCAAAATTTTATGACAGAAACAAAGAAAAAGGCATTTTTTTTCACCAAATTTACGGACTTTTTTATTTATAGCACAAAAAATAAAAAACCCACTAGTGATTAAATACCACCAAAAGAAAGCTCTATTTGTGTGAAAAGAAGGACGCAAATTTCATATGGGTACAATGTTGCATGACTGAGTAATTGTCATTCAAAGTGTGAGAGCGCTGAAAGCTGAAAATTGGTCTGGGCAGGAAGGGGGTGTAAGTGCACTGTATTGAGGTGGTTTTGCAGGACAATTTTATGGGTCAGATGGTATACGCACCAACTAGAAATAAAACATTACTGGATCTACTGATTACCAACAATACAGAATCGCGCGAACAAAATGTGATATCAATATTCAAAATAAATACTCAAAATAAACACATGCATACATCCATTACTAATGAATGCCAAAAGTGCATTTGAATAAAAACTCAAACATCTACATGTGCACATATAAATTAATAAACTAAAGTATGTGCTTTAGAGGAAAGATGTGGTACACAAATATAAATCGACTGTTCATGTAAAGTCCCGTGAAATTATAAAAAATTAATGTTAATAAAATTGATGATAAACATCTAAACACCTGTGCAAAATTTATAAAATAAAAAGTTCATAAGATGCCAGCTGAATGTCATCAGAAAGATGTTGGGTGAAGGTTATAGTTGAATCCACCACCAAAACAGCAGAAATGGACTCTTACCAGAGCTCCATGATCCCCCCATAACAGAGGATCTAGGAGTGCATGTATACAAATACTGGATGGCTTCAGGAAAACCAGAGAACCTCAGTGTTGGGTGGTCCCCTCCCGACCAATCGCATCACGGTGGAACTCCCATGGTGCATGAAAGTGTATGTATGTATGTATATGTATATATATATATATATATATATATATATATACATATACTCCATAGTGTAAAACCGCCATTTATTAAAGCGTTAAAACAAAAGGAAATACACTCACAATGTTGCAGTTAAAATCGAGCCTGAAGTCTGCTCAGCTGTCCGGAGCACAAGCAGACAACCCATCCTCTGGGCATACGAGGTACGAAGTGACGTCAGTGCGTTGCTCCGCCCTATGCGTTTTGTAATAACTTACGTCGTCCAGGGGCACTATGGAGTTTTTTATATATATCTTTCATGCACCATGGGAGTTCCACATCTTTCCTCTAAAGCACATACTTTAGTTTATTAATTTATATGTGCACATGTAGATGTTTGAGTTTTTATTCAAATGCACTTTTGGCATTCATTAGTAATGGATGTATGCATGTGATTTATTTTGAGTATTTATTTGAATATTGATATCACATTTTGTTAGCGCAATTCTGGTTTATTTCCGATTTGTTTTCCTTGTATTTATGTTTACATGAGAATTGCAGCTTTTGGGGGGCTGTGCTTCGGATATAGCCCCACTTAATATTAATATTAGCGCAATTTTGTTCCCTATTTTCCATACCAACAATATAGACCTGATCACGGATGTGGAAATACAGGGCAATTTAGGTAACAGCGATCACAAGTCAATTAGTTTCAGTATAAATCACACAAATAGGAAACCTTAAAGGAATACAAAGACACTGAATTTCAAAAGAGCCAACTTCCCTAAACTACAAATCTTGCTAAAAGGCATAGATTGGGATAAAATATTAGGAACAAAGAATACGAAGGAGAGATGGGTTTGCTTTAAGAGTATATTAAATAAGGGCATTAGCCAATGTATCCCATTGGGTAATAAATTTAAAAGAGCGAACAAAAGTCCTGGATGGCTTAACTCCAATGTAAAAATGCATATAAAAGCAAAGGAGAAGGCCTTCAAAAAATACAAGGTTGAGGGATCATCCTCAGCATTCAGACTTTATAAAGAATGCAACAAGAAATGTAAGGGTGCAATTAGGACGGCTAAGATAGAACATGAAAGACGCATAGCGGAGGAGAGCAAAAAAAAATCCCAAGAAATTCTTTAACCGCTAAGCCACCGCCGACCGTCATATGACGGCTGGACGAGGCTTCTATTGTTCTGGGAGGACGTCATATGACGTCCTCGCCTTCCGAGCCACTAGGGGGCGCGCGCGCGCCGCCGGCGGCGCGCGCGCGTGCCCGCTGCGTTGCTCGGGACCCGGTGCGCGTGCCCGGCGGCCGCGATGTCCGCCGGGCACCCGCGATTGCCGGGTAACAGAGCAGGAGCGTGGATCTGTGCATGTAAACACGGATCCACGTCCTGTCAGAGAGGAGAGGAGACCGATGGCGTGTCCCTTGTACATAGGGACAGCGATCGGTCACCTCCCCCAGTCAGTCCCCCCCCCCCACAGTTAGAATCACCTCCTTAGGTAATACATTAACCCCTCGATCGCCCCCTAGTGTTAACCCCTTCCCTGCCAGTCACATTTACACAGTAATCAATGCAATTTTATAGCATTGATCGCTGTATAAATGTGAATGGTCCCAAAAATGTGTCAAAAGTGTCCGATATGTCCGCCGCAATATCGCAGTCACAATAAAAATTGCAGATCGCCGCCATTACTAGTAAAAAATAAATAAATAATAAAAATGCTATAAATCTATCCCCTATTTTGTAGACGCTATAACTTTTGCGCAAACCAATCAATATACGCTTAGCGCAATTTTTTTTTACCAAAAATATGTAGAAGAATACATATCGGCCTAAACTGAGGAAAAAATTTGTTAAAAAAAAAAAAAAAATTGGATATTTATTATAGCAAAAAGTAAAAAATATTGTGTTTTTTCAAAATTGTCCCTCTTCTTTTGTTTATAGCGCAATAAATAAAAACCGCAGAGGTGATCAAATACCACCAAAAGAAAGCTCTATTTGTGGGGAAAAAATGATAAAAATTTCATTAGGGTACAGGGTAACATGACCGCGCAATTGTCATTTAAAGTGCGACAGCGCTGAAAACTGAAAAATGGCTTGGGCAGGAAGGGGGTGAAAGTGCCCTGTATTGAGGTGGTTAAGTATGTAAACAGTAAAAAAGGGAGGACAGACCATATTGGCCCTATAAAAAATGAGGAAGGACATCTGGTTACAAAGGATGGGGAGATGGCGAAGGTATTGAATTTATTCTTCTCCTCAGTCTTCACGAGTGAATCGGGGGGCTTCAGTAACCAAAACTGCAGTGTTTATCCTTATGACACAACACAGGAAGCACCTCCATGGTTAACAGAGGACAGAATTAAAATTAGACTTGAGAAACTTAACATTAATAAATCACCGGGACCAGATGGCTTGCATCCGAGGGTACTTAGGGAACTCAGTCAAGTGATTGCCAGACCGTTGATCCTAATTTTTACAGACCGTCTACTGACTGGAATGGTACCAGCTGATTGGAAAAAAGCCAATGTCGCACCAATATTTAAAAAGGGCCCAAAATACATCCCTGGGAATTACAGACCAGTTAGCCTAACATCAATAGTATGTAAAACCTTGGAGGGGATGATAAGGGACTATATACAAGATTTTAGTAATGAGAACGGTATCATTAGCAGTAATCGGCATGGATTCATGAAGAATCGTTCTTGCCAAACCAATCTACTAACCTTCTATGAGGAGGTGAGTTGCCATCTAGATAAAGGAAGGCCCGTAGACGTGGTGTATCTGGATTTTGCAAAAGCATTTGACACAGTTCCCCATAAACGTTTACTGTACAAAATAAGGTCCGTTGGCATGGACAATAGGGTGAGTACATGGATTGAAAACTGGCTACAAGGGCGAGTTCAGAGGGTGGTGATAAATGGGGAGTACTCGGAATGGTCGGGGTAGGTAGTGGGGTTCCCCAGGGTTCTGTGCTGGGACCAATCCTATTTAATTTGTTCATAAACGACCTGGAGGATGGGATAAACAGTTCAATCTCTGTATTTGCAGATGGCACTAAGCTAAGCAGGGCAATAACTTCTCTGCAGGATGTGGAAACCTTGCAAAAAGATCTGAACAAATTAATGGGGTGAGCAACTACATGGCAGATGATGTTCAATGTAGAAAAATGTAAAATAATGCATTTGGGTGGCAAAAATATGAATGCAATCTATACACTGGGGGGAGAACCTCTGGGGGAATCTAGGATGGAAAAGGACCTGGGGGTCCTAGTAGATGATAGGCTCAGCAATGGCATGCATTGCCAAGCTGCTGCTAACAAAGCAAACGGAATATTGGCATGCATTAAAAAGGGGATCAACTCCAGAGATAAAACAATAATTCTCCCACTCTACAAGACTCTGGTCCGGCCGCACCTAGAGTATGCTGTCCAGTTCTGGGCACCAGTCCTCAGGAAGGATGTACTGGAAATGGAGCGAGTACAAAGAAGGGCAACAAAGCTAATAAAGGGTCTGGATGATCTTAGTTATGAGGAAAGGTTGCAAGCACTGAACTTATTCTCTCTGGAGAAGAGATGCTTGAGAGGGGATATGATTTCAATATACAAATACCGTACTGGTGACCCTACAATAGAAATAAAACTTTTTCGCAGAAGAGAGTTTAACAAGACTCGTGGCCACTCATTAAAATTAGAAGAAAAGAGGTTTAACCTTAAACTACGTAGAGGGTTCTTTACTGTAAGAGTGGCAAGGATGTGGAATTCCCTTGCACAGGCGGTGGTCTCAGCGGGGAGCATCGATAGCTTCAAGAAACTATTAGATAAGCACCGCAACATACAGGGATATACAATGTAATACTGACACATAATCACACATAGGTTGGACTTGATGGACTTGTGTCTTTTTTCAACCTCGCCTACTATGTAACTATGTTGTAAGCCATCTGAGAGTATTTTGTATAGGGGGGTAATTCTGCTGATATAAGGTTTGGGGGTTCGGGTCAGATATGAGAGGGCCATTGTTTGCCACTTGAAAGGGAAGGTATTTTGAAGAGCCTGGACTGTCCTGCTCACTGATCCAGTGATCTGTTCATAGCCAGTGATTTGTTATGGCTAACTCTCTGGATATGGCCAGTATGTATTCTTCTACATATTTTTTGTTAAAAAAAAAAAACGCAATTAGACATTGCATTGACTTGTTTGTGCAAAAGTTATAGTGTTTATAAAATAGGAGATAGATTTATGGCATTTTTATTTCTTTATTTTTTTTTTTACCAGTAATGGCGGCAATCTGCGATTTTTAGCGGGACTGCGACATTGAGGTGAACAGATTGGACACTTTTGACACATTTTTGGGACCATTGACATTTTATACAGCGATCTGTGCTATAAAAATGTACTGATTACTGTGTAAATGTCACTGGCAGGGAAGGGGTTAAATGTGTTTCCTGGGAGGTGTTTATAACTGTGGG
This sequence comes from Aquarana catesbeiana, assembly GCF_042186555.1. Taxonomy (NCBI): domain Eukaryota; kingdom Metazoa; phylum Chordata; class Amphibia; order Anura; family Ranidae; genus Aquarana; species Aquarana catesbeiana. Next base: position 305,221,823 of record NC_133326.1, read on the forward strand.
GGATGGGACTGACTGGAGGAGGAGAGAGATCTCTGTTCCTAATCACTAGGAACAGCAGATCTGTCTCTCCTCCCCTGTCAGAATGGGAATCTATCTGTTTACATTGACAGATCCCTGTTCTGGCTCTCTATGGAGCGATCGCAGGTGGCCAGCAGACATCGCGGCCACCGGCCATGCACAGGTTCTTTTATACTCTTGTATACATGTATAGAGCTAAGACACGTCCTCTTTATACTCCTACATACATGTATATAGCCATGACAGGGCCTCTTTATATTCCTACATACATGTATTGAGCCATGACACGTCCTTTTACACTCCTATACACATGTATAGAGCCCTGACGGGTCTTTTTATACGCCTATATACATGTATAGCGCCATGACAGGTCCTCTTTATATTCCTTTACATGTATATAGCCATGACAAGTTCTCTTTCTACCCCTATATATATGTATAGAGCCATGACCGGTCCTCTTTATACTTATATATACATGTATAGTGCTATGACCGGTCCTCTTTATACTCCTCTATACATGTATAGAGCCATGACAGATCCTCTTTATTCTCCTATATACAGTATCTCACAAAAGTGAGTACTCCCCTTACATTTTTGTAAATATTTTATTATATCTTTTTATGTGACAGCACTGAAGAAATGACACTTTGCTGCAATGTAAAGTAGTGAGTGTACAGCTTGTATAACAGTCTACATTTTCTTTCCCCTCAAAATAACGCAACACACAGCCATTAATGTCTAAACCGTTGGCAACAAAAGTTAATACACCCCTAAGTGAAAATGTGCAAATTTGGCCCAAAGTGTCAATATTTTGTGTGGCCACCATTATTTTCCAGCACTGCCTTAACCCTCTTGGGCATGGAGTTCACCAGATCTTCACAGGTTGCCACTGGAGTCCTCTTCTACTCCTCCATGACGACATCACGGAGCTGATGGATGTTCGAGACCTTGCGCTCCTCCACCTTTCATTTGAGGATGCCCCACAGATGCTCAATAAGGTTTAGGTCTGGAGACATGCTCGACCAGTCCATCACCTTTACCCTCAGCTTCTTTAGCAAGGCAGTGATCGTCTTGGAGGTGTATTTGGGGTCGTTATCATGTTGGAATACTGCCCTGCGGCCCAGTCTTCGAAGGAAGGGGATCATGCTCTGCTTCAGGAGGTCACAGTACATGTTGTCATTCATGGTTCCCTCAATGAACTGTAGCTCCCCAGTGCCGGCAGCACTCATGCAGCCCCAGAACATGACACTCCCACCACCATGCTTGACTATAGGCAAGACACACTTGTCTTTGTACTCCTCATCTGTTTGCCGTGACACACGCTTGACGCCATCTGAACCAAGTTAGTTTATCTTGCTCTCATCAGACCACAGGACATGGTTTCAGTAATCCATGTCCTTAGTCTGCTTGTCTTCAGCAAACTGCAGGCTTTTTTGTGTACCATCTTTAGAAGAGGCTTCCTTCTGGGATGACAGCCATGCAGACTAATGTGATGCAGTGTGCAGCGTATGGTCTGAGCACTGACAGGCTGACCCCGCACCCCTTCAATCTCTGCAGCAATTGTGGCAGCACTCATACGTCAATTTCCCAAAGACAACCTCTGGATATGACGCTAAGCACGTGCACTCATCTTCTTTAGTCGACCATGGTGAGGCCTGTTCTGAGTGGAACCTGTCCTGTTAAACCGATGTATGGTCTTGGCCACCATGCTGCAGCTCAGTTGCAGGGTCTTGCCAATCTTCCTATAGCCTAGGCCAGCTTTATGTAGCGCAACAATTCTTTTTTTCAGATCCTCAGAGAATTCTTTGCCATGAGGTACCATGTTGAACTTCCAGTGACCAGTATGAGAGAGTGAGAGCAATAACACCAAATTTAACATGCCTGCTCCCCATTCACACCTGAGACCTTGTAACAATAATGAGTCACATGACACCGGGGAGGGAAAATGGCTAATTGTGCCCAATTTGAACATTTTCACTTAGGGGTGTACTCACTTTTGTTGCCAGCGGTTTAGACATTAATGGCTGTGTGTTGAGTTATTTTGAGGGGACAGCAAATTTACATGGTTATACTGGCTGTACACTCACTACTTTACATTGTAGCAAAGTTTCATTTCTTCAGTGTTGTCACATGAAAAGATATATTAAAATATTTACAAAAATGTGAGGGGTGTACTCACTTTTGTGAGATACTGTACATGTATAGTGCCATGACAGGTCCTCTTTATACTCCTTTATACATGTATAGATGCCATGACAGGTCCTCTTTATACTCCTAGACATGTAAACATCCATGACAGGTCCTCTTTATACTCCTTTTATACATGTAGAGAGCCATGCCAGGTCCTCTTTATACTCTTATTTACATATATTGAGCCATAACAGGTTCTCTTTCTACCCCTATATACATGTATAGAGCCATGACAGGTCCTCTTTATACTCCTATACATGTAAACAACCATGACAGGTCCTCTTTATACTTCTATATACATGTATAGAGCCATGCCAGGTCCTCTTTATACTCTATACATGTATAGAGCCATAACAGGTTCTCTTTCTACCCCTATATACATGTATATTGCCATGACCGGTCCTCTTTATACTTATATATGCATGTATAGTGCCACGACAGGTCCCCTTTATACTCCTATATATGTGTATAGTGCCATGGCAGGTCCTCTTAATACTCCTATATACATGTATAGAGCCATGACAGGTCCTCTTTATACTCCCTATACATGTATAGAGCCATAACAGGTTCTCTTTCTACCCCTATATACATGTATAGAGCCATGACAGGTCCTCTTTATACTTCTATACATGTAAACAACCATGACGGGTCCTCTTTATACTTCTATATACATGTATAGAGCCATGCCAGGTCCTCTTTATACTCCTATACATGTATAGAGCCACAACAGGTTCTCTTTCTACCCCTATATACATGTATAGTGCCATGACCGGTCCACTTTATACTCCTTTATACATGTATAGAGCCATTACAGGTCCACTTTATACACTTATAGAGCCATGACATGTCCTCTTTATACTCCTACATATATATATTGAGCCATGACATGTCCTTTTACACTCCTGTATACATGTATAGAGCCCTGACAGGTCCTTTTATACTTCTATATACATGTATAGAGCCATGACAGGTCCTCTTTATACTCCTATATACATTTCTAGAGCTCTGACAGGTCCTCTTTATACATGTATAGAGCCATGACAGGTCCTCTTTATACTCCTAAAAACATGTGTAGAGCCATGACAAGTCCTCTTTATATTCCTTTACATGTATAGAGCCATGATAGGTTCTCTTTCTACCCCTATATACATGTATTGAGCCACGGCAGGTCCTCTTTATGCTCCTATATACATGTATAGTGCCATGACAGGTCCTCTTTATACTCCTATACATGTAGACTGCCATGACCAGTCCCCTTTATACTCCTATACACAGTACATGTATAGAGCCATGACAGGTCCACTTTATACATGTTGTAATGTTTGGGGAAGCAGCTAGATCGCAGGACACAGGCTTTTCACTCAAAAGGAGATTTATTGAACTTAAATAGCTTTACAGCAGCAAAAACAAAAGAAAAAAGGTTTCAGTCTCACCGACTTGCAAAGTCCAGAACTGCTATTGCAGTTAAACAGTCCTTAGTTTCTGTTGCAGGTAGATTCCTCTAGGCTTCCAGGCAGGACACTGCTATTCACTGTTGCTGCACACCAAAACACCATCCACATTCTCCTCTACACTCCTCCACACCCTCTCTAACTTCCTGTCTTGTTTTAAACCCACTTCCTCTTACAGGTGAGTTAACCCTTTTTTGTTCCCTTAAAGGGACCACAGTCCAAACAGAGGGGAAACATAGCGTCCTTCCAGGACCCAGCCATGGCGTCCTGTACATATCCCCCCTGTGCCCCAACGCCATGGAGGTGGAGGCAACAGTGGAGCTCAAACAATGGACTCGGGAGAGGGCATCTGCATTTTGATGCAGTCTCCCAGGCCTATGCTCCACTACAAATTTAAATTCCTGGAGTGCCAGGAACCACCGAGTAACCCTGGCATTATTCCCTTTACCCTGTCTCAACCATGTTAAAGGGGCATGGTCAGAAATCAGCCTAAACTTCCTCCCCAAAAGGTAATATCTGAGGGACTCCAGAGCCCACTTAATGGCCAGACACTCTCGTTCAATTATAGCGTAGTTTTTCTCCGCTGGTGTTAACTTCCTACTGAGGAAGACTACCGGGTGCTCCTCTCCATGAACAACCTGTGACAACACCGCTCCCAACCCTACATCGGAAGCATCAGTTTGGACAACAAACTCTTTTGAAAAATTGGGTGCTACCAGGACAGGGTGTTGGTACAGTGCCGACTTGAGCTCCAAAAAGGCCTTTTCAGCGTCTGCATTCCACTCCACCATGACCGATTTCCGACCCTTAGTCAGATCGGTCAATGGAGCCGCCAACGTGGCAAAGTTGGGTACAAACCTCCTGTAGTATCCCACCATGCCCAAGAATGCATGTACCTGCTTTTTTTGTGAGGGGACGGGGCCAACTCTGTATAGCCTCTACCTTGCTGACCTGAGGTTTCACCACCCCTCTACCCACGATATAGCCCAGGTATTTCAACTCCTCCATTCCCAAAGCACATTTTTCAGGGTTTATTGTAAACCCCTCCTTCCAAAGAGAGTCCAGCACTGCCTGGACTTTGGGCAAGTGTGATTCCCAGTCTCTGCTAAAAATGACTATGTCGTCCAAGTACACTGAGGCATACTTCCGGCGAGGTCGTAAAATCCTATCCATTGCTCGCTGGAATGTGGCTGGAGCAGTTTGCAATCCAAAATGCATCCTTTTGTACTGAAAACTCCCCTCTGGTGTAGAAAAAGCAGTTTTCCCCCTAGCAGCCTTAGTCAACGGGATTTGCCAATATCCCTTGGTAAGGTCTAACGTAGTGATAAACCTGGCTGGACCTAGTCTCTCAATAAGCTCATCTACCCGGGGCATGGGGTAGGCATCAAACCGTGAAACTTCATTAAGTTTCTGGAAATCATTGCAGAATCGCAGAGTCCCGTAGGGCTTCGGTACCAACACAATCGGGCTCGACCACTCACTCTGCGATTCTTCAATAATCTCCAGGTCTAACATCTTCTTCACTTCCTCTGAAACAGCCTTCCTTTGGGCCTCTGGGATGCGGTAGGGCCGGACAAAAACTTTGACTCCTGGTTCCGTGATGATATCATGCTCTATGGTACTCGTGAGCCCTGGCAAGTCTGAAAATTTTTCTTTATTTCTCTGCAAGAACTCCTTTGCCTGCTGACTTTGGGTTTTAGACAGGGTATTTGCTACTTGGACACTCTCCACCCCAACCCGAGGCTCCAATCTTGCACTAGCCAGGGAGGTCACTGTTTCCCTCTCTGTCCAGGGCTTTAACAAGTTTACATGATATATTTGATAGGGTTTCCTCTTACCAGGTTGGTGGACTTTATAATTCACCTCTCCCACTTTTTCTACAACTTCAAAGGGGCCTTGCCACCTGGCTAAGAATTTATTTTCCACAGTGGGAATCAACACCACTACTCGATCCCCCACTTGGAAGATCCTTATTTTAGCAGCCCTATTATAGACTTGTCGTTGAGCCTCCTGGGCTTTTTGTAAATGTTCCTTGACTAGTGGCAACACAGTTCGGATCCTCTCCTGCATTTGGGAAACATATTCAAGAACACTCTTATGCTGACTAGGTTCACTTTCCCATTCCTCTTTAACAAAATCCAGTAGTCCGCGAGGTCTCCGCCCATATACCAACTCAAAGGGCGAAAACCCAGTGGAGGCCTGGGGCACTTCCCGGATAGCAAACAGGAGAGCTGGTAACAGACAGTCCCAGTCTTTCCCATCCCTTTGTACAACTCTCTTGAGCATAGATTTAAGGGTCTTATTAAAACGTTCTACTAACCCATCCGTTTGGGGATGGTAGACCGATGTGCGCAGCTGTTTAATCCGGAAGAGCTTGCACACATCGGCCATAACCCTCGACATAAACGGGGTGCCCTGGTCCGTTAGTATTTCCTTGAGAAAACCAGTCCGTGTAAACAACTGGAATAATTCCCAGGCAATAGCCTTAGAGGAGGTATTTTGCAGGGGTAGCGCCTCAGGATATTGGGTGGCATAGTCGAGATTCACCAGTATGTAGGAGTGACCTCGAGCCGACTTCACCAAGGGACCCACTATATCCATGGCTATCATTTCAAATGGGACCTCAATTATGGGCAGAGGGACCAAAGGATTCCGGAAGTGGGTCACCGGAGCGGTCAACTGACAGGTGGGACAAGAGGTACAGTATCTCCTTACCTCTGCTTTCAGACCTGGCCAGTAAAACCGGTCGGTGATCCGTGCCTCCGTCTTTTCAACTCCCAGGTGTCCCCCTAAAACATCATCATGGGCCAGGTCCAGGACCTTGCGTCTATACTGTTGGGGTACCAATAATTGCTCTACCACATTTTCTCTCACTTTGGTAACCCGATAAAGCAATTCATTACATATTGCAAAGTGTGGCCACCGCTCACTCGCACCTGGCTCTTGGGGAACCCCATTACTACAACCTGTTCCTGTGCATGGGCCAAAGTGGGGTCCTGCATCTGGGCAGTACCAAATGCCCCCTGCGGAACACCCAAATCTGGCAGGGCAGGGGTAACGGCCACTTCCTCATCCTCTTCCCCCAGCATTACCTGAAGTGGGGAAGGTTCCCCCCCTCTTCAGTGTTCAGGTAGGTCTGTGAACCACACATTTTGACACCCTTAATAATATCAGCACTACTTTCATCGCCATTAACCAAATCATTAGCATTTTCAAGAACATTCGGCATTTCAGGGTTATTTCTCTCAACAGCAGGAACAGAGGGACTAGTTTCTCCCCAGTCTCTGGACTGTCCAGGTAGTTCTCCTTGTCCCCACAGTTTTGCAAATAATGGACAGTCTCGTCCTATGATAACATCATGTACTAAGTTCTTTACCACCCCCACCTCTTGAGTAACCGTGCCACATGCTGTGGAGATGGACACCGAGATGAGAGGGTACTCTCTAGTGTCCCCGTGAATGCACACCACCTGTAAAGTTTTTCTTACCGGACCGATCTTCCCAATTACTCTAGGATGGACCAGGGTTACCATGCTTCCGGAGTCCAGCAAAGCCCGGGCAGGGAGGTGGTTCACTTGGACTTCACACTCGAATTTCTCTTCTCCAAGATCAATATGTGTTGTGCATGCTTTGTGGGCATAAAAAGAACCCCTCCGAAGAACCCCGCATTCCATGGGCCCCTCTTGCAGTGGGCCCGGGTATGGCCCCAGGAATGACATCGCCAACATTGTACATCCCCTCCTCTCCGAACAGGAAAAGATCGCTGAGGAGGTATCGGGAGTGACTCTTGACCTTCTGGAGTGTTGGTTCCAGGGCTCCGGGGAACGTCCTTTCGAAGGGCAGCAGTCGAACGAATAGGCCGTGGCAAACTGGGTCCTTGGCGCTTGGTAGGGCCAAGCAGATCCTCCACCACCATCGTTCCACCATCTCGACAAGGAGGTTCACTGTTTTGGGGTCTCCATGGCTGACTCACCGTTGAAGGTCGTCTGGCAGTGACCTTAGGTATCGGTCCAGTACGACCCGCTCCACGATTTGGAGGCCAGACAACATTTCGAGCTGCAGCCATTTTTTTACAAGTTGCACCAGGTCATGCATTTGAGACCGTGGTGGACGATCTGGACGATACTTCCATTGGTGCACTCGTTGGGCCCGAACAGCTGTAGTTACCCCCAAATGAGCCAATATTTCTGCCTTTAATTTTTGATAGTCTTTAGCGTGATCTGGTGGCAGGTCGAAGTAGGCTTTTTGAGGATCTCCGGTTAGGAAAGGAGCAATTAGGCCGGCCCACTGGTCCTGGGGCCACCCTTCTCTCTCTGCCGTCCTCTCAAATGTAGCAAGAAATGCCTCTACATCACTCAGGGACAACTTCTGCAAAAAATGGCTTGCCCTCACGGTCACCTGGTTGCCAGGGGCAACAGCCGCTTGCTCACGGCCCTGAGAAAGCTGCTGCACTACTTCTTTTAAGGCAGTCACCTGAGCCTGCATAACCTCTTGCTGGGCTGCCAACTGGGCCACCAACAGGCGAGTGTTTAATTGCTGTACCTCCAGCTGGGTTGTTAAGCGCTGATTAGCTTCTTCATGGCGAGTCTGCGCTTGTATATTAGCCAAGGACAGCTGTTTAATTAGCTCCTCCATTGCTTCAGCTTTCAGGGTTTGTACGGCTTTAACCCAGGACATAAATCCACTGTACTGTCCCTTTTAAATGTCAGTTTTAAGTCCAATACAAAAAAAAAGCAAGAAAAATGCCTGTTACTCTGTCCTACCCGCATTCTCCACCACTTGTAATGTTTGGGGAACCAGCTAGATCGCAGGACACAGGCTTTTCACTCAAAAGGAGATTTATTGAACTTAAATAGCTTTACAGCAGCAAAAACAAAAGAAAAAGGTTTCAGTCTCACCGACTTGCAAAGTCCAGAACTGCTATTGCAGTTAAACAGTCCTTAGTTTCTGTTGCAGGTAGATTCCTCTAGCAGGAGGCTTCCAGGCAGGACACTGCTATTCACTGTTGCTGCACACCAAAACACCATCCACCATCCACATTCTCCTCTACACTCCTCCACACCCTCTCTAACTTCCTGTCTTGTTTTAAACCCACTTCCTCTTACAGGTGAGTTAACCCTTTTTTGTTCCCTTAAAGGGACCACAGTCCAAACAGAGGGGAAACATAGCGTCCTTCCAGGACCCAGCCACGGCGTCCTGTACAATGTATAGAGCCATGCCATGTCCTCTTTATACTCCTATACATGTATAGAGCCATAACAGGTTCTCTTTCTACCCCTATATACATATGTAGGGCCATGACAGGTCCTCTTTATACTTACATATACATGTATAGTGCCATGATAGGTCCCCTTTATACTCCTATATACTTGTATAGTGCCATGACAGGTCCTCTTTATTTTTCCTATATACATGTATAGAGCCATGACAGGCCCTCTTTGTACTCCTTTATACATGTATAGAGGCATGACAGGTCCTCTTTATACTCCTATAAACATGTGTAAAAACCATGACAGGTCATTTTTATATGCCTTTACATGTATAGAGCCATGACCGGTTCTCTTTCTACCCCCATAGGGGCCCTGCTGGTGAGGATCGACATGGAATCACTCTACACATCGATACCCCACGAGTGGGGCTTCAGGGCGGTCTTTTTTTTTCCTGAAGATGACCCATCCTGAATTTGGTGCGTAAAATGAGTTTGTTTTAGAGCTTCTAGAACTCGCTCTAGTTAATAACTATTTCTAATTTATTGATAGATATTATTAGGGATGAGCTTTCTGTTCAGGTCGAACATATGTTCGACTCGAACATTGGCTGTTCGCCCGTTCGTCGAAAACCGAACATTATGGGCCTTTCGCGCCAAATTCGAGCAGCGCGTAATGGCCCATAATGCACTGCAGGAGCGCAGTGCATTGCTGTATGATGATTGGCTAGAGCATGCACCATGACCTGCATGCTTTGGCCAATCACAGCGCCCTCAGCTAAGAGAGCCATAATTGGCCAAAGGCAGGGTACCTTTTGCCAATCATGGCTATATATATGTGTGTGTGTGTATATGTGTGTGTGTGTATATATATATATATATATAATATAATATAGTCTCTCTCTCTCTCCACTGCATACAGTTTAGCTACATCTCACTGCAGGCCGTTCCTGGTGTACTCTTTCTAATATACTTCTGGCAGGCATGTGATTTAGTTAGCTGCAGTGTATTTAATATGTATATACAGATAGTCTTGTATGTGTGTGTGTGTGTGTGTGTGTGTGTGTGTACTGAATGTGCGTTCAGAAAGAACGCTGGATGCAGGTAAGGCCAGTAGATAAATTGCATATTGAGCAGGTGGTCCATCCTCAACACCCAGTAACCCAGTGGATGTTCTGTTGGAAAGGTCTCCAAGTCTGCTCTTGCCCCTAGATATTCCTGCACCATGTAATGCAGACGCTGGCGATGGAACCGATCAGACCTTGGCGCTGAGGACTGAAAAATTGTCTAAAGGCATCGGTCAGCCAGCCACCTTCTCCACTGCTCTTCCTCTGACTGAACAAAGCTGTTATGGTTATCCAGTATTCTTTGTCAGCTTACCTCTCCGTCATGTGTTCACTTTTAGAGGCCTCACCTGGCTACTTAAAAAAATCTCTCCTCAAAGCATGGCTCCACCCCAGCCCCTATCAGGGAACTCTATATTAACCTGTGTACTGCAAGCCTGCCTTGCTGATCAACCTTTGTGTGTTTAGCTTCCATGTGCATCTTGCTGTGTCTTCTACGTCTGATTCCAGTTACTGATCTTGGCTTGTTCTCGACTATCCCTGCCTGCTTGTGACCCTGACCTTTTGGCGTGTTCTTTGTTTATCCTTGTCTGCTAGTCGCCCGAACTTTGGCTTATTCCCTTACTATCTCTGTCCTCCTGTAGCCTACTGTGGGCATGAGCTGGGAGACCCTGGGGGTTGCGACCTGGATCCAGTTGCAGCCCAGTCCATCCTCACCACTAGAGGCTCTGTTGAACATCTGCTGGCTCTTAGACTGCACGCCCTGGGAAATCTTACGCTCTAGCCCCTGTGGGATCCTCAGGTGACCTGACAGAAGCCTCAGCAACACATTGTCCAGCCCCAGGAAATTGTAACCTCACAGGGTCTGGAAATGCATTGCACAAACCTTTCTTCAAGGCCTCCAGAAGATGTTTCATCCTCTGCTCCCTCTGCGAAGGCAGGATGAGTTCTGCAACCTTACCCTTGTAACGTGGATCAAGAAGGGTTGCTAGCCAGTAATGATTCCTTCTCTTTGATACCATGAATCCTAGGGTCCTTACACTGCATGGCCTCCCTGATTCTGCAAAGCCTGCGAAAGTTTGCAGAGGCATTCGATTCTGAGTCCTCTGGGTCACTAAGGATCACATGATCCATAACAACCTCCTCCCAGCCACGTACAACTCCTTGGGTTTCTGGGGACTGAAAACCATCCCTTGAAGACTGCTGCTGAGTGTTATCCTCCACGTCCATGCTGACACAATCATCCTCCTCCTCCTTCTTCCTGTGTGTTTGGCGTGCCTGCAGGAATATTATCTGGATAAAGGGGGCCTTGAGAGGTAAGGAAGTCCTTCTCTTCCTCACACTGTTCTGCCTCTGGTGCCCTGTCCATTATTCCATGAAGCGTGTGCTCCAACAGGAAGACAAGAGGGACAGTATCACTGATGCATGCATTGTCACTGCTCACCATCCTCGTGGCCTCATCAAATGGTGACAGGACAGTGCATGCATACTTGATCAGTAGCCACTGGCGTGGCAAAAAGAAGCCAAGCTCCCCTGACCCTGTTCTGGTGCCATACTCACACAGGTACTCATTGATGACCCTCTGCTGTGTGTACAGCTGCTGCAGCATTGTCAACGTTGACCTCCACCTGGTGGACATGTCACAAATGAGGCGGTTGGTGGGCAGGTTGCATTCCCTTTGAATGTCAGCCAGCCGAGCATTGGCATTGTATGACCGTTGGAAATGTCCATAGACTTTTCTGACCTGCCTCAGGAGATCTTGTAAGCCTGGGTACCTGCTCAAGAAATGCTGCACCACCAAATTCAGGATGTGTGCTAAACATGCAACATGGGTCAAGTGTCCCTGATGGAGGGCGGAGAGAAGGTTGGTGCCATTGTCGCATACAACCATTCCTGGCTGAAGCTGGCGTGGCATCAACCACCTCTGAGCCTGCCCCTGCAGAGCTGACAGAATCTCTGCCCCAGTGTGGTTCCTGTCCCCTAAGCAGTGGTTTAACCTTAAACTACGTAGAGGGTTCTTTACTGTAAGAGCGGCAAGGATGTGGAATTCCCTTCCACAGGCGGTGGTCTCAGTGGGGGGCATCGATAGTTTCAAGAAATTATTAAATAAGCACCTGAACGACTGCAACATATATGCAATGTAATACTGACATATAATCACACACATAGGTTGGACTTGATGGACTTGTGTCTTTTTTCAACCTCACCTGCTATGTAACTATGTAACTCATGCACCATATGGCATTTTTTTGCCTGAGTGCTTGCGTAGCCCCTTGAACGCTTACGGAGCACCGCTGGTTCAGAGAACAAATCTGCAGAAGAGGCCATAGAGGAGGAGGAAGAAGAAGAGGAGGGGGTGGAGGAGAGAGCTGTGGCAGAATCACCGCTAGCATTTTGGAGGCGTGGTGGAGGAACAAGCTCCAACAATACTGAACCCTGTCCTGCATCCTTCCCAGCTGCCAGCAGAGTTATCCAGTGCACCGTGAAGGTAACATCCCTGCCCATGCCTGCTAGACCATGAGTCTGCAGTAATATACACCTTACTGCTGACCGCCCTGTCCAACAAGACAAAAACATTGCCTTCCACATGCCAGTAGAAAGCTGGAATGGCCTTCCATGAAAAGAAATGGCGTTTTGGAACCTGCAACTGAGGTACAGCACATTACACAAATTCACGAAAAGGGGCAGAGTCTACCAGCTGAAAAGGCAGTAGTTGCAGTGCTAGCAATTTGGCCAAGCTGGCATTCAAGCTAGCATTCAGACTGTGAGCATGTGGATGGCTGGGACCAAATTTCTTTTTACGGTTTAGCAACTGGGGTAGGGAAATTTGCCTGCTAAAAAAAGATGGTGGTGTACTGCTAACAGATTGGCTGCAAGTACTTGGGACGCCTATTGCTATACCTTCATTCCTGTCAGTGCAGGTTTTCGAGAGGACTGGAGTAGGGTTGGAGATCCCAGATGAGCAAGGAGAAGTCTGCCTTTTTCTTTGATGTGGGTCTTTCAAGTGCTGTTGCCAACGGATATTGTATTTATGAATATATTTAATTTATATTTAATTTATTTATATTTAAAGAATATATTTAATGAAAATATTTAATTTTTGTATACAAAAAAATGGATCCAAACCTCATTGTTTTACACATACTCACTTCAAAGGATCCCATGCTGGGATATGCAATGAAGGGAGGCCAACCCGTAATCAATACTTAACTTCCCGGGAAAATTCAAGTTAGTGCTCAGAATAGTCACAAAGATTTGCATTAAAGGGGGCTGACTTATGCAAAGTATAGGGACTGGAGATGTAGCCAGTCCTTAACCAGGAATAGGGAAGCTCACCAATCAGAGCCACGCTAAGCCAACCAATGAGGCATCAGCATGTAATGATATACACATACTAGATTGGAGGGAAACACACACTTTTATGGGAGAGCAACCATCAGAATGGAACCTTGGTGCAAAGGGTAATTATGGGAAAGGTCTGCATTTTACTTGTAACTAAATATGTTTGCAGATTAATGTTTTCAGCAATATACTTTGTATTCCTTCATGTAATTCTCTTATTTTAACCTAATATTTTCTTCCTTGGTGTAGACTATAGATAGATGGTTGTGTATTAGATAGACTTTCAACCACTCACCAATAAATGTTGTTATTGTGTTTAAAGCTTTCACTCATGGTCAAAGAACTCTCATTTAACCCAAATCATATCTGAGAGATATTAAATCTCAAACATGGTATATGGGAAAAGTCTGCATGGGAGGTCGTCATATGTCTGGTCAAGCATGTGGTGAACAAGTGGCTGCTGTTGTGGGCATGCTTGATCCGCTTCAGACATAGGTTGCAAACGGCAACGGTGCGATCTACTGCCCACGTGTCCAAAAAAAGCCCACAGCAAGCAACTTTTCAAAATCAGCGGGGAGTCAGCAGCGCCCTGTACCTGCGGAGCTCTGCGGTGTGATGCAGTAGGGTGGCTGCCCTTAAGCTGCCCCCTAGAGGACATCCTGCCTCGGTGTTGTGCCTCCTCCTCCTCCTCCTCTATTCTATCAGGCACCCAAGTAGAGTCAGTGACCTCATTATCCCCTCCCTCCTCATCATTGGCACTCATCAAACTTGACACTATGCTGCGGCTGGGGGAACATGACTGCCAGTTTCTTGTCCTTCTTGGGCACCCCCTCTCTCTAGGCTCACGTTACTCCCTTCCTCAACCTGGGAACCAACATCGGAGCCTTCAAATCGCTGCGCATCCTCCAGCAGCATGTACCCGACACTGTGGTCGAATAGTTCGGGGGGCATCTCCGTGCATAATGGTTGGGCTATGGAAGGAGTGACTGTGGACAAGGAGCCAGTGGAATAGGCCGCTTTGGCAGCTGCATAGGAAGGAAAACTTCTCTGAGCCTGGGTGACAGAGGATGAGGACGGCTTTGTTATCCACTCCACCAACTCTTCTGCATGTTCTGGCTTAATAACATGGCCAGCAGCAGAAAAAAAGGACAAGTGTGCCCCACGGCCACTGGCAGAGGATGCACCATGTCCATGACCAGCACTGTTGACTGTAGACACAGAGCCTGCTTGCCCTCTGCCAGTGGCCTGTGAGCATCTGCCTCTCCTTGGTGGCCTTCTGGACATGATGTATATTTTGTTTTGCAACACCACACTACACTGTATTGTGTACTGTGTACACCACCAGAAAATTAGTAGCAACTGCACTACGGCTGCATTGTATTGTAATTACAATTTTTGATCTAATATTTCACAGCAGGGCACGTTCCTGCGCTCAACAAGAGTATCTGTGAGGCTTTACAGTGTTGTGCCACCACCAACGCCTAAGGCCCAATTTTTCTGCCCCTGTTTAACAAGGGCACGTAATTACAATGTTTGACCTAATATTTCACAGCAGGGCCTGTTCCTGCGCTCAACAAAAGTATCTGTGAGGGCTTACAGTGTTGTGCCACCACCACCGTCTAAGGCCCAATTTTTCTGCCCCCGTTTAACAGAGGCATGTAATTACAATTCTTGATATAATATTTCACAGCAGGGCCCGTTCCAGCGCCCACCAAGAGTAACTGTGAGGGCTTACAGTGTTCTGGTACCACCAACACCTAAGGTCCAATTTTCCACAGTGTGTATAGGGCAGGCGGTATAGTATATACAGACGGTCCCCTATTTTCAAACATCCGACTTACAAACGATTCCTACAAACAGAGGGAGACAACAGGAAGTGAGAGGAAATCTACCCCTAGGAAGGAAAAATTCTCTCCTGTGAGAGTTAATGTGGGAAAAAGGTGTCTCCACTGATGCTTTATCACCAATCCTTGTTTCCCTAATAACCTAAAATTTTCAAAATCCAATTGTCATTGGGACAGAAAGTGAGGTGAAATCTTCTGAACAGGGGCACAGACAGCAAAAAAAATGTTACAGGGGTGATAACCCTTGTCATGACCTTGCAGTAATACATTCATGACCTGTCTGTCTCTTACCTGGTCTGTGTATCAGCCTTGAGGCTTGTACTCTCACACCTGCATGCTTAAGTAATCTTCCCTCTGTGTGGCTCCACCCTAGCCTCAACAGGAACCACTATTTAACACCGTATTCTCCAAGCCTGCCTTGCCGTGCAATATTGTGTGTTTGGCTTCCTGTTTGCTGTGTGCTCTAAGGATGTCTCTGTTACTGATCTTGGCGTTTTCCCAACTATCCCTGTCTGCTTGTGACCCTGACCTTTGGCGCGTTCTCAACTATCCCTGTTTGCCTGTGACTCTGACTTTTGGCGTGTTCTCTGTTATCCTTGTCTGCTAGTCGCCCCGACATTTGGCTATCTCCTTACTATCTGTTGCTGTCCTGGGCTGCTGTTTCCTCTCCATCCTCCTGTAGCCTACCGTGAGCATGAGCTGGGAGACCCTGGAGGCCGTGACCTGGAGCCAGTTGCAGCCCAGTCCATCCTCCCCACTAGAGGCTGTGGTGAACACCTGCTGGCTCTTAGACTCTGCGCCCTGGGGAATCTATGCTCTAGCCTCACTGTGGGATCCATGTTGGTGCTCCAGGGGACCTGCCTTCCTGAACCACCCCGAGTTCCATGCGCAGCAGTCAGCCTTAGGGTCCACTATCATAGCGGTGCACTCCTGACCCCAACGGGGTGCATCGACCACCTGTATACTGCTGTTCAGAGTATATAGGGCCCTTTTTTTTATGTGGGTGCGGGGTTCCCCTTAATATCCATACCAGACCCAAAGGGCCCGGTAATGGGCTGGGGGGGGGGCAACATTACATTACAGCTGCAAGCAGTTTTAAATTACTTTTTTTCCTTTAGAAATGTCATTTTGTGCAGGGACTGTTCTAAACACGGGAAAAATGCGCCACTTTACAGGCATATTATAGACACCCCCCAGGCACGATATTTAAGCATTTTTAAAATCACTCCTCCCGAATAAACAGCCGTTTTTAAAACTTTATTTGCATTGATACATGTCCCCTGGGGCAGGACCCGGGTCCCCAAACACCTTTTATGACAATAACTTGCATATTAGCCTTTAAAATTAGCACTTCTGATTTTTCACGTTCGAGTCCCATAGACCTTAACTGGGTTTGCGTGTTCGCACAAATTTTTGGTCTGTTCGCATGTTCTGCCGCGAACTGAACCGGGGGGTGGATACCAGAGGTGTCTCCATGTGTGAAACTTTAACAAAAAAGGTAAGTATTCCAGCTTTAAGAAAGGGAAAAAATCATGTCTTCAGCTTGGAACTCTGCCAAAACAGACAATTGTACGTCACTTCCAAGCAATGTTTCATATTCCTATTTCTTGCCTCAAATATCTGTGTGCTAAGTATACCTATTTTTTTATTCACATAGGGGAGAAAAGACTCGGGACATCAGAGGACACCAAGAACACATTCGTGATTTACAAAAGATAAATGAAAACATCAATGATCAACAAAAAATGAAGAACATCATTAATGTTTTAGGCAGAATCTAAAAACACACAAAAATTGTACCGTTTTGTCGTGGAATTTGTTCTTTTAAAGTAATTGTAGTTTTAAAGTAATTTAAAAGCCAAATTTTGAAGATGCACACAGTGTGTCAACATGTGCTATCTGCCATCACAGGATATCAATGTACGCGTTTTGTGGGTGCAACCCCTTCCTCGCAACTCAAGTAGGTGAGAGAAAGGGGTTGCACCCCCAAAACACATCCATTGATCCCCCATGATGGGAGCTAGCACATGTTGACATTAGGCATGGGATCAGGAGGGAAATCCACATTTTGACTCCTAATTTGTGTGCATCTTCAAAATTTGGCTTTTACAGGGGTGACATCACCCCATCTGATGAAGGCAAGATCTACACAGTTTGGACATACTAATGTCTGATATTGCCTTCACATTTTCAAAGTTGAACTTTGTAAGTTCCTGAGTTGTGTATGTTATTATGGTTTTAAACATGCCTGTTTAACCAAAAAAAGGCTATTTCTAATGTCAACCATAAAAATGTTATACACCAAAGATGTTGGTTTGTTCAAAAACCCTTTTCTAACGCACATGTGAATGTGCATGGAGTAAAATGTTTTATACTCAACAATGTGTGGCTTCTTCTTTCAATGCTCAATACCAGTTTTTGGAGTAAGTTGGTGTAGTTTACAGTGACAATGGGGGTATTTACTAAAGGCAAATCCACTTTGCACTACAAGTGCACTTTCAGTGCAGTTTCAGTGCACTTGCAGTGCAAAGTGGATTTTCCTTTAGTAAATAACCCCCACAGTGCTCTAAAATTTGCCCATCAGGCCATTTTAGGGACTCAAAACAATTCATTCATGGTGCTGAAAAGGATGATTATTTTTATCATTAATGCATTACATACATTAACAACAAAAACAATGTGTGTGTAGCAGACCCACAACATAATAGTTAGCTGAAGAAGAGATTGTCACCTCATGTATCAAATAAATTATGTTTGCACTATTAA
The DNA here is from genome assembly GCF_042186555.1 of Aquarana catesbeiana. Taxonomy (NCBI): domain Eukaryota; kingdom Metazoa; phylum Chordata; class Amphibia; order Anura; family Ranidae; genus Aquarana; species Aquarana catesbeiana. The sequence goes on from NC_133326.1 coordinate 305,239,703, forward strand.
AGTAAATAGCCGAAGAGAAAAGCCCATTGGAGAACCTAGGAGCCAGCTAAAATAAACACAAGCAGTAAATCAAATAAAATATTAGTTTAGTTTATATTAAAAGTGTATTTAAAAAATGTTTCACACGTTTGCTGGCAGATTAATGGCCCCCCTACCTGCAAAGTACTCCAGGTAATTTTGTCTCACTTCGCGGGCGCTTGGGGGGGCAAGCCAGGACGGCCAGCTTCAAGCGCCGTCAAATTACTAGTTGGTAATCCAGCCTCAGCCCCAACTGAGGCCATATAGTTTGTAGCATTTTTGCGGAGATAATTGTGTAGAGAATGCAGCAGGCAAGGACAATATGGTTCAGTTTATATTCCGCCATGTGGATTGGTGTCAGAAATAGGAAGAATCGGCTGGCCATTATTCCGAAAGCATTCTCCACCACTCTTCTGGCTCTGGCCAGCCGGTAGTTAAAAACCCTCTGGTCTGGGGTGAGGGTCCTCATCGGAAATGGCTTCATGAGATGCTCACCTAGCTCAAACGCTTCATCAGCGATGAACACAAATGGAAGACCAGCCACGTTGTCTTCCACAGGTGGCAAGCCTAAGCCACCATTCTGGAGCCCTCTGTAAAACTCCACCTGGGCGATGACTCCACCATCCGACATCTGGCCATTCTTCCCCACATCCACATACAAAAACTTGTATGTCGCCGATACCACCGCCAACAACACAATACTATTAAACCCCTTATAATTATAATAGTATGACCTGAGTTGGGGGGTGGGACTATGCAGACTTGTTTCCCATCGATTGCCCCTAAAGTTTGGGAAGTCCCACTGCTGTGCAAACTATGATGCCACAGTCTGCCATTCCTCTGGGTTTGAAGGAAACCGTGGAGTCAAACGAAAAAAAATTTGTGTTTTTGCACATAAACATTGCAAGCAGATTGGACACAAACATTCTTGGCCAACATCATTATAACATTTATTGAAATGAGTATTTTAAGACAAAAGTATAAGGTCCACTTATCAGATACCCCCCCCCCCCCCCGATGGCCCATTGTAAAAATTTTATGGTGGGGGGGAGATGTTTTGGACAGGTAACCCTCTCCACTTCATTGAGAGCTGAATGCATAAATAATGTGTTTTACTTTGGCCAGCCCCTCCTTACTTACACTATTGGCAGCCCACTGGACAGGTAAGAAGTGTCATAATCCAAAAATATGAATACACACTGTACAAATTGAAGCACATTTTTACATTCTGCAATTACCTATGAAGATAATAGGAGAACAAAACTTTAAACAGTACCATTTGAAAGTATTCAGGCAGGCCCTTGCGCTACATGCTTTGGTGAATTCATCCATAAATATGAACACAAAAGAGATAGGTATAGTGTATATGGGTTTGGCAAAGTCAGCAGATAGAGTATTGTTATCAGCTGACTTAGCGGTTGGAGGAGGGAGGGTTCCAAATGAGTTTTGCCCCTCCCCAAAAAAGCCTTTTGCACTCTGCCGGAATTTAAGGACAAAAATCGCATTTGTACACATTTTAGGGGGGGTGTTTAGGGTAAGCACTCACATTCACAGGACATTCACAGCATATTACAATCATGGTAATTAGGCAATGATGAAATAAATACAATACATTAGCAAACATTAAATACATAGAATGTGATGTTAAAGGAGAAAACTTACCTTAATATACTCCCTTTGCACGACCTGAATGATGGCAGAACAGGTCTCTGGAATAATGATTCCCAGAGCCTGGGGGGAGATGCCTGTCGAGAACTTGATGTCCTGTAGACTTCTTCCCGTCGTCAAGTACCGCAAGGTGGCGACGAGCCTCTGCTCCGGAGTGATGGCTTGCCGCATGCAGGTGTCCTGCTTTGTAATATAAAGGGGACAGCAAAGCCAACAGACGGTGAACAACGGGGTCCGTCATCCGGAGATAATTCCTGAAATCATCAGGATTATTCTCACGGTTCTCCCGCAACAAAGGCATGTGCGAGAATTGGTCACGCTGGAGCAACCAATTCTTCGTCCATGAACTCCTCCTCGCCCTGTTCATGGACTGGGCTTGGGTCAAAGTAAGACCCCCAACACCAAGCCCTGCACAGCACGAACTATACGACGAGTACGTAAATGAAACATGGCTTCAAAACAGTCGGCTGGTCAGAATGAACTATATATACAAAACAATTCTGCGCTGCCGTAAAGAAAACAAGCAGCTAACACAACCAACAAAGCAAAACAGAGAAAAAACACAATAAGTGTAGCGCTAATAAAAATGAGAAAACGTCCAGTATGGAAAACGTTAAAACCACAGTTCCAAGTATAAATGTTATGGAGGAATCATCAATATATACATGGATGAAAAATCTTCAGAAAAACACTTCAAACAAAGATGTATGTCATCTGAGATGAAAACAGACACACCACCACCAAATATGAAGAGGCTTACCGGATGAAGTGGACCCAAAGGGGCGTACACCGGATTGGGTCGGATAGGCTTAGGTGGTGAGTGGCTGGGGATGGCCCGGGAGGGCGATGATGGTAGATGGACCCACGCGTTGCTGTGTCACTCAAGGCGATGCGGGAACCCAGAGAAATGTGTGGACCAGACCGCACATTGTTGTCTCACTCAAAATGATGTTGAAGGAGGTTGGTAAAGGATGGAAAGAAAGGAAAAGGCCATATAGTGTAAATCCGTTTAAGGAAGGAATTTATTAAATTAAAAGGATGTACACTCACATGTAAATCGATATAAAAACAGCGCTGAGAATAAGGTGTGGCGACAGTGGGGTCCTAACTGACGCGTTTCGTCTTCATAGACGTCGTCTGGGGGGTTCCCCCCACTGTAGCCACCAAAGCATATATAGGGGATACATCTGTGTTAATGGGAATCAGCTCCATGAACGTAAACAGCACTTCCGGTATCCGGCCAAAATGGCCGCCCGGCGTGCGTTCCAAGCCTCATTTTAGTTAAAATATGGGCCCAGGAGATAAAAGAAAAAAATGATCACAAAGCCATAAAAAAGTGAAGGCGTGCGGGAGCGTGTAATGTATAATTCATAAAAGGTAGTAATGATGGTGTAAAAGTGAAGCCTTTCGTAAAGAACAGAAGACGGCGCAGTGGTGTGTGCGCGCATCGAGGCATGTAAATAATACCGCGCATGCGTGTGACGTACGTGATGCGTGTGAAGTGATGTGGCGTCAGTATGAGGACGGACCTCAATGGGGAAAATAAACATCCGGAGTGTGTGTGCGTAGTGGATGACGTCAGTGCGTTGTTATGGAAACAACCATAACTCAGATGTTGAGGGCATCGCTGCCCGGCAATGTTATGCACATAACCCGGGAGTGCAAACAGTGACCAGGAAGTGCATGTGGTGGCCCCAAAAAGAAAACAATAAGTGTAAATAGGAACGTGATCTAAAAATAAGTATATGGGATAAAGTTATAGAACACTACACGTGTGTATGTACACATAAAGTGTCATGAAAATGATAAAACAATAAACGTATGTGTGTACACATAAAGAGTAACGAAACAATGTGCAGTATGGCCTTGAAAAATATATCTATATGACATAACTTTCAAACAATAAAATGGAGAAAAATGAAAAATAAAAAATATAAAAATAAAAATATATTTTATTAAAACAGAAGAGAGAGCGGAAACGAAGGGACATCAGGCTTTATTGAAAAAAGCGTTAACATCTAATTCAACGTTAATACCCAATGGGAAAAGTGTGCGGAGCTCATGGATCCAGAAGGTCTCCAACCGGGAAACACCCCTGGTCATGGCACCGCCCCTCCACTGAGGAACATACCTGTCAATTACGACAAATTGTGTCCCCTCCATAACGCGATTATGATGTAACTTGTAGTGTCGGGGGTCAGTGTGTTTAGTGTCCCCGTTCTTAATGAGGGCAATGTGTTCCGCTACTCTTAGAGCGAATGGTGCGGCCCACATATTGTTTCCCACAGTGGCATGAATTAGATAGACAGAGTAACTGGTGGTACAAGTGCAGAACTGTTTAATGGAATATCTTTTGTGGGTGACCGATGAAGTGAAGGACACAGTTTTCCTGCCAATGCCAGAATTGTGTTGACACACAATACATTTTCTACATGAGTAGAATCCTTCCATCTCATGGAAAAGTGGCTGGCGTATGGGGGGATTAATAATGTTGGGAGCAATTTTGCTCTGCAAAGTAGGGGCTCCCTTGAAGATGACCTTCGCCCTATCGGGCAAAACTGTGCCCAATACACGGTCATTCTTAAGAATATCCCAATGCTTGGAGAGAATAGCTTTAATGTGCCTATGTTGGTTAGAAAAAGAAGTCAATAAAGACCACTTAAAGATCTCACTCTGTTCTTTCTTAGGCCTCTCTTCGAGTAATGATTCCCTATTGGTTTCGAGTGCAAACTGGAGCTCACGATCCACAAAGCTGGGTCATAATTCTTGTCGATAAACTTGGCCCTCAAGAGTGCAGATTGTGCCTTGAAGGTATCAGTGTTTGAACAATTTCTTCGCAGTCTCAGGAATTGACTGCGTGGCACTGAGTCAAGCCAAGACCTGTGGTGACAGCTGTCTGGTGGTATGAAGCTGTTCCGGTCTGTGGCTTTAAAATGTGTCCGGAACTGGAAACCACCGTTGCAAATCTCAATTTCTAAATCCAAGAAATTAATTTTATGTTTACTGGCTGTATGGGATAGGGAGATGCCACGATCGTTATCATTCAGATGTACAAAAAATTAATCTAATGATTCGGCACTTCCCTTCCATAAGAGGAGGATGTCGTCTATATACCGGGCCCACATGATGAGAGAAAGGTTCCTATTGGCATAGACGACATCCTCCTCCCACTTCGCCATAAACAAGTTGGCGAGGCTAGGGGCAAATTTGGCGCCCATAGCCACGCAACTGGATATAGTATTGTTGATCAAACCAGAAATAACTTCGTTTGGTGGCAAATTCTAATAGTTCCATAATGAAGGAACACTGGAACGGGGCAATACTGGATTCCTTTTCTAAATAATACCGGACAGCTTCCAAACCCTTGTCCTGGGGTATGCATGTATATAAGGAAGCAACATCAGCGGTGGCAATGATGTGTTCTTCTTGTAATTCTAGACTTTCCAGTAAACGTATAGTGGCCCCCCGTATCCTTCAGATAAGAAGGCATACGTCTCACCAGAGGTTGTAGGTAAAAATCAATATACCGGCCTATACGTGAGGTGACAGAATCTATCCCACTCACGATAGGCCAGCCTGGGGGTTGTACTGGATTTTTATGCACCTTGGGCAAATAATAAATGGTTGGAACCCTGGGTGCCAAGGGTACCAAAAAGTCTCTCTCCTTTTTATTTATAATCTTGTGGTCATAACCTTTCTTTACGATGGCAGACAGCTCTCTCTTAAATAGGGTAGTGGGGTTGTTAGGCATTATCTTATATGTGTCTGGTTCATTAAGGATCCTGTGCATCTCAGATACATAGTCATCCTTATCCAGAACAACAATGCCACCACCCTTGTCAGCCGGGTGAATAATAAGGTCCTTTTGTAGACACAAAGACCTCAAACCCGTGCTGGACAACGGGTGGTGGCATATGGGCTTATCTGGAAGTTCGGATAGATCCCTGAGGACCAGATCCCTAAATATACTGATCGATGACGCCATGGGGACAGGTGGAGTAAATAATGAGGGATTAGATAGACCAGAATGAACGGTCCCAAATGTGGCACTACTCTCGCCTCTGACGGGGTTGGAAATGAGATAGCGCTGAATGTGTAATTTGCGTATATATTTGTGGATATCAATAAAGGTGCCAAACTTATCGAGCTTCTTGGGAGGGGCATATTTGAGTCCCTTATAAAGTACAGAAAGCTCTTCTGTGGTCAGTGGCTTGGCACTTAAATTGAAAACACCTTGGCCCCTTAAATTCTCCTTCTTTTTCCTCCTTTGGATTCTTCGCCCTCCCCATGTGCCTCTCTTGGGTCCGAACCCCTTTTTCTTGGTCTTTGGTCCTCCTGAAAAACCTGTCCACTACGTTGATTACTGTTAGGTGGATAGTAAACATGGGGTGACTGTTCGTATCTGAACTCAGAGTCATGTCTGTAACGATCTCTATATTCATCATCCCATGTGTCTCTGAGGGGTAAGAACCGGTTCTGGGTAGCAAGGGGGGGTTGTTCATAATGATGGGGATTTTTATGGTAGGTGTCAATATAAGTCCCCTGTCGGGATAGGGAAACATCACGTGGTTCTGAGTAGATTTCAGAAGGGCGCATACCCCGGCCTCGTTGTCCCCTACCACCCCGTTTACCTCTACCATAACCCCTACCCCTCTGGTTGCCTTGAGGGGTATTGGGATCATGATGGTATGTTCTGGGGCGTGGAGAAGATTCAAATCTGGAATCATTTCTCCTTCTCGTATCCACAGGAATGTTTATAGATTGAACTTCCATGCCACCCGTTCTTGATAGAGAAGTACTGGGAGGATCTACCGTAGAAGGTGCATTGGTGGTGACAGTAGAATTGGAGGCGAGAAGTTTCTGCCAACCAAACACATTTCCTGTTCTATAGTCCCCCATATCCCTGGTATACTTTTTTTGCTTTGTATTTCTCTGTTCCTTGTCTTCCTTCTCAAGATATTTCTGGAGATTGGAGGAAAGAACAGTGTGTTCAGGGGAATTCTTGTGAGTTAAAAGTTTATCTTTAATCTCCTTGATTTCACCATCCAGTATGGAAAGTTTATTGCATTTCTTGGTGATGAGGATACCAAGGAGATTAATCCCTGCCTCATTAAAATATTTATACTAGGAATCGATATCTAATTCCCTACGGGGGCCACTATACGTTTACTGGAAAGTCTAGAATTACAAGAAGAACACATCATTGCCACCGCTGATGTTGCTTCCTTATATACATGCATACCCCAGGACAAGGGTTTGGAAGCTGTCCAGTATTATTTAGAAAAGGAATCCAGTATTGCCCCGTTCCAGTGTTCCTTCATTATGGAACTATTAGAATTTGCCACCAAACGAAGTTATTTCTGGTTTGATCAACAATACTATCTCCAGTTGCGTGGCGTGGCTATGGGCGCCAAATTTGCCCCTAGCCTCGCCAACTTGTTTATGGCGAAGTGGGAGGAGGATGTCGTCTACGCCAATAGGAACCCTTCTCTCATCATGTGGGCCCGGTATATAGACGACATCCTCCTCCTATGGAAGGGAAGTGCCGAATCATTAGATTAATTTTTTGTACATCTGAATAATAACGATCGTGGCATCTCCCTATCCCATACAGCCAGTAAACATAAAATTAATTTCTTGGATTTAGAAATTGAGATTTGCAACGGTGGTTTCCAGTTCCGGACACATTTTAAAGCCACAGACCGGAACAGCTTCATACCACCAGACAGCTGTCACCACAGGTCTTTGCTTGACTCAGTGCCACGCAGTCAATTCCTGAGACTGCGAAGAAATTGTTCAAACACTGATACCTTCAAGGCACAATCTGCACTCTTGAGGGCCAAGTTTATCGACAAGAATTATGACCCCCGCCTTGTGGATCGTGAGCTCCAGTTTGCACTCGAAACCAATAGGGAATCATTACTCGAAGAGAGGCCTAAGAAAGAACAGAGTGAGATCTTTAAGTGGTCTTTATTGACTTCTTTTTCTAACCAACATAGGCACATTAAAGCTATTCTCTCCAAGCATTGGGATATTCTTAAGAATGACCGAGTTTTGGGCACAGTTTTGCCCGATAGGGTGAAGGTCATCTTCAAGGGAGCCCCTACTTTGCAGAGCAAAATTGCTCCCAACATTATTAATCCCCCCATACGCCAGCCACTTTTCCATGAGATGGAAGGATTCTACTCATGTAGAAAATGTATTGTGTGTCAACACAATTCTGGCATTGGCAGGAAAACTGTGTCCTTCACTTCATCGGTCACCCACAAAAGATATTCCATTAAACAGTTCTGCACTTGTACCACCAGTTACATTGTCTATCTAATTACATGCCACTGTGGGAAACAATATGTGGGCCGCACCATTCGCTCTTTCGCTATAAGAGTAGCGGAACACATTGCCCTCATTAAGAACAGGGACACTAAACACACTGTCCCCGACACTACATGTTACATCATAATCGCGTTATGGAGGGGACACAATTTGTCGTAATTGACAGGTATGTTCCTCCGTGGAGGGGCGGTGCCATGACCAGGGGTGTTTCCCGGTTGGAGACCTTCTGGATCCATGAGCTCCGCACACTTTTCCCATTGGGTATTAACGTTGAATTAGATGTTAACGCTTTTATCAATAAAGCCTGATGTCCCTTCGTTTCCGCTCTCTCTTCTGTTTTAATAAAATATATTTTTATTTTTATTTTTATATTTTTTATTTTTCATTTGTCTCCATTTTATTGTTTGAAAGTTATGTCATATAGATATATTTTTCAAGGCCATACTGCACATGTATATTTTAATTGCACATTTAACTGTACTGTATTCACTGTATATGTATATCCAGTGAATATCATTTGTGTATTTTCTATGTAACATTATGGGAATCCACTCCATAATTGTGCACATATACACGGTCTTAGAAGAGTTCATTCCCCTCCTTTTTTCGTTTTTTATCATTATTGTTTTCACTATTTTTATATTCTAGTTTCCATGGCATCATATGTCATTGTTTCGTTACTCTTTATGTGTACACACATACGTTTATTGTTTTATCATATTCGTGACACTTTATGTGTACATACACACGTTTAGTGTTCTATAACTTTATCCCATATACTTATTTTTAGATCACGTTCCTATTTACACTTATTGTTTTCTTTTTGGGGCCACCACATGCACTTCCTGGTCACTGTTTGCACTCCCAGGTTATGTGCATAACGTTGCTGGGCAGCGATGCCCTCAACATCTGAGTTATGGTTGTTTCCATAACAACGCACTGACGTCATCCACTACGCACACACACTATGTGTTTAACCTCCGGATGTTTATTTTCCCCATTGAGGTCCGTCTTCATACTGACGCCACATCACTTCACATGCATCATGTACGTCACGCGCATGCGCGGTATTATTTACATGCCTCGATGCGCGCGCACACCACTGCGCCGTCTTCCGTTCTTTACGAAAGGCTTCACTTTTACACCATCATTACTACCTTTTATGAATTATACATTACACGCTCCTGCACGCCTTCACTTTTTTATGGCTTTGTGATCATTTTTTTCTTTTATCTCCTGGGCCCATATTTTAACTAAAATGAGGCTTGGAACGCACGCCGGGCGGCCATTTTGGCCGGATACCGGAAGTGCTGTTTACGTTCATGGAGCTGATTCCCATTAACACAGATGTATCCCCTATATATGCTTTGGTGGCTACAGTGGGGGGAACCCCCCAGACGACGTCTATGAAGACGAAATGCATCGGGTAGGACCCCACTGTCGCCACACCTTATTCTCAGCGCTGTTTTTATATCGATTTACATGTGAGTGTACATCCTTTTAATTTAATAAATTCCTTCCTTAAACGGATTTACACTATATGGCCTTTTCCTTTCTTTCCATCCTTTACCAACCTCCTTCAACATCATTTTGAGTGAGACAACAATGTGCGGTCTGGTCCACACATTTCTCTGGGTTCCCGCATTGCCTTGAGTGACACAGCAACGCGTGGGTCCATCCACCATCATCGCCATCCCCAGCCACTCACCACCTAAGCCTATCCGACCCAATCCAGCGTACACCCCTTTGGGTCCACTTCATCCGGTAAGCCTCTTCATATTTGGTGGTGGAGTGTCTGTTTTCATCTCAGATGACATACATCTTTGTTTGAAGTGTTTTTCTGAAGATTTTTCATCCATGTATATATTGATGATTCCTCCATAACATTTATACTTGGAACTGTGGTTTTAACGTTTTCCATACCGGACGTTTTCTCATTTTTATTAGCGCTACACTTATTGTGTTTTTTCTCTGGTCAGAACGAACTAACAGAACGCACTGAAAATCAGAAAGGCCTGAGAAGAGCAAGCTGAAAATCAGAAACTAGTGGACAAGAACGCACTAGAAAACAGATACGAACTGACTACACGCACTGAAAAACAGATATGAACCCACAAGCACAAACTGAAGAGCAGTAACGAACTGAAAAGCGTGAATCATCTCTCACCAAATTTCTACTAACATGAGATTAGCAGAAGGAGCCCAAAGGGTGGCGCACTCGGTATTGAACATCCTTTTTTTCTAGTCCCGTCATACCTGTTGTACATCAGTGCGTTCTTGCCGATCAGAATTTCCAACAACATTGGTGTGACCGTGTGTATGCAAGACAAGTTTGAGCCAACATCCGTCGGAAAAAAATCCACGGTTTGGTTGTCGGAATGTCCAATCGTGTGTACATAGCATTAGAGTTCCTCTCGGCATTAAACAATAATGAGAGAAACATTAGGTTAACCCACATGGTAGACCCCAAGACAATTTCTTTTCTGGATTTACAAGTCACTATAATTGGCAATAGAATAACCACTTGTACTTTTAGAAAGCCGACTGCAGCAAACACACTTTTGCAGGCTTCCAGCCACCACCCAGATCACCTGGTTAAGGGAATCCCTGTGGGTCAGTTCCTGCGGCTTCACAGGAATTGTTCCAGGGATTTTCATAGGGAAGCAGGAGAGATGTTTAGTAGATTCAGAGACAGGGGCTATTCCCATAAAGTCCTTAAAAGGGCCCGGAAAAAGGCATGGACAAAGGACAGGAGGGACCTTCTGGTTAAGAAGCAGGAAATCCAAAAGACAATACGTAAAGAACCCCCTTTAAGGATAATCACTACCTATGGGGCCCAATGGGAACAAGTGAGAAGTGTACTTCAAAAGCCTTGGGGAATTTTAACTAAATCCCCTGCACTAACTGATATTGTAGGTCCCCATCCCCAACTAGTCGCTAGAAGGGCCCGCAACCTTAAAGATACCTTAGTCCACTTTGAATATACTACGGGAAGGGCCACAAACTAGCTAACTGATCTGCCCCCTCTCAAGGGTATTTATGCATGTGGGCACTGCCAAGTGTGTAAATTTGTGGAAAAAAATTGCAAGCTTCACCAATGCGAATCGGAATGTAGTGTTTCAAATTAAAAACTTCATCAATTGTGAGATCTCCAGAGTAATTTATATGCTGGGGTGTCCATGTTAATGCCCTGTACACACGGTCGGATTTTCCGACGGAAAATGTGCGATCAGAACTTGTTGTCGGAAATTCCGACCGTGTGTGGGCTCCATTGGACTTTTTCCATTGGAATTTCTGACACACAAGTTTGAGAGCAAGCTATAAAATTTTCCGACAACAAAATCCGACCATGTGTGGCCAATTCCGACACACAAAGTGCCACGCATGCTCAGAATAAATTCTGAGACGGAACTGCTCAGTCTGGTAAAATTAGCGCTCGTAATGGATATAGCACTTTCGTCACGCTGCAATGTTTTAAATTGTTTAATACAGCGCACTCTCTTCTTCTTTATAATGCTAGAAGAATGAAGTTGTTTTGCTGCTCATATTTACACAGACTTCTCACAAACTTCTTTCTTTATTATTTATCGTGATTTCATCAATATAATATTTTTATTTGTCACATCTGCTGAAAATTATTTTTTTTTATGTTTTTAGATTAAAACTTTTAGGATTTTTTTTAATCCTGATCTTGTGTTTTTTTAAATTTTTTTTTTATAATTCCAGAATAGTTTGGGGTGTGTTTTGTGTGTCAAGTTACCACAACACCATTATTATCTTGTATTATTTAATCTCAAGGAGGTTGCTTGGTGTTGGTGTCCCTTGTTAATTTCACATTTTATTTTTGAAACGTACCTGCCTCCTCACAACCAAACTGTCATTTTTGAATGAAAACACATAGGCGAGTATAATAGAAAAAAAAAATACCTTTATTAAGGGACCATAACCAAACAAAGAGGGAGGCAACGCTGGATAAACAGCAGAAATTGGCGAAGCCTTTCGCTCCCAGGGCACACATCAACTATTTTACTGCAAAATTGGTGGCCTGAGGAGTCCATATATAAGGGAGTACAATCTGGTCCAGAAGTCCAAGAGATCATGAACAGCAGCAGATGACATGTATGTCCCTAGGCTGTGGTCATACAAGAGCCTGCATCTTTTGTCAGACCAGACTGAACCCAGGGCCATCACTCTCTGGTCTTCCTTAGATGCTTCCTTCCAGGCTGTGGCTCTGGTGTTGGAGGTGTGGCAGGAGGAGGAGGAGTACCTGGAGGAGGAGGACTATGGTTGAGCTCACAAACGTGGCTTTGGCTTGTGAGTAGGCCCCTCAACCCCTTATTTAGGGCTTGGAAGATGAGATACTCACATATTAGGCATTAGCCCTTCTCCATTTCCTGCATTTTGCAGGCTGTTATGTATGCAAAGTCCTCTTGAACACTGTGGGGGGTTCTGAGGGCCTGAGTAGCCTTCCAAAATAGGCCAATTGCTGCCTCCTCTAGGTTACTCCTCTTCCTGCCACGTTTTTTTTTGAAGGCGGAGGGGAGGGACCTGGGTATCGGGCAGGCTACTGGGCCCGGCCACATCCTGGCTGAGACATTCCTGTGTATAAAAAAGGGACATCATTTTAGTTTTTGGTTCATCAATCACAATCAGAAATTAGGAATCCAAACTAATATAGATTTAACATCATTAATTTGACCAACAGAAATATTTAGAAGAATGCTATACCTGGCTCAAGCTGGGCTCCTCCACATGTTGCTGCCTGGAAGGCCCAGGTTGGGCGTCAGAAGCCTCAGCTGAGAGGGAAGGAAGCGTTGAAGGAAGACTGGACAGTGCTGGCCTGGGTTCAGTCTGGCCTGCCAGAAAATGCAGTCTGTTGTACCACAGCCTGGGGACATAAATGGCATCTGCAGCTGCTGATCTCAGGAAATCCTGGACCTTCTTGTGCTCCCTTAGATAAGTGCTCCCCATGCCACCAATTAGGATGTCTGCCATTGGGATCACCGGCTTCACAAATTCCAGCAATTGATCCAGCGCTGCCTTCTTCTTTGTTTGATTCTTATAATGTGTGTGGTTTACCTGCCACAGACAGGGCAGCTCCCTGAACATATCAGTGAATATGGGTATAAAGTCCTGATCATTCAATATATCCATTTTCTCTGCAAGACGTTCTTTCTAGTTTATTACCCGCCCCTTCTTGTTCGGCGCAGTGGGGAAGAGCACATGGCGGGGACAGAGCAGGTGCGTGCTAATTACAGCAACGAGGAGGAAGAGGAAGAAAGCCCGGAGCCAGAAACGTCACGATCCCGGAGGAGATGATTTAAGACATTAAATATGTCCTTTGTAGAGATGGTGGAGATGGTGGACATATTGAAGAGGGCTGACTATGACGACTATGACAGGAAGTATGGACCTTACCCCAACCCCAATGTCAGAAAGGCCAAGATCGTGACTAAAGTTTGTCAGGTCACCTGGGACCCGGTGACAGATGTACTCTGTAGGATTCGGAAGTGCACCGCTAAGGTAGTGGACCCTAGGACTGCTGCGGATTGAACCCTGGAAGGTTCAGGAAGCAGGTCTACAGGATAACTAACATGGATCCCAGTGGGAGATAGAGCATAGATTCCCCAGGGCGCAGAGTCTAATGCCGCGTACACACGAGCGGACTTTACGACAGACTTTGCCCGGCAGACTTTACGACAGACTTTCTGAATGAACGGACTTGCCTACACACGATCAACCAAAGTCCGTCGAATTCGTACGTGATGACGTACGACCGGACTAAAATAAGGAAGTTCATAGTCAGTAGCCACTAGCTGCCCTAGCGTGGTTTTTTGTCCGTCGAACTAGCATACAGATGAGCGGACTTTTCGACCGGACTCGAGTCCGTCGGATAGATTTGAAACATGTTTCAAATCTAAGTCCGTCCAACTTTTGAGAAAACAAAGTCCGCTGGAGCCCACACACGATCGAATTGACGAAATCCCGTTCGCCGGACAAAGTCTGCCGTAAAGTCCGCTTGTGTGTACGCGGCATTAGAGCCAGCGGGTGTTCACCAGAACCTCTAGTGGTGAGGATGGACTGCGCTGCAGTCTGGCTCCAGGTTGCGGCCCCCAGGGTCTTACAGCTCACGCTCACCGTAGACTACAGGAGAAGAGGAAGGAGGCAGCAGGCAGGAACGACAGGGAAGTAAGGGGTAAGCCAAAGGTCAGGGTGACTAGCAGACAGGGATAAACATAACACCCCAAAGGTCAGGGTAACAAGCAGACAGGGAGAGTCAAGAACAGCCCAAAGTCGGTAACAGGAATCAGGTGTAGGGAACACAGCAAGTACACACGGAGGCTAACACACAATGGTTGATCAGCCCTGCTGGGTGCAGTGCACAGGTTAATATAGGGTTCCCTGATAGGGCCTGGGGTGGGGCCATGCTTAGAGGAGAGGTTATAAAACCAGTCAGGTGAGAGGCAGCTGGTCTTTAGAGATGAACACATGGAGACAGGTAAGCTGACAGAGAAAACTCTATTGCATAACCATGACAGTACCCCCCCTCTTATGAGGCCTCCCCCTCCCCTGCCTGGGCCCTGGCTTAAAGGGAAACTCCACATGAAACCTCCTCAACAGACAAGGCGCAAAGATCTCAGATGCAGTGATCCAAGACCTCTCCTCAGGACCAAACCCTACCCAATGTACAAGGTCCTGAAGAATGTCTCTACTTGACTAACCTCGTACTTAAGATTATCCTCAGAGACCGAAACAGAGGTAGGGAGAGGACGAGAGGACTTATTGAGGGCTAAAGGCTTCTTAGGAATGGGTAAAGGCATAAGAAGACCATCAGCAGTCTGAGCAGGGTCCCCCAGACCCTTAAAGATGAGCTGGACATCCAACACAGGATCATCACACTGGGCAGAAGTCAGTGGATCCCTGAGACCAGGTTGGTTAGAAAGTGATGTGTCACAGAAGTCAAGCTGGATAGCTTCACTGGGCATAGGCTGAACTGGTGCAGAGGCCGACTGAACAGCATTGCCAGGTGCAGCGACCACCAGAATCGCATCACAGGGCGTAGCGACTGTTGAACTGGTAGACGAGTCAGCCTGGGTGTGCGTCCAAGGGGGTCCAGGAACAGGCAAAGCTAAATGACCATGCAAACTGGAGTAAATGATCAGCTCAAGTTCACAGGTGGGCTCCTCATCCAGAGTGCCACATGACCCAGAGAGTGCCTCAGCCCGACTATTGCAGGAGACATTCCAGAAATCGCTATATGCAGCGGGAAGAGCAGAAGATACTGGGATGGTGGCAACAGGAAGTTTCTCTTTTGGGGTAACCTTGAGTAGGCAGGAAGAGGAACAGGAGGAACCCCAAGCCAGGATCCATCCAGCAGTCCAGTCAATGTGTGGAGAATGGAACCGTAACCAAGGAAGACCTAATATGATAGGAGATGAAGCTTTAGGTAAGACAAGGAAGGATATCCACTCCTGGTGGAGTGTCCCTACCGACATCTTAACAGGGAGGGTCTGGAAGCGGATAGGACCCCCTGGGAGAACAGTGCCATCAATCGCCAAGACCACCAATGGCATTGAAAGGGGCAAAAAGGTAAGTCGCATGGAAGATGCAGTTTCCCAATCCATGAAATTGCCAGCGGCTCCGGAATCCAGATGTGCCGAGACCGAACGAGAGGAAGTGCCGACATGAAGGAACACAGAAAGAAGAAGACGAGAAGGTGAAGGTGATACTTCAGGGTCTAATACTCCACCTTCCAGATGTATTAGCCCCGATCGTTTTTCCAGGCGAAGAGAACAAGTGTCACGAAAATGACCTTTGGCCCCACAATAGATTCACAGGCCCAGAGTTCTGCGCCTAGCGCGTTCTTCAGGAGACAACTTGGTCCAGCCCAGCCGCATAGGTTCCTCAGCGGGCAGGAGGTGCTCCTCAGATCGAAGAGAAGGGACTGGGAGCTCAAGCTGCCTAAGGAACGGGGAGTTCTGGCGTCTTTTTTCCAGGGCCCTCTCCTGAAAGCAAATATCGATCTGGTTACACAAGGTGATGACACCGTCCAGATCAGCAGGAAGGGATCTTCCTGCTAATTCATCCTTCACTCTATCAGAGAGGCCATGTAAAAAGGTTGCAACTAGGGCCTCATTATTCCAGCTCAATTCAGCTGTGAGGATACGGAACTGAAGAGCATACTGTCCCACAGAAGCGGACTCTTGACGGAGACGTAAAAGAGTGCTAGCCACTGAGGAGACACGACCCGGTTCCTCGAAGATATTCCGAAAAAGTTTCAAGAAATCAGACAGGCTAGAAACCACTGGATCATTCAGTTCCCACAGAGGGGCAGCCCAAGCTAGCGCCTCGCTGGACAGGAGGGATATAATATAGGCTACTTTTGCCCGATCGGACAGGAAGTTTTGGGGCTGAAGTTCAAAATGAATCGTGCACTGGCTAAGGAACCCCCTGCAAGCCTTGGAGTCCCCAGAGAAACGGGTCGGAGCTGGCAGTTGTAATGAATGTGTGGCTGCGACTGGTGCGATAGGTGCAGCAGATAGCGGTTGAGGTTGTTGAACCGGGGGTCCTAATGAGGCCTGAACCTGTTCAAAATGGGATGCCAAATCCTGAAGGAATCGCATCACTTGGGTCTGATATGATTCCTGGGTCTCAAGTCTGCAAACTAAGCCCTGCAACAGATCATCTGCGGGTAGCGGCACATCAGCCGGGTCCATGGCAGATCAAACTGTCAGGTCACCTGGTACCAGGTGACAGATGCACTCTGTAGGAGTCGGAAGTGCACCGCTAAGGTAGTGGACCCTAGGACTGACTGCTGCGGATTGAACCCTGGAAGGTTCAGGAAGCAGGTCTACAGGATAACTAACATGGATCTCAGTGGGAGCTAGAGCATAGATTCCCCAGGGCGCAGAGTCTAAGAGCCAGCGGGTGTTCACCAGAGCCTCTAGTGGTGAGGATGGACTGCGCTGCAGTCTGGCTCCAGGTCACGGCCCCCAAGGTCTCACAGCTCACGCTCACTGCAGACTACAGGAGAAGAGGAAGGAGACAGCAGGCAGGAACATCAGGGAAGTAAGGGGTAAGCCAAAGGTCAGGGCGACTAGCAGACAAGGATAAATATAACACGCCAAAGGTCAGGGTAACAAGCAGACAGGGAGAGTCGAGAACAGCCCAAAGTCAGTAACAGGAATCAGACATAGGAAACACAGCAAGTACACACGGAGGCTAACACACAATGGTTGATCAGCCCTGCTGGCTTGCAGTGCAGAGGTTAATATAGGGTTCCCTGATAGGGCCTGGGGTGGGGCCATGCTTAGAGGAGAGGTTATAAAACCAGTCAGGTGAGAGGCAGCTGGTCTGCACAGGGTACATCATAGATATATCATAGCAATGTATCCTATCTAGAAATAATAGATCACATTTAAGTAGGGCGAATGAGAGTTGATGATGCTACAAGATACTATTCCGGAGTATGGGACGGAGCCTGGTATTCCTGCCTAACATTTGTGCTGGTTTATAACCATAATCTATAGTTGGTAGGGGGGGGATAGGAAGAGGAGGAAGGAAGGGGGAGAGAAGGGGAGAGAAGGGGAGAGGGGGGGGGCCACACCGGACCCAATTATACTATTGCACTTTCTTATGCGTATATTTGACCATGACAGATCGATCAAGCTCTTTGGTTAAATGCACATTAAGAAAAAGGATTCACCAGTCAAACAGAACTATACGGGAAGAAGGAGGGTTTCAAGTATAGGTCCCAATGTTTCCTAACTCATCTATACAGCATAACGTCAAAACCCATAGTAGACAGGCAGGCCAGGGTTATCTAAATTATTTATAGTTTATCTATATTTCAAGGCCTGGACAATCAGCGCATGTAACCCAGTAGTATCATTAGTTTTTAAGCTAACTTCAAAGACCGCCTCAGACCGAAAGTGATCTAGTGGTCAGCCATGGTTTCCACACCCTATCAAATTTTTGAGGGCATTTACGGCCCATATACGTCAGTTTGTATAGGGGTAGCACCGCATCCACCAGGGCACGCCATTGAGTCACCGTGGGGGGGGTGGGTAGTTTCCATTGTTGGAGGAGAGCTTTTCTTGCATAGAAGCATAGATAAAACAATAGAAGTTTGTCATACGTAGAGTGAGTTATTAATTCTGTAATCCCAAAAATAAGGATCCTAGGGTCTAAGGGCATAGACAGGTTGGTGACACTATTAATTTCCTCAACCACTTTCTTCCAATATTCCTGAATGACAGGACACTCCCAGATGACGTGATAGAACGTCCCCAGCGACTGCTGACATTTTGTACATTGTTCTGATTGCGAAGGATATATCCGCGCTAGTCTTTGTGGCGTATAATACGCTCTGTGTATGAATTTGAGTTGGATAAATCTATCCCTAGCCGAGATCACTGTCGGTATATAGTTTTGAATCGCTGTTTCCCATTGTTCGTCAGAGAGATCAGTTATGTCTGACTTCCACAGTTGTAGGAGATGTGGATTCTTCTCTGCGTCTCCGCAGGTAAGGCGTAAATATATGGAGGATAGTATCTTGTCTACCCCCCGCGAGGTAAGGAAGCTTTCCACCATATTTGATGCCACTGTAACTACTCTGGGGAATTGTGCTTGCGTAGCATGTTTTAGTTGAAGATACCGAAATAGCATCCACGAAGGGAGCTGATATGTGCTTTTGAGTTCTGGGAATGAGAGTATTTGCCCATTGGGCATAATCTGCTTAATCTTTACTATCCCGTATTTAGCCCATATACTGGGGTCTGGGATGGATCTGAAGTGTGGAAGTCTGGAATTACCCCATAGTGGGGTGTGAGGGGAAATAGTGTCCTCACTGGCTATGGCTGCAGTGACTTTATCCCATACTTGTATTGTGGTGCGCATTGGTAGAGTTATATGTGAGCTGGCTTTTACTCCTCTATAGACAATGTTCGTAAGGGCTGAGTAGGAACCCATTATGGCTGCTTCGAGGTTTAGCGCGGGATTTGATCTAGTCTGCTTGAACCACCAGCGAACAGTGACTAGCACTGCTGCCCAGTAATATTTCTGGAAGCATGGTAATGCCAGGCCTCCAGAAGATAGGGGAAGTTGTAGCTTGGCTTTCGCTATTCTTGGGACTTTCCCTCCCCATACAAAAGAGGAGATTACCCCATCTAGTTTGTGAAAAAAAGAAACAGGGATTGGGACCGGGGTGTTCCTAAAAATATATAAGAACTTGGGAAGGAACGTCATTTTTAATAGATTCACCCTTCCCACTGGTGTCAATGGAAGTGATCTCCAGGCTTGACACTTTGCAATGAGGTTTTGGAGGATTGGGTATAAATTGTTCGTTAGATATTGGGTTAGGTCTCTGCATATCTCAATACCAAGGTATCTAAACTGGGTGACTCTGCGAAGGGGGGTCAGGTTGACTGTGGGGGAGTCGCTATCAGTCAGGTTGAACAGGTTGGACTTACTCCAGTTAATTTTGACCCCCGAGAAACCACCATAATGATTTATAATTTCAAGAGCCGCACTCAACGAATGTGTATCATCACCCAGGTATAAAAGCGCGTCGTCTGCGTATAGTGAGATTCGTTCCATCAGTGGCCCTATCTCTAATCCCTTCACCGCAGAAGCCGAGCGGAGTAATATAGCCATAGGTTCAATGGCCAGGGCAAATAGCCCTGGGGACAGTGGACATCCCTGCCTTGTCCCTCTGCACAGGTGGAAGGGAGGAGAGAGGAGACCACCCACACGTACTCTAGCCGTTGGCGATTGGTAAAGTAATTTGACCCAGCTGACAAACTTACTCCCAAATCCAAATTTAGACATTACCTCCCACAAAAAGGCCCATTCAACCGAATCAAAGGCCTTTTCGGCGTCTAGCGAGGCCACCACTCCACCCTCCTTAGGATCTCGGGGTAGTGCTATGTTAGTATGGAGTCTGCGGATATTTATATCCGTGCCCTTGCCCGGCATAAATCCGGTCTGGTCCCCATGTATGAGGGAGAGTATCACTGAGTTTAACCTGCCCGCCAAGATTTTTGTAAGTATCTTGGCGTCCACATTCAGTAAAGAAATGGGTCGGTAGGACGAGCACACTTCCGGGTCCTTCCCAGGTTTTGGAATGACAACGATTACTGCCTCCATCATTGAGGGCGGTAGATATTGCTGATTCAGTGCTTTGGTGAGAATAGTATGGAAGTGGGGGCCTATGACATCCAAATTGGTTTTGTAAAATTCGGTGGGCAATCCGTCAGGTCCCGGAGTTTTACCCGCCTGAAGTGACTTAATGGCTCTCTAGACTTCTTTCAGTGTTATGGGAGCTTCCAATGCCTGACTCACCTCTGTTGTTAAAGTGGGGAAGTCTATTTTTAGGAGAAACAAATTTAATTCCTCAGGGGAGTATGTTGCTCTGGATGTATAGAGTTGCTGATAATACCTCTCGAACCGCGCATTAATATGCGCGGGATCAGAGAGCAAAGTATCATCTTCATCTCTAATATTAGCAATGCAGGAGCTACCAGCCCGTTCCGTAGCTAACCAGGCCAGCAATCTACCGGATCGCTCGCCCTGCTCAAATATGCGTTGAGCCTGGGCAAGGAGGAAACGCCGGCAAGAGGCTGCCCGGATGAGCCCCACCTCCCTATATGCCGTGAGCATATCGGAGTGTGTGCCCTGGTCGGGTGAGGCAGTGTATTGAGTCTCTAGTCTTATTGCCCTTTTTTCTGCCGTCGAGAGCTCCAGTCTCGACTCTTTCCTGATCTTAGAGATATTAAACTGATATCTACCCCTGGCATACGCCTTAAATGCATCCCATACTATTGGTGGAGAGGCCGATTGATCATTATGTGTCCAGTAATCCCCAAGTTCCAGCAGCATCAGCGGTTCCATTTTCTCATCGGTGATCCAGTATCTGGATAGTCTCCAGAGGCCCGCACTAGCTGCCGAACCTGTAGAGAGATCCAGCATAACCGGGGTATGGTCCGATATGCCACGCGACAAATGGGAAACAGCAGACACCCGTTATAACAGGGGATCAGTAACATAAATTAGATCTATGCGCGACAATGTTGCATGTGTAGCAGAATGGCAAGAAAATTGTCTACCCTGTGGGTTTTTCCATCTCCACGTATCATAAAGGCCATATACCTCCGCCCAACGGGACAGTGCTGTGTCGGCCGTCTGACCTGTTTGTAATCTATCAACACTGGGGTTTGGGGTCATGTTAAAATCACCTGCTATGATTACATTGGGGGTAGGGTGACTGGCGATAATATTTTGAATTTTATGCAGTATCATCATTTTAGCTGGTGGTGGCAAATATAGACCCACTATTAACATTTCTAATCTGTCGCATAGTGCGTGTAGAATTACATATTGCCCGTCCGGGTCTAGATGGAGGTCCAGAAGCACAAAGGGAAGTGCCTTATGCACAAGAACACTAACTCCTCGGGAGTGGGAGGAATAGGTGGAATGGAAATATGATCCCACCCAGGGCTTCTTGAGGGAGAGTACTCTGGAGCCTGTAAGATGGGTTTCCTGGAGTAAGCAAATGTGCGGGTGATATTTTTTTAAATATGAAAATACAAGGGATCGTTTGAGCTTGGAATTAAGCCCCCGCACATTCCAGGATATCACTCTAAGAGGGGCCATATTTGTAGGTAAATATGCATCTCAGCTAATCCGCTCTCAGGACCCCCATCCAGACCAAGGCGCAGGACCAGCACTCTCGACCTGCCGTCAATCAAATTCCATACTCCTGTTACACATGTGAAAAATAGATCTAACATATGAGCATCAACATAGATAGATTTGTTGGCGTACCGTTGAACAAAACCCCCATCCCCCCTCCCCACGCAACCCCCCAAACTCGGGTGCGTTTGATCCCCCAAACAAATCATGACTTTTTTAAGTCCTTTGGAGGCGGTGCGCCAACAGGGCGCCTTGGAGGCACAACAAGGAAGTCCACAGACTGCTTAACAGTCGTGGAGTCTGCCAGCTACCCCTTATTAGGGTGTAAACATAAAAAATAAGGAAAAAGGGAATCTCTTTCCCTGCGGAAGGATTACGTCTCCTACATAATAGAGTAAGCCTGTCCACCGCTAGATGTTATAACGAGCCGGAGGAGAAGGTTCACCTGGGTGTAAACAAGGGGGAGTGTACAATCTCGATCCCCATGGTCTCCTCCTGACAGGATGTGGGTCGAGGGTTCCTCCTCGCGGGTTAAAGTTCGAAGTGCATCGCAGCCATTTCTCCTGTACAGTTTGCTGCTTCATAATGTACTGGTGCGCATGTTTGTAGCTAATTTCTGGCCAGGGTTAACTTGCTGTGTTGAAAGTTAACATTCAGGAGGGGTGGAGCACCGTGGAGCACGGCAGCTGTGATCAGCCAGTACTGGGACAAAAAGCGTGCTGGAGCAAAAAGAGACTCACCCCTTGGAATATATTATCCCACTCATTCACTGCTGCTCAATGCGGTCACTGGTATGCGGATATGCCACAGAGTCCTGACCTGCTTTGCTTGGTTAGATTTAAGGGCAGTGGTATTTAGTCGGCAGCCAGTGACGATACAAACAAAATATAAGAGAAAATAAAAGTGTGTTGCATCAAATAAGAACTCACCCACTGGGGAGAAAGAACATGTATCAATCAGGGCTTGTGTTTAAGGTTGTGGGATGGTGTCTAGCCATTTAGCTGCTTCTTCAGGGATAGTAAAAAATCTTAGTGCTTCTCCGTCCTGGACTCGTAATCGGGCCGGGAAAAGCATACTGTATTTGAGGCCTTTCTTGCGCAGCTCTTGCTTCACGTGGTCGAATGATTTGCGCTGTTTCTGCGTCTCGACAGAGAAATCCGGAAAAATCATCAGGCGGGACCCCTCAAATCGCAGAGCCTCCATCTTCCTGCTTTCCCTTAGCACAGCGTCTCGGTCTCGATAATTTAGTAACTGGAGGATGAACGTGCGAGGTGGGGCCCCAGGAGGCCCTCGAGCCGCCGGCATTCTGTGGGCGTGCTCCACCGCAAAGAAAGGGGAGAAGGCCGCCTGCGGGAATAACTGTCTCAGAAGGCGTTCTGTGAACCCGGTTGGATCAGGATCTTCAGTCCTCTCAGGCAGTCCAATGATGCGGAGGTTATTCCTCCGATTGCGGTTCTCCGCGTCCTCCGCACGATACTCTAATGCCTTCACTTTAGTAGTGAGGGTTCGGAGAGATGATGTGTGCTCTCCCAGCACATCCTCCGTGTCCCCCACGCGGCGCTCCACCTCCGACAGCCGGGTCCTGAATCTGTCCATGTCCTTGCGAATTAGACCCATCTCCAGTTGGATTTTATCTATTTTGCCTGTCAGTGTGGTTTGGCATGTTCCGATTGCTTGCATCAGCGCAGTGAAGTGATCTGTGTCTTGAATCTCAGGATCCGCTTCCTCGGTCTGTGACGCCATGTTAGCTGTCTTGCTACTCTCAGCCTTCCCGCCACAGGGAGCAGTGCGGGTCGTAGAGGGCTTCTTGTGGACGGCGGAGTGGCGGTTATAGGGCATACCAGGTCTTTGAGTTCGGAACTGTGCCTGGGTAGTTCCAGATTTATAAAATTCCGCTGGGAAACAGGATTAGTAGCCGGCAGGGTACTGGAGCCTTCTAACTATGCGTCCATCCCGGTCGCCATCTTGGACACGCCCCCCAAAATGGCAACTTTCATGGACACATTATTCGTTCGTAGGAAACATTGTTCGTTCGGCCAATAAAACACCATGTTTTGTCAAGATGCATTTCAATACATTTTTTCTGGCCTACTTCTCTTAAAATAAGTTTGTTGTCTAGATGGGTTTGTAACTAGAATGAAATGGAAACTAGATTCTGTGTAAGGAGAGGACACTCAGCAGCTGTTTACACATCTGGATGCTGTTTACACATCTTGACGCTGGAGCACTAGTGTGGGACACCAGAACACCCTTTTTATTAGGGGGCCCACACAGGTGCTCCAGTGTATACTATAGGGGTGTCTCCATCTGTGAAGCTTGTACAAAACAGGTAAGTATTCAAGCTTGACAAAGGAAGAAAATATTTCTTCATCTTGCCAAAATAGACAATTGTACCTCACTTCCAAGCAATGTTTCATATTCCTATTTCTGCCATCAAATATCTGTGTCCTAAGTATACCTTTTTTTTTGTTTACATACGAGAGAAAAGACTCGGAGGACACCACTCATTAGAGGAGACAACAGACCCCCCACCTCAGGAAGAAGTGGAAATCCCACAAACACAACAGGAGGAGGAGGAGGGAGATGTAGAAATTGTCACCACAACAGGTGAGTGTCTGCGACCACAGGCTCAGGTAAGAGATGGATGCCGGCATATTTATAATACATGGTGTTTTTTTTTATATATTTTTAGGTGATCGTGATGTTGTGGATGAAGGTCATTACACCAGTGAAAGTGCGCAGATTCTGATCGGGGAGATCATGGGGTGTAATAGGGACTTGGAAAACATCAAGCAAAACATCAGTGATGTTCAAAACAAAATGAAGAACATCATTGATGTTTTAGGGAGAGTTTAAAACCCCTAGAAATCCCTAACTTATTTCTGCTTTGTTTTTCTGATAATTTTTTGAAAATTTTTTGACATATTCTAGAAAAGCCAAATTTTGAACATGCACACACTGTGTCAACATGTGCTATGTGCCATCACGGGAGATCAATGTACATGTTTGGGGGTGCAACCCCATCCTCAATAATAAAGTAATTGAGAGGAAGGGGTTGCACCCACAAAACACGTCCATTGATACCCCATGATGGCAGCTAGCACGTTGACATTCGGCAATTTGTGTGCATCTTCAAAATTTGGCTTTTCCAGGGGTGACTACACCCCATCTGCTGAACGCAATATCAAACACAGTTTATAAATACTCATGTCTGATATTGCCTTCAATTTCTACAAAAGTTGAACTTTGTAAGTTCCAGAGTTGTATATTTCTTGTTGGTTTGAAACATGCCTATTTTACCTTAAAAGGAAATTTCTACTTTTAATGTGACCTAAAAAAAATTGTTATACAACAAACATGTTGGTTTGTTTTAAAAACCTTTTATAAATGCACATGTGATTGTGCTTTGATTAAAAAGATTGAGAATCAACAATGTGTGGCTTCTTCATTCAATGCTCAAAAGCATTTTTTGTTGTAAAGTTGGTGTTTTCAGTGACAATGGGGGTTATTTTACTAAAGGCAAATCCACTTTGCACTACAAGTGCAATTTCAGTGCAGTCTCAAGTGCACTTGTAGTGCAAAGTGTATTTGCCTTTAGTAAACAACACCCAACAGTGCTTTCTGATTTTACACAATCACGCCATTTACAGGACTTTCCAAATTTCAGTCAGGGTCAGCTAAAAGAAAGCCATGCAGTAAAGCTAAGCAAATATTTGTTCAGTTTAAAATATATTTTTATTTAAAAAATGTCTCAGACATTGTCTGGCATATTGATGGCCCCCCTACCCACAAAGTATTCCATATATTTTAGACGGACATCGCGGGCACTCTGGGGAGGGGCAAGACAGGATGGCCAGCTTCAAGCGCCATCAGGGTTGGTTCATTTAGATTAATTCTGGCTTCAGGCCCAATTGAGCCAGCATAGTTCACAGAACATCTCTTTAAAAAGTTGTGGAGAACACAGCAAGCCAGGATGATGTGATTGAGTTTATATTCCGCCATGTGTATCGGTGTAAGAAATAGGCAGAACTGGCTGGCCATTATTTCATATGTGTTCTACACCACTCTTCTGGCTCTGGCCAGCGGTAATTAAAAACCCTCTGGTCCGGGGTGAGGGTCCTCATAGGGAATGGCCGCATAAGATGGTCCCCCAGCGCAAACGCTTCATCTGCAACGAAGTCGAATGGGAGTCCTTCCGCATTGTCTTCTGGAGGTGGCAAGTCCAAGCTGCCATTCTGGAGACGCCTGTAGAACTCTGTGTGGGCGATGACTCCACCAGCTGACATCCAGCCATTCTTTCCCACGTCCACATACAGGAACTCGTAAGTAGCCGACACCACCGCCAACATCACAATACTATTGAACCCCTTGTAGTTGTAATAGTATGACCCCAAGTTGGGTGGTTGGATGATGTGGATGTGTTTCCCATCAATTGCCCCTCCGCAGTTAGGAAAGTCCCACCGCTGGGCAAAGTTGGAGGCCACAGTCTGCCATTCCTGTGGGTTGGAAGGAAACTATGGAGCCAAACAAGAAAAATAAATGAATCATTTTGCACATAAACATGGAAAGCAGATTAGACGCAAACATTCTTGATCAACATCAGTATAACATTTATTTTAGGGAGTATTTAAAGACACAGGTATAAGGGCCACCTATCAGATTCCTCCCCCCCCTCTCATGGGCCATTTCATGAATTGAGATGTTTTGGACAGGTAACCCTCTCCACCTCATTGAGAGATGAATGCCTAAATAATGTGTATTACTTTGGCCAGCCCCTCCTTACTTACACTATTGGCAGCCCACTGGACAGGTAAGTGTCACAATACAAAGAGATAAATACACACTGTACACATTTTAGCACATTTTTACATTCTGATATTACCTATCAAGATAATGATAGGATACAAAAACTTTGAACATTACCATTTGAAAGTATTCAGGCAGGCCCTTGCACTACATGCTTTGGGGAATTCATCCATAAATATAACCACAAAAGAGGTGGGTATATAGTGTGTATGGGTTTGGCAAAGTCAGCAGATAGAGGATTGAGGATAGATAGAGGATAGGTATGAGCTGAGTTAGCAGTTGGGGGGAGGGAGGGTTCCAAATGATTTTGGGACCCAAAAAAATACCTCTGGCACTCTTCCAGAATTTCAAGCACAAATCATAATTTTACACTTTTTAGGGAGTGTTTAGCGTAAAGCACTACTATGGAGCTGACAAAATACATTGTTAATTGAGTAGACGAGGTGGCTATAGGCCCAGGAGAGCATGCTGGGGAGGTAAGTGAAGGCAAATATGTATGAAGGACAAAAAAAACTAAAAAAAAAAAAACACAGCATGCATGAGGACAAAGGGGACATTCACAGCATATTACAATCATGGTAATTAGGGAATGAGGAAAGAAATACAGTATATTAACAAACATTAAATACAATAACATGTAATGTTAAAGGATAAAAATCTTACCTTCATATACTCCTTCTGCAGGACCTGGATGATGGCAGAACAGGTCTCTGGGATAATGATCCCCAGAGCCTGGGGGACCTGTCGAGAACTTGAGGTCCTGCAGGCTTCTCCTCGTCGCCAAGTACCGCAGGGTGGCGACTAGCCCCTGCTCTGGAGTGATGGCTTGCCTCATGCAGGTATCCTGCCTGCTGATATAAGGGGTCAGCAAAGCCAACAAACGGTGAAATATGGGGTCCGTCATCCGTAGAAAGTTCCTGAAATCGTTAGGATTATTCTCACGGATCTCACGGAGCAAAGGCATGTGACAGAATTGGTCACGCTGGAGCAACCAATTCTTGGTCCATGAACTCCTCCTCGCCCTGTTCATGGACTGGGCTTGTGTCAAAGTAAGGACCCCAACAACAAGCCCCCGCACAGCACGAACTCTACGATGAGTACGTACACGCAACATGGCTAGAAAATGGTCAGCTGCTCAGAACGGAGTAACAGAATGCACTAAAGAACAGCAAGGCCTGTGAAGAGCGACCTGAAAATCAGTAACGAACGGACAAGAACACAATGACAAGTCAATGGTACTCGCTGCACACACTGAAGACCAGATACAAACCCACAAGCACAAACTGAACAGCAGAAATACGATCTGAAAACCCAGAGTCTGAAAAAGCGCGAATCGTCTCTCACCATACTTTTACTAACACGAGATTAGCAAAAGGAGCCCAAAGGGTGCCGCGCTTGGTACTGAACTGCGCTTTTATAGTCTCGTCGTACGTGGTGTACTTCACTGCGTTCTTGGTGTTCAGAAATTACGAAAACTTTGTGCAACCATGTGTATGCAAGACAAATTTGAGCCAACATCCGTCTGAAAAAATCCATGGATTTTGTTGTCGGAATGTCTGATCAATGTCCAACCGCGTTTACAGGGCATAAGAAGTACTATATAGGAAAAACCAAAAGACAACTCCGAATTTGCTTCAGTGAGCACTTAGGGCACTTTCACATTGACAGCGCCCAGGCGTCGGGGGTAAAGTGCTGCTATTTTTAGCGGCGATTTACCATCATTTTAGCGGCGTTTTAACCCCGTAGCGGGCGAAAAAGGGTTA
Organism: Aquarana catesbeiana; assembly: GCF_042186555.1. Taxonomy (NCBI): domain Eukaryota; kingdom Metazoa; phylum Chordata; class Amphibia; order Anura; family Ranidae; genus Aquarana; species Aquarana catesbeiana. The sequence continues at coordinate 305,267,983 of NC_133326.1, forward strand.
AAACCACCCGCAACACGCCGCTGCAGCTGCTCTTTTTCCAGGCGGTTTGACGGCGCTGCCCATTGATTTCAATGGGCAGGGGCGTTTTAGGAGCGGTGTGTTGCTTGCAGGACTTTTTGTAACGCTCTGCCAGCGCAGCGCCCCAGTGTGAAAGCACTCAAGCTTTCACACTGGAATTGCAGCTGAGGTTTTTTCAGGCACTTTACAGGCGCTATTTTTAGCGCTAAAGCGCCTGAAAAATGCCTCCAGTGTGAAAGGGGTCTAAAGAAGTATCAAGAATTCAAGTAATGAGGAGAATAAGAAGAAAAGAGAGGATATGTCCCCACTAGCGTTACATTTTGCAGATTTCCATGGAGGCAGCACGGCCAGTTTCAGTGTTTATATCCTGAATTTGCCATCATGTAGAGGCGATTTCGATACCATCCTGCTGCAAAAAGAAAAAATGTGGATCTTTAGGCTCAAAACGCTTGCGCTCCTGGGCTTGAACACTGAATGCAGTTTTCAGCCCTTCCTTGAACGCTAACAAGTGCCAGAATTTATCATACTTTTTTAGGGACATAAATCCTGTGCTGGAGGATACAACCTGTCCTTTTTTAATATAAAATCAGGATAGTGCTTCGCTGTAAATTAAATAATGTGCAAATATGCAGAATAAAGTGCAAGGATGCTCAGTAGTAAATGCACTAAAAAGAGACAATTCTTGTGGTATAAAAACATATAAAAGATATCCTTGAAATAATAAATATAATAGGCGTATCACATATTAATCTTATTCCTCTTTAGATAAAAACAGTGATAAAATATTGTGATAAAAATGTCCGTATAAATATAGGCAAAAAGAAATCCTTTTCATAAGTGAAGAAATTAATGAACTGATTGTGTCCGTGGAAAGTCTTTAAAAAGTAAAGTGCAGGCAGTGGCGGCCCATCCATAGGGGGCGCCTGGGCGCCGCCCCCACCCCCCCATCCCCTCCAGGCAGTCACAAAAAAAAAAAATTTTTAAAGCTGGCCCTTTAAAAAAAAACAAAACTAAAAAAGGTCCTTAAGTGCACTGTGTTCGGACACTGGACACAGTGTGACGCCGGACACAGTGCACTTATGGGAAGCACCACGTCTATGCAATCACGAGATTGCAGACGTGGTGCTTCATTTGTGGACTTTTAGCCCGCCTTGCGGCGCTTTCTGAAGCGCCGAGTGGCTTCCGCCCGGTGCTAGTATCTATTACTATGGCCGGGCGATTTGATTGACATCTGAGAATGATGTCACTTCTTGTTTCTTTCTCCAATTGCGCCCAGGAGAGAGAAACAGGAAGTATGAGAGGAACGGAGCTCTCCACAGGATACACCGCTGGAGAGGACAACACACAGCAAGGTAAGTAACCAGGGGAGGGGGGTTTGATGGTGACACATGCTGCTGCAATTTGGTGACACATGCTGCTGCAATTTGGTGACACAGGCTGCTGCAATTTGGTGGTGACACATGCTGCTGCAATTTGGTGACACATGCTGCTGCAATTTGGTGGTGACACATGCTGCTGCAATTTGGTGGTGACACATGCTGCTGAAATTGGTGGAGACACATGCTGCTGAAATTGCTGGAGACACATGCTGCTGAAATTGGTGGAGACACATGCTGCTGCAAATTGGTGGTGACCATGCTGCTGCAAATTGGTGGTGACACATGCTGCTGTAATTTGGTGACACATGCTGCTGTAATTTGGTGACACATGCTGCTGCACTTTGGTGACACATGCTGCTGCAATTTGGTGGTGACACATGCTGCTGCAATTTGGTGACACATGCTGTTGCAATTTGATGACACATGCTGCTGCAATTTGGTGGTGACACATGCTGCTGCAATTTGGTGACACATGCTACTGCAATTTGGTGATGACACATGCTGCTGCAATTTGGTGACACATGCTGCTGCAATTTGGTGGTGACACATGCTGCTGCAATTTGGTGACACATGCTGCTGCAATTTGGTGACACATGCTGCTGCAATTTGGTGGTGACACATGCTGTTGCAATTTGGTGACACATGCTGCTGCAATTTGATGGTGACACATGCTGCTGCAATTTGGTGACACATGCTGCTGCAATTTGGTGGTGACACATGCTGCTGCAATTTGGTGGTGACACATGCTGCTGCAATTTGGTGGTGACACATGCTGCTGCAATTTGTTGGTGAAACGTGCTGCTGCATTTTGGTGGTGACACATGCTGCTGCAATTGGTGGTGACACATGCTGCTGCAATTGGTGGTGACACATGCTGCTGCAATTTGGTGGTGACACATGCTGCTGCAATTTGGTGACACATGCTGCTGCAATTTGGTGGTGACACATGCTGCTGCAATTTGGTGGTGACACATGCTGCTGAAATTGGTGGAGACACATGCTGCTGAAATTGGTGGAGACACATGCTGCTGAAATTGGTGGAGACACATGCTGCTGAAATTGGTGGAGACACATGCTGCTGCAAATTGGTGGTGACCATGCTGCTGCAAATTGGTGGTGACACATGCTGCTGTAATTTGGTGACACATGCTGCTGCAATTTGGTGACACATGCTGCTGCAATTTGGTGGTGACACATGCTGCTGCAATTTGGTGACACATGCTGTTGCAATTTGATGACACATGCTACTGCAATTTGGTGACACATGCTGCTGCAATTTGGTGGTGACACATGCTGCTGCAATTTGGTGACACATGCTGCTGCAATTTGGTGACACATGCTGCTGCAATTTGGTGACACATGCTGCTGCAATTTGGTGACACATGCTGCTGCAATTTGGTGGTGACACATGCTACTGCAATTTGGTGACACATGCTGCTGCAATTTGGTGACACATGCTGCTGCAATTTGGTGACACATGCTGCTGCAATTTGGTGGTGACACATGTTGTTGCAATTTGGTGACACATGCTGCTGCAATTTGATGGTGACACATGCTGCTGCAATTTGGTGACACATGCTGCTGCAATTTGGTGGTGACACATGCTGCTGCAATTTGGTGGTGACACATGCTGCTGCAATTTGGTGGTGACACATGCTGCTGCAATTTGTTGGTGAAACGTGCTGCTGCATTTTGGTGGTGACACATGCTGCTGCAATTGGTGGTGACACATGCTGCTGCAATTGGTGGTGACACATGCTGCTGCAATTTGGCGGTGACACATGCTGCTGCAATTGGTGGTGACACATGCTGCTGCAATTTGGTGGTGACACATGCTGCTGCAATTGGTGGTGACACATGCTGCTGCAATTGGTGGTGACACATGCTGCTGCAATTGGTGGTGACACATGCTGCTGCAATTTGGTGGTGACACATGCTGCTGCAATTTGGTGGTGACACATGCTGCTGCAATTTGGTGGTGACACATGCTGCTGCAATTGGTGGTGACACATGCTGCTGCAATTTGGTGGTGACACATGCTGCTGCAATTGGTGGTGACACATGCTGCTGCAATTGGTGGTGACACATGTTGTTGCAATTGGTGGTGACATGTGCTGCTGCATTTGGTGGTGACACATGCTGCTGCATTTGGTGGGACACAGGCTGCATTTTATGTGACACAGGCTGCATGTAAGGAGGGACTCCACTGGGGACACCTGATGGCATCTGGTGGCAGCGGAGGTGGCTAGTGATACGCTCAGGGCTCCCACTGATTCTGCATTATGGTGAGTTGAATTATTTCATTTTATATTGCAATGTAATAATAGAGATAATGCGCTTCAGTCATCCTGACACCATAACAACCATGGTGCCGGGATGATTGAAGCGCTAACACCAGGTGTTTGGAGTATCTTTATCTGCTGATTGTTAAACTTTCTAGAATACACATATTTCTATTGTGTAGGATCTGGGCCTGCTGTCCCTCCATTCCTCTCTCCCTCTCCCTCCATCCCTCGTTCATCTCAGACACTAACCACACCACCTTAGATTCACGCCCACTATTTCTCTGAAACCACGCCCATTTTCACCAAGTGGGAGGGGTCAAAAGGGAAGGGCGGGGTCTGGCGCCACCCCCATCCTAAAACTTTACCAGTCGCCACTGAGTGCAGGATGTACGGTGACTTAATATCGGTAAACAAGAATAAAGTGCTGGTGCTGGTGGCCACTCTCTGCAATGAAGTGCTGGTGGTAAGTGACTTCTTGTCTTCTGTGCAGCGTGGTATGTGGATGTCCCCTTACCTTACTGCTGTAAGGTAACAGCATTTGGGTATGTCTTTCCTATGGAACCAGTGTGTCCCCTGGCAATCGTCTCAGTCTGGCGTCTCTGGCTCTGCTGGTATGTGTTTCATATCTGCAATCACAGTCCCCTTTTGTGTCCCTGTGTCTGGATCAGGTAAGTCTTGTAGTAGGGCATGGGGGATGTAAGTAACAGGAGGGATGCTCGATAGTGTAGTAATTTAAAATATTTATTTGGTAGCAGCAAAGTTAAACAGGTACTCACATTAAGATGTATCAAACAGGCAAAAATAAAAATGAGCAGCGAGCTTGCTGTCAGGCGCGTGTATGGAGATTGAGATGCTAAGAGGGTTCCCCTTGCGGCAAAGTGCAGCGCGTCCCTGGAGTTGGGAACAAGAAGCGTGGTGCCCAAAGAAGCACGGTTGGCCAGGTGCTTGTTTGCAGTCTGATGAGCTCGGCTACTGAGGGATGACTGAAGCAGGCAGAGCTGAACTTGCTGTGTTCAAGTAAATGGAGAAACCAGGAGCCAGGCCAGGGGTCATACACAGATAAGTCAGTCCAGAGCATACACAGGGGCGAGCCAAGGTCGTACACAGGCAGGGTCCAGGTACAAGCCGAAGGTCTAGCCGGGTGATCAGGAAGCAGAAGCAGAGTCCAGGAGCATGCCAAGGGTCAAATTAGCAGATCAGGAAGCGAGGTCAAGGCAGGCTGGGTCACAACAGGTAATCACAGATCAGGAAGCAAGGTCAAGGTACACAAGGAAGCTGAGGAGATAATCCGGCAATGTCCTGTGGCCACAGGCTGGCTTAAATAGGGCCACTGGCGCCAGCGTCTGTCACGCCACTTGCACGCCATTGCGCACACACAGTATTGCGCGTGCGCTGATGCGTGCCAGCGTGCGTCAATGCACGCTGATGCGTGGCACACACTCGTGCATGTCTCGGAACCCTCCGTGGGCGTCCATGAAGGTTCTGGGCAACATTGCCAGTTCTGTGATGGCCATGTCCCTGACAGTGTCCCCCCCCAAGGGGCAGCCTCTGGATGCCCAACCTAGATCACCTCTCTGGGTACCTGTTGCGAAAATTCTGCAAAGGTCTCAGAGCATGTATATTATCCACCGGTTCCTCTGGAGAAGAATTTTCCTCTGAAGAATACCCCTTCCATTTGACAAGAAACTGAGTCTGCCTACCTCTTCTTCGGCAGTTCAGGATGGGTCCTACCTCATATTCAGTGTCGTTACCTATGGTAACTGGTGGAGATGGCAACTCCTCTCTTCCCAAAAATGGACTTGTGTCAGGACCTGGACTTGAACCTGGGACAATTAATCTTCTCACTGAGCTATCTGAGATGCTGGACAGCTCCTTGTCAGATACTTTAGACAACCCTGCCTTGTACCTTGATTTCAGCTGAAACTTGAACTTTTTGCTCCTCCCACAAACTTCCTAATATAAGCCACTTCTCTGCACTTCCTCCTTGCCAGAATATTGTGCTATCTCCAGCCTGTGTCTCGCTCCTGTCTTCCCTGCTGCCGTTCATATTTGCTACTGCTCGTTATCGACCCTTGGCTTGTTCCTCGACTACGCTTCTGCCTGATCCCAACCTGCAACTACTCGTTACCGACCTTTTGGATTGTTTACTGACCACGCTTCTGTTTGATCCTTACCTGCACACCCGCTACTGAACCCTGGCTTGCTCACCTCCTGGTGGGGCGATCTTGAGGACCGCAACCTGTTACTAACATGCAGCAAAATCCATCTCCACCATCAGGAGCTCTGGTGAACACCAGTTAGTACTTAGACTCCGCACCTCAGGTGAGCCTGTGTCATCTGCCAAGGTGACTGCCTGTGTATTTATCCTGCTGGTCAGTGGTAGTCCTGCAACTGCTATAGCAATTGGTCTTCAAGCCTGACCCCTGATCGTGACAGAATATTCTGCAATTAGTCAATATAATCATGGGATTAATAATATTATAATATATGTATGTATGTGTGTGTGTGTGTGTGTATATATCTATATATATATATATATATATATATATATATATATATAATCTATCTCATATAATATTATAGTCATATTCAGTCAGGATAATACAACCCCTTTCCATCTGTCATTATTTTGCTATATGGCGGGCAGGAAGTGGTTAAACACGTTTTTTTCTACCTCTGCTGTTGAAAAATCTTCCTCATAGTTGGATGTTTGGAACTTTAGGCTGGGTTTACACTGCCGTATGGCACGGCTCACGGCAGGGGTCCGGTGTGTCCCTGTTTACCGTTTCAGGTCTTTTTTTGGCTGAAACTTGGACCTGAAACATGTGGGGAAACCTGCATCCAATTCGCAATAGTATGAACCCAGCCATAAAAAAATAAAAAACTGGGTAAGATTATATGTAGTTTGTGCTCATCTAGTTTTCCTATTCTAGACCAGGGGTCTCAAACTGGTGGCCCTCCAGCTGTTGCAAAACTACAAGTCCCATGAGGCATTGCAAGGCTGACAGTTAAAAGCATGACTCCCACAGGCAGAGGCTTGATGGGACTTGTAGTTTCATAACAGCTGGAGGGCCACCAGTTTGAGACCCCTGTTCTAGACCATATCAAAGAATTGCACAGCAAACATTGTTGGCTACACAATTCCAAACAAATGTAAAAAAAGACAAAGAAGCATGAGCCGTGTGCACAACAAGCATAGAAGGACATGCAGAAGTTTAATGGCAAAAACAGGTATAACCCAGGGGCTGCCCGTCCATTAACCACTTACAGACTAGAAGATTTTCCCCATTAATGACCGGACCATTTTTGCGATATGGCACTGCATCGATTTAACTGACAATTGCGCGGTTGTTTGTGAGGCTGTACCCAAACAAAATTGAAGTCCTTTTTTTTTCTTAGAGCTTTCTTTTGGTGGTATTTGATCACCTCTGTGTTTTTTGTTTTTTGCTCTATAAACAAAAAAGAGCAACAATTTTGAAATAAAACTATATTTTTTACTTTTTGCTATAATAAATATCCAATAATTAAAAAAAAACAAAATAAGTTTGTGCATTAGTTTAGGCCAATATGTATTCTTCTACATATTGGTAAAAAAAAAATCACAATAAGTGTAAATTGATTAGTTTGTGCAAAAGTTATAGTCTACAAAATAGGGGATAGATTTATGGCATTTTTTTTTTTTTACTAGTAATGGCAATGATCTGCAATTTTTAGCGGGACTGCGACACTGCGGAGGGCAGTTTGAACACTTGACACTTTTTTGGGACCATTGACATTTATATAGTGATCAGTGCTATAAAAATGCACTGATTACTGTGTAAATGTCACTGGCAGGGAAGGGGTTAACACTAGGGGGCGATCAAGGGGTTAAATGTGTTTCCTGGGAGGAGTTTTCTTGTGTGACTGGAGGAGGAGAGAGAGAACTGTTCCTAATCACTAGGAACAGCAGATCTCTCTCTCCTCCTATGCGGTCACCTCCATCGAGTCCCCCCAGGCGCACCTGCTATGGCTCTTAAAGAAGCCGACGTACAGCTATGGCAATTCACGGAAACGAGCCGACGTGCTTCCATATAATAGTGGCTGATCAGTAAGTGGTTAATGGCGCAAGGGCACCGCCCCACCTATCCATGCGTCCGGCCCCTTGCAGGATGCCGGATGCATGGATTTCAATAGGGGGTGTTTTTTGAAGCACCTGATTAGAGCCAGAGGCTGTAATAGGCTTCAAAATAGGGTGGGCTCGGGGTGCAGAAAATGCGAACCGAGCCCACGCAGGTGTGTTACAATAGTAAATGAATATTTGCTATTGTAACACTGATCCTCCTCCTCTTAAGATCCGTCGCCCAATTGGCTGAAAGGACAGGCGATCCTATTGGACGCCTAGGAGGAAGGGAGGAGCCGTACGGCGAAAGCCACCGTGATGAAGGAGAGGGCAGAGGAGCCGCTGCCCGCCGCCCACCACCTAGATTACTGTGAGTGCGGGGGGGCAGAAGTTGGCTGCTTGGGGGGGGGGGCAAACAACCACCCCCCAAAAAAAACCCACCAGCCACCACTGGTATGAACATACAGAAATGAGGCATTGATATTCCACAAGTATGAAGAAAGAAGAGCATGAAGCAGAAACAGAAATGATGCCATGTGTTCCACAAGTAAGGAGAAACATGTGCCAAAAGCAGAGCACAAAACAGAAATTATGCCATGTGTTCCACAAGTAAGAAGAAACATGTCACAAGCAGAACATGAAACAAAAATGATGCCATGTGTTCCACAAGATAAACATGTGCCACAAGCAAAGCATGGAACTGCAGTGTTTACAATTTGGCACTGCATCGCTTTAACTTTTAATTGCGCGGTCATGCAATGCTGTACCCAAACGAAATTTGCGTCCTTTTTTCCCACAAATAGAGCTTTCTTTTGGTGCTATTTGATTACCTCTGTGGTTTTTATTTTTTTCGTTATACACAAAAAAAGAGTGACAATTTTGAACAAAAAAAAAATATTTTTTACTTTTTGCTATAATAAATATCCCCAAAAAATGTTTTTAAAAAAACAAATTTCTTCATCAGTTTAGGCCAATATATATTCTCCTACATATTTTTGGTAAAAATAAAAAAAAAATCACAATAAGCGTATATTGATTGGTTTGCGCCAAAGGTTATAGCGTCTACAAACTATGGGAAAGATTTATGGCATTTTAATTATTTTTTTTACTAGTAATGGCGGTGTTCTGTGATCATTTTTTTTTTTTTTTTTTTTTTTGTCATATTTTGCGATGGACAGATCAGACACTTTTGACACCTTTTTGGGACCATTGACACTTATACAGCGATCAGTGCTATAAAAATGCAGTGATTACTGTGTAAATTACATTGGTAGGGAAGGGGTTAACACTAGGGGGCGATCAAGGAGTTAAATGTGTGTTCTAACTGTACGGGAATAGGACTGAGTAGGAGAGGAGACATATCGCTGTTCCTACATAGTAGGAAGAAACGACATGTCTCCTCTCCTCTGACACACACAAATCCCTGTGCTGGCGCTTGTGCACGCGACCGCTCGTGGCCGTCGGCGATCGTGACCTCCGGCCACGCGCATCGGGTCCCCCCACCATGCACCATAGAGCTTTCTTTTGGTGCTATTTGATTACCTCTGTGGTTTTTATTTTTTTCGTTATACACAAAAAAAGAGTGACAATTTTGAACAAAAAAAACAATATTTTTTACTTTTTGCTATAATAAATATCCCCAAAAAATGTTTTTAAAAAAACAAATTTCTTCATCAGTTTAGGCCAATATATATTCTCCTACATATTTTTGGTAAAAATAAAAAAAAAATCACAATAAGCGTATATTGATTGGTTTGCGCCAAAGGTTATAGCGTCTACAAACTATGGGAAAGATTTATGGCATTTTAATTATTTTTTTTACTAGTAATGGCGGTGTTCTGTGATCATTTTTTTTTTTGTCATATTTTGCGATGGACAGATCAGACACTTTTGACACCTTTTTGGGACCATTGACACTTATACAGCGATCAGTGCTATAAAAATGCAGTGATTACTGTGTAAATGACATTGGTAGGGAAGGGGTTAACACTAGGGGGCGATCAAGGAGTTAAATGTGTGTTCTAACTGTACGGGAATAGGACTGAGTAGGAGAGGAGACATATCGCTGTTCATACATAGTAGGAAGAAACGACATGTCTCCTCTCCTCTGACACACACAAATCCCTGTGCTGGCGCTTGTGCACGCGACCGCTCGTGGCCGTCGGCGATCGTGACCTCCGGCCACGCGCATCGGGTCCCCCCACCATGCAGCGGGCACGCGCGCCCTCTGGCTGCTCTTAAAGGAACCCTGTACCTGTACGAGGTTTCGCACAGGGGAGCCATTCTGTCCCCGTATATAGACGTGAGCCGGTCGGGAACCGGTTAAATTGATTAAAAGTGCTTTACCAGGTGCTCCACAAGATCCAGAATGTTTGACTTCTCTTCTGCTGAACTCTCCTCCTGCCATCTCTCCCTTCTGCCAAGGCCCTGAGAAGTGTGCACCAGAAAAGATACACTACCTGCTGTATATGATGACGTGGTAAATTTGAAAAAATACCACATGCAGTATTTTAGTGAATGCCAAAAATGCCAAATGTATTTTACCACACTTTTTAAAGCAATAGATACCGCTTTGTAAATTGAGCCCATTGGCAGGAAAAACCCTATATTGCAATAAACAGGTTCACCTATCAATATACTGGAATGTGACTACTATCCATACAGTAGCACAGACCTAGCTATCTGGCACTGTGCGTGTGAGATAATAACAAAGACAGGGCAGAGATACTCTGTCTCTCACAAGGATTTAGATATATATGCAGCAGCTGCAGTTAAACTATTAGATCATAGGAATATTTGCATAATAGTCCATTTTGGAATAGGGTTTAGCAGAATGGACAGGGCATGTGGCTGAGACTTTCTTTCTCTCTCCACTTCCTGTTCCAGGGTTACAAAGCCAACACAACAGGGACAGTTAGTGCATATATATTTACAAGCATGTACAGGTTCAAACAGTAGAGGCAGTACAGTTTCACACAGCAGTAGATCCCTACAAGAGCTTAGTAGAAATTGCCCAGTGGAAGGACAGTTTTGCATCAGTGAGAATAAGTACAACCATAGCAAATTACTGGCCAATTTCTGCTGTATCATCTGTGATATGTTACTTCTTAATAAGAGTTTGATATGGATTGGCCATTGTAAAAAAGCAGGTTGATAAAACTGAAAAAAAAAAAAAAAAAATGTTTAAGTCGTAATGGATCAAATTAGGGTGCTGCTGCTGTATGTAAGCCAATGCTTGAGGTACCCTAATGCCGCGTACACACGATCAGAAATTTGGCCAGCAAAAGACCGATGAGAGCTTTTGGTTGGAAAATGCAACCGTGTGTATGCTCCATCGGACTTTTGCTGGCCGAATTTCTGCCAACAAAAGATTGAGAGCATGTTCTCAATTTTTCTGACAGAAAAAGTTTCTATAGGAAATTCCGTTCGTGTGTATGCAATTCCGACCGTTCGTAATGGAGATGGCACATTCGTCACACTGCAAATTGTTACATCTTTCAATGCAGCGCATTCTCCTTTATAAGCTAGAAGAATGAAGTTGTTTTGCTGCTGATATTCACACAAAGTACTCACAAACTTATTTCTTTATTTTTTCACGTGATCTCATGAGTAGTTTTTTTTTGTTTTTAAAGCCAGATCTCCATAATGTGTGTGTGTTTTTTTTTATCAAGATTTCCTGTTGTATTTTTTTAATTATTATTTTATAGTCATCTCCATATATTATTTTTTTTTGTATGTCACGTTTCCACAACACTATTATTATCTTGTATTTGTAAACCTCAAGGAGGTTGCTTGGTGTTGGTGTCCCTTGTTAATTTGACATTGTATTTTTGAAATGTACCTGCCTACTCACCAAAAAACTGTCCTATTTGAAGAAAAACACATCGGCTAGTATTTTCATATAAAAAAATCTCCATTTATTCTGGCTCATAATAACAAAATAAAGAGGGAAGGCAACGCTGGAGAAACAGCTGGAATTTGCGAAGCCTTTGGCCCCCAGGGCAGACATCAACTCTGTGGATCAAAAAATTGGTAGCTTAAGAAGTCCATATAGAAGGGAGCACAATCTGGTCCAGGACTCCCAGAGATCAGGAACAGCAGCAGGTGACATGTATGTCCCCAGGCTGTGGTACTACAAAAGGCTGCGTCTTCTGTCAGACCAGACTGAACCCAGGCCATCACTTTCTTGTCTTCCGTGCAACCTTCCCTCCACGCTTCCCTGCAGCCTTTCCTGCAGGCTGTGGCTCTGGAGGTGGACTTGTGGTAGGAGGAGGAGGAGGAGGATGGGTGAGCATACATAAGTGGACGTCATGCATCTTTTGGCCACTCAACCCCTTATGGATGGCCTCAAAAATGATTTTCTCACAATTGCGGCGTGGGCCCTCCTCCATTTGCTGCAAATTTGAGGCTATATAGATGCCATAGGCCTCTACAGTGTCGAGGGGGGCTTTCAGGCCGTCATTAGCCTCCTTAATGAGGCCCAGTGCTGCCTCCTCCACGTTCCTCCCCTTCCTGGGCCTTTTTGTTGTAAGGCAGGGTGGAGGCACCTGGGGTTGGCTGAGGCTACTGGGCCCCGCCTCCTCTTGGCTGACACTTACCCCCGCCTCCTCCTGTGTGCCACATTCCAGAGCCTTGTCCTGGCTGAGGTCTTCCTGTGTATGAAAAAGGGACATAGTTTTAGTTTTTGGTTCATTAATCACACACATTTTCAGCTCATGACTGTTAAAAATGAAATGTTAATAATTAGAAAAAACTCTATCATTCTGAGCCCAGCATTTTCCATTCTTGTTCCAATCATTTTTGGCCACTACTGTCTATTGATATGTCAAACACCTTTTGTTAAACATCTAGTTAACAACAATCATTTTCCAACAAAAAATATGTTTAAAAATACTATACCTGTCTCCATCTGGGCTCCTCAATTTCTTCCAGGCCAGGTTGGTCCTTGAAAGGTTCAGCTGGGGTTGAGGGATGGGTGGATGGAAGGGGAGCCGGAAGAGTCTAAAGTGATTCCCTGGCTTCATTCTGGTTTTCCAGAAACCGCATCTTGTTCTAGTACCACAGACTGGGTACATACACGTCTTCTGCTGCTGCTCCTGACCTCATGGACTTATAGACCTTCTGAAGCTCCTTCCTATGCGTACTTCTCAAGCTACCAATTTTCTTATCCACAAACTCGATGTCTGCGTTGGGGACCCGAGTCTTCACAAATTCCAGCAGTTTCTCCAGCGATGCCTTCCTTGCTGGTTTGTTGCGATATAAGGGGTTTTTCACCTCCCACAAATTGCACATATCTCTGTATCTGTCTATGAATTCGCCGAGGAAGTCTGGGTCTTTAAATTGTTTCATTTTTGCTGCCAGACCAAACAAAAGACAAAAACACTAATATCAGGCTAAACTCTCCTAATCTTATCCCAGTATAGGCCTCAATCTAGAATCAGTATAGGCCACTCATGTCCCAAGTTAAAATGTTATCTTCGTTATTACGTTTGTCGATTCCGTTCCTCGTTCCTCCTTCCTCCGCACACAGAACGTAGGTACGACACATGTGTGTTAGCTTTATAGATGCTGCGCATGCGTGAAACTCCGCCCGCGTCGTCTGCCCCTGACGTTCTTTCTCAAATACTCCCCACCCCGTCTCTTTCGTCACAGTGGGAGAGGAACATGATGGAGACACAGCAGGTGCATAATAGTAGTAACAACCAGGAGGAAAGTCCAGAGCCAGAAACGTCCCGATCCAGTAGGAGATTTAAGGCCTCAAATATGTCCTTTTGTAGAGATGGTGGACATATTGAAGAGGGCAGACTATGATGGGAAGTATGGACCGTACACCAACCCTAATGAGAGAGAGAGAGAGGCCAAGATCATGACTAAAGTTGTGAAGAGTCTGCGCCAGAATTTTGGGGTACGACGATCCAAGGAACAATTGAGGAAACGCTGGTCAGACCTGAAACTGATGGAGCAGGATCAGTACAGAAAGGTCAAGAAAGTACTTCTAAAAAGTAAGTAGTTGTCATGTGTTATTATTATTATTATTATCCCTTGCATGCTGCGCCATGTGTTTTTTCTTTACTATTGGACAGTTTAAAATGGCTACTTTCATGTTCGTGGGCACAGTAATCGGTCGTAGTAAATATCATTTGCTTGCCAAAAAAATACAATGTTTTTGACAGATACAGGGTTAACTACATTTGGTCATGATAATTTGTATTCAAAGAAGTTTAGGCCATTGTTGTCTAGATGTGTTTCAAACTAGAATGAATTGCAAACTTGATTCAGTGTAATGTAAGGAGAGGACACTCAGCAGCTGTTTACACATCTGGACTAGGGATGAGCCGAACACCCCCCCGGTTCGGTTCACACCAGAACCTGCGAACGGACCGAAAATGTTAGAACCCCATTGAACCCCATTGAAGTCTATGGGACTCGAACGTTCGAAATCAAAAGTGCTAATTTTAAAGGCTAATTTGCATGGTATTGTCCTAAAAAGGGTTTGGGGACCCAGGTCCTGCCCCAGGGGACATGTATCAATGCAAAAAAAGTTTTTAAAAACTGACGTTTTTTCGGGAGCAGTGATTTTAATGATGCTTAAAGTGAAAAAAAAAAGTGAAATATTCCTTTAAATATCGTACCTGGGAGGTGTCTATAGTATGTCTGTAAAGTGGCGCGTGTTTCCTGTGCTTAGAACAGTCCCTGCACAAAATGACATTTTTAAAGTAATAAAAGTAATTTAAAACGGCTTTAATGTAATGTCCGGTCCCGGTAATATGGATGAAAATCAGTGAGACAAACGGCATTGGGTAACCTCCAGTCCATTACCAGGTCCTTCGGGTCTTGTATGGGTATTAAGGGGGAACCCCGCACCCAAATTAAAAAAAAAAGGAAAGGCGTGGGGCCCCAGGCCCTCTGAACAGCAGTATACAGGCGGTGCAAACAAGACAGGGACTGTAGGTTTGTTTTTAAGTAGAATCTGTTTGTAATTTTGAACTGGTACATTTTAAAAGTGTAGCTCCGGCCAAAAAATCTATTTTTAAGCTTTTTGGAAAACATAGGGAAAGGTTATCACCCCTGTAACATTTGTTTTGCTGTCTGTGCACCTCTTCAGAAGATTTTACCTCACTTTCTGTCCCAATGACAAATGTTTTTTGACAATTTGGGGTTTTTAGTGAAACAAGGATTGGTGATAAAGCATCAGTGGAGAGGAGACACGTTGTTCCCATATTAACTCTTACAGGAGAGAATTTCCCTTCCTAGAGGTAGATTTCATCTTACTTCCTGTGGTCTCCTTCCGTTTGCAAGTAGGAGTCGTTTGTAAGTTGGATGTTTGAAAGTAGGGGCCTGCCCTATATACTCTGTAGAAATTGCGGCCTTAGGTGTTGGTGTTGCCACAACACTGTAAGCCCTCACAGTTACTCTTGGTGGGTGCTGGAACGGGCTCTGCTGTGAAATATTAGATGAAAAATTGTAATTACATGCCCCTGTTGAACAGGGGCAGCAAAATTGGGCCTTTGGTGGTGGTACTGGTGCCACAACACTGCAACCCCTCACAGATACTCTAGTTGGAGCGCAGGAATGAGCCCTCCTGTAAAATATTGCATCAAAAATTGTAATTACACGCCCCTGTTAAACAGGGGCTGAAAAATTGGGCCTTAGCCACTGGTGGCGGTACCCAGAACCAAAAATATTCTTACAAACTATCAGCATGATCATTGAGGAGGAAGAGGATAGTCACTCAGCATCAGCATAGGCAGTCTTGAAGGGATCTAACATTTCAAAAAAAAAAATTCAGTTACATCAGCATCAGGTGCTTGGTAGCTGGTGGTGATCCAAGACTGATTCATTTTTATGAAGGTCAGTCGATCAACCGAGTCAGACAGGTGCACCCTGTGATCGGTTACAAAACCTCCAGCAGCACTGAATGTGCGTTCCGAAAGAACGCTGGATGCAGAACAGGCCAGTAGCTCAATTGCATAGTGTGCAAGCTCTGGCCAGTGATCCATCCTCAAGACCCAGTAACCCAGAAGATTTTCGGTGGGAAAGGTGTCCAAGTCAGATCTTGCCCCTAGGTATTCCAGCACCATGTAGAACAGACGCTGGCGATGGTTGCTGGACTAAAAAATTGAACGCATTGGTCAGACGGCCACCTTCTCCACCGCTCCTTCTTTGACTGACCGACGCCTCAGCAACACGTTGTCCAGGAACAGGAGTTTGGAACCTCCCAGTCTCTGGGAACGCGTTGCACAGACCTTTCTGCAAGGCCTCCCGAAGATGTTTCATCCTCTGCTCCCTCTGCGACGGCAAGATAAGGTCCGCAACCTTACGTAATGTGGATAAAGGAGGGTTGCCAGCCAGTATTGGTCCTTCTCCTTGATACCATGAATACGAGGATCCTTCCGCAGGTTTTGCAGGATCAGGGAGGCCATGCAGCGTAGGTTTGCTGAGGCATTCGGTCCGGAGTCCTCTGGGTCACTAAGGACGACATGATCCGCAGCCATCTCCTCCCAGCCACGTACAAGTCCATGGGTTTCTTGGGACTGTAAATGATCCCTTAAAGACTGCTGCTGATGCTGAGTGCCAGGCTCCACCTCCATGCTGACACAATCCTCCTCTTCCTCCTCCTCCTCGTCCTCCTTCCTGTGTGATCAGCGGGCACGCAGGAACACTGTCTGGATTAAGGGGGCCTTAAGAGCTAAGGAAGTCCTCCTCTTCCTGCCTCTTTTCTGCCTTAAGTGCCCTGTCCATTATTCCACGCAGCGTGTGCTCCAACAGGTGGACAGTGTCACTGATGCATGCACTGTCACTGCTCATTATCCTCGTGGCCTCCTCAAATGGTGACAGGACAGTGCATGTATCCCTGATCATGGCCCACTGGCGTGGGGAAAAAAACAAGTTCCCCTGACCCTGTCCTGGTGCCATAGTCGCACAGGTATTCATTGGCCCTCTGCTGTGTGTGCAGCTGCTGCAGCATGGCCAACGTTGAGTTCCACCTGGTGGGCATGTCACAGATTAGGCGGTTCTTGGGCAGGTTAAATTCCTTTTGGAGGTCAGCCAGCCAAGCACTGGCATTATATGACCTGCAGAAATGCACACAGACTTTCCTGGCCTGCCTCAGGACATCCTGTAAGCCCGGGTACCTGCCCAAGAACCGCTTAACCACCAAGTTAAGGACGTGAGCCAAACAGGGCACATGGGTCAGTTGTCACTGTCAGAGGGTGGAGAGGAGGTTGGTGCCATTGTCGCAAACCACCATACCTGCCTTAAGCTGGCCTGGTGTCAACCACCTCTGAACCTGCCCCTGCAGAACTGACAGAATCTCTGCCCCAGTGTGGCTCCTGTCCCCCAAGCACACCAGCTCAAGCACCGCATGGCATCTTTTGGCCTGCGTGCTTGCGTAGCCCCTTGAATGCCTAGGGAGCACCACTGGTTCCAAAGTCAAATCAGCACAGGAAGAGGCCATGGAGGAAGAAGAAGAGGGGGTGGAGGAGAGAGGTGTGGCAGAATCACCACTAGTAGTATTTTGGAAGCGTGGTGGCAGAATAACCTCCAACACTACTGCACCTTGTCCTGCATCCTTCCCAGCTGCCAGAAGAGTCACCCAGTGCGCGGTGAAAGATAGGTAACGTCCCTGTCCATGCCTGCTGGACCATGAGCCAGCAGTAATATGCACCTTACCGCTGACCACCCTATCCAACGAGGCCAAGACATTGCCTTCCACATGCCGGTAGAGAGCCGGAATCGCCTTCTGTGAGAAAAAGTGGCGTTTGGGAACCTGCCACTGAGGAACCGCAGGTTCCACAAACTCATGGAAGGGGGCAGAGTCTACCAACTGAAAAAGGCAGTAGTTGAAATGCTAGCAATTTAGTCAAGCTAGCATTCAACCACTGGGCATGTGGATGGTTGGGAGCGAACTTCTTTCGGCGGTGCAGCAGCTGGGGCAGGGAAATTTGCCTGGTACAATCTGATGTCGGTGTAGCGATAGCAGATTGCCCCCAAGTACTTGGCTGTGACACACCTAATTCTACACCTTCATTCCTCTCAGTGCAGGCCTCAGAGAGGACTGAAGGTATAGTGGGGTTGGAGATCCCAGCTGATGAGGAGCAAGGAGAGGTCCTCTTTGTTCATTGGTGTGGGTCTTTTAGGTACGCTTGCCAAAGAACTGCATGGCAGGTCAACATATGTCTGGTCAAGCATGTGGTGCCCAAGTGGGAGATGTTTTGGCCACGAGAGATACGCTTGAGACATATGTTGCAAATAGCAGCGGTGGGATCTGATGCACTCATCTCAAAAAAGGCCCACACCAAAGAACTTTTGGAATAACGCGCAGAGACAGCAGCGCCCTGCACATGCGGAGCTCTGCGGTGTGATGCAGTCGGTGTGCTGCCCTTAAGCTGGCCCCTGGAGGGCATCCTGCCTCGTTAGTGATGTGCCTCCTGCTTCTCCTCCTCCTCTCTCCTATCAGGCACCCACATGGAGTCAGTGACCTCATCCCCCTCCCTCCTCATCACTGGAGCAAAGCTGGCAGTATGCTGCAGCTGGGGGAACATGACTGCCAGATTGCTGTCCTTCTTGGGCACCCCCTCTCTCTGGGCTCACGTTACTGCCTTCCTCTAGCTGGGTACCATCATCGGAGCCTTCAAAACGCTGGGCATCCTCCTGGAGCATGTACCCAACACTGGTCAAACAGTTTGGGGGACTCCTCAGGAAACATGGTGGGGCTAGGGAAGGAGTGACTGATGCCATTGAGCCGAGGGAAGAGGCTGCGTTGGCAGCTGCTTTGCCAGACAAAGTACCCTGAGCCTGGGTGAGAGAGGATGAGGAGGATGAGGACAGCTTGGTCATCCACTCTACCAAGTCTTCCGCATGTTGCGGCTCAACATGGCCAGCTGCCGAAAAAAAGGACAAGCGTGTCCCACGGCCACGTGCTGATGAGGATGCACCGTCTCAACGACCAGCACTGTTGGCTCTAGACACAGAGCCTGCTTGCCCTCTTTTATTGGCTTGTGACTGTCTGCCTCTCCTTGTTGGCCTTCCAGACATACTAGTGGCCTGCAGTGAGATGTAGCTGCATAAAGCTGGGATGTCATAGGCGTGCGCACAGGGTGTGCCAGGTCCTATGTGATGCATATTCACCCTGTTTAGACCCCTGATATTTGACCAAAGCCCCCTAACGGGGCTCCTAAAAAATTTGTAATAGAAAACATTTAAAGGAATAAAATTGTAAAAAATAATAAAAAGAAAAACTACTGACTCTGTCCACTGCCCTACTGACAACGTCCATTGCTCTAATGACACTGTCAGTATACAGTATATACACATACACATATGTGTGTTAGCTTTGGGGTGAACACCCTAATGCAATAGGCTGCACACACCTGTGTGGATGTGTGTGTGTAATATAAAATATATAAATAAATATATAAAAATATATATAAATATATAGATAGATACTGCAGCTAGCAGAATCAACTGCCTGCCTGTAGTATTATTAGTATGAGAACACCAGCAATTGTCTTCAGGTAGCTTTAGGTGCACACTGTGCAGAGGACGCAGTACACTAACTGTAAATACTGTAGCTGCCTGCCTGTGGTATTAATAGGATCAGAAGAACACCACCAATTTTATTCAGGTAGCTTTAGGTGCACACTGTGCAGAGGACACAGTACACTAACTGTAAAAACTCTAGCTGCCTGCCTGTGGTATTAATAGGAGCAGAACAACAGCAATTGTCTCCAGGTAGCTTTAGGTGCACACTGTGCAGAGGATACACTACACTAACTGTAAATACTGTAGCTAATAGGACTAATAGGATCAGAAGAACACCAGCAATTTTCTTCAGGTAGCTGTAAATACTGTAAAAACACCCGCCTGCCTGTCAGTAGTAGGAAGAGAATAACAGGAACGGATCTAGCTAAACTGAATACAGTGTGTGTATGTATGTGTGTGTGTGTGTGTATGTATATATGTGTATATATGTGTGTGTGTATGTGTGTATGTATATATATATATATATATATATATATATATATATATATATATAAATTACATAATTACACACACTGTAAGTGCAGCTAACTGACTCGCCTGCCTACTCTATCTAACGTAAATCAAATGACACTGTCTCTCTCTGTCTCTCTGTCTATCTATCTCAACGCCGGAACACAATACACAGGGCCGCCGTGCAGGCGGCCTTATATAGTGTGGGGCGTGTACTAAACCCCCTGAGCCATAATTGGCCAAAGCCACCCTGGCTTTGGCCAATTACGGCTCTCTGTACAGACGGCGCTGTGATTGGCCAAGCATGCGGGTCATAGTGCATGCTTGGCCAATCATCAGCCAGCAATGCACTGCGATGCCGAAGTGAATTATGGGCCATGACGCGCCACTTGAATTTGGCGCGAACGGCCCATATTGTTCAGAATTCGGCAAACGACTGAACAGGCAATGTTCGAGTCGAACATGCGTTCGATTCGAACACGAAGCTCATCCCTAATCTGGACTCAGGAGCACTAGTGTGGGACACAAGAAAAACTTTTTAGGGTGTCCCACACAGGTGCTCCAGTGGATACTTGGGGGTCTACATGAAAGGTAAGTATTCCAGCTTTGGTAAGGTAAAAAATCATGTCTCCAGCTTTGAACTCTGCCAAAACAGACAATTGTACCCCACTTCCAAGCAAGGTTTCATATTCCTATTTCTGGCCTCAAATATTGGTGTGCTAAGTATTCCTTTTGTTTCATTCTCATAGGCGAGCAAAGACTCGGAAAATATGAGGACATCAGGGACCCCCAGCTCCTGAAGAAGGGGAACAGAGGTCACAACCTGAGGATGTGGAGGAAGGAGAGATGGTTGAAATTAACACCACAAGAGGTCAGTGTCTGACACCACAGATTCAGGTAATAGATGTTTTTATTTTAGGTGTTCAGATTCAGATTCAGATTGTGGTACCAAAATCCAGTCATTTCACCAGTGACAGTGCACAATAGCTTATCCAGGAAATCATGTTTTGTAGTTGTAAATTGGACCTTATCAAAGAAAAAACCAAGGAGATTGAACAAAGAATGAAGAACATAATTGATGTACTGGGGAGAATTTAAATCCTAAAAAGATTCCTGGATTTTTTTTTTCTCAAAATTTTATCTAAAGTTTTAATACAGTTTAAAAGCCAAATTTGGAAGATGCACACAGTGTGACAACAAGTGCTATCTGCCATCAGGGGATTGCAATGTAGGTGCTTTATGGGTGCAACCCCTTCCTTCCAAAACTCTGGTAGGTGAGAGGAAGTGGTTGCACCCCCAAAACACGTCCATTGATCCCCCATGATGGGAGATAGCACATGTTGACATTAGGCATGGGATCAGAAAGGAAATCCCCATTTTGACTCACAATTTGTGTGCATCTTCTAAATTTTGGCTTTTACAAGGGTGACTTCACCCCATCTGATGAAGGCAAGATCAAGACCTTTTTCACACTATAAAATGTCTGATATTGCCTTTTTTTTTTTTTTTTTTTTTTGTAATGTTGAACTTTGTAAGTTCCAGAGTTGTGTATGTTATGTTTGGAAACATGCCTGTTTCTGTATTTTTTAAACAATTTCAAGGTAAAACTTTGAAAAAAAAATGTGGTTTGTTTACCGCCAAATGTTTTATAAAACGCACATGTAAAAGGCTTTATACTCAACAATGTGTGGCTTCTTCTTTCAATGATCAATACCAGTTTTTGTGTTAAGTTGGTGTTTACAGTGACAATGGGTGTTATTTAATAATGGAAAAACCACTTGGCACTACAAGTACACTAGGAGAACCTAGGAGACAGCAACAATAAACCCAAGCAGTAAATGAAAATCAAGATTTTATCTGATAAAAGAGAACATTTATTCAAAATGTGCTGGCATAGCAATGGCCCCCCTACCCGTAAAATATTCTACATATTTTTCTCACACTTCACGGGCGCTTTTGGGGGGCAAGCCAGGGCGGACAGCTTCCAGAGCCGTCATTGTTTCCTGAAGTCCGGCCTCAGGCCCAACTGAGGCAACATAATTAGAATTATTGCATTTCAAAAAGTTATGCAGGATGCAGCAATGTAAAATTATGTGATTTAGTATACTCCGCCATATTTATGGCTGTTTGAAATAGGTGGAACCGGCTGGCCACTATTCCAAAGGCATTCTCCACGACTCTTCTGGCTCTGGCCAGCCAGTGATTAAAAACCCTCTTCTTCAGGGTGAGGGTCCTTTGGGGGAATGGCCTCATCATGTGGTCACCCAGACCGAATACCTCATCCGCGACAAAGACAAATGGCAGTCCTTCCACCTTCTCTTCCGGAGGTGGCAATCCCAAGCCACCACTCTCGAGACGTCGATAGAGCTCGGTCCGGGCAAATACTCCACCATCCGACATCCGGCCATTTCTTCCCATGTCCACATACAGAAACTCATATGTCGCTGACACCACTGCCATCAACACAATACTATTAAACCCCTTGTAATTATAATAGTATGACCCCGAATGGGGTGGTGGGATGATGTGGACGTGCTTCCCATCAATTGCCCCTCCGCAGTTAGGAAAGACCTATTGCTGGGCAAATTGGGAAGCCACAGAATGCAATTCCTGTGGCGTTGAAGGAAACTGTGGAGTCAATCAAGAAAAAAAAAATTAGTCATTTTGCACATAAACATTGCAAGCAGATTAGACACAAACATTCTTGTCCAACATCAGTATAACATTTTTTTTAAGGAGTATTTAAAGGCATAAATATAAGGTCCACTTATCAGATCCCCCCCCCCCTGATGGCCCATTGTAAAAATTTTAGGGGGGCTATGTTTTGCACAGGTAAACCTCTACACTTCATTGAGAGCTGAATGCATAAATAATGTGTTTTACTTTGGCTAGCCCCTCCTTACTTACACTATTGGCAGCCCACTGGACAGGTAAGAAGTGTCATAATACAAATATATAAATACACACTCTGTAAACTGGAAGCACATTTTTACATTCTGCAACTATCAAGATAAGAATAGGAGAACAAAACTTTAAACAGTACTATTTGAAAGTATTCTGGCAGGCCCTTTCACTACATGCTTTGGTGACTTCATCCATAAATATGAACACAAAAGAGGTAGGTATAGTGTGTATGAGTTTGGCAAAGTCGGCAGATAGAGGATTGGTAAGGGTTGATTTAGCAGTTGGGGGGAGGGAGGGTTCCAAATGATTTTGTGCCCCCCCCTCCAAAAAGCCTCTGGCACTATGCCTGAATTTAAGGACACAAATAACATTTGGACACATTTTAGGGGGTGTTTAGGGTAAAGCACTACAATGGAGCTGACAAAATACATTGCTAAGTGACTAGACTAGGTGTATATGGGCCCAGGATAGCATACTGGGGAGGTTAGTGAAGGCAAATATGCATGAAGGACAAAAAACAAAATTTTTAAAATTCCAGCATGCATGAGGACAAAGGGGACATTCACAGCAGATTACAATCATGGTAATTAGGGAATGATGAAAGAAGTACAATACATTAGCAAACATTAAATACATATAATGTGATGTTAAAGGAGAAATCATACCTTAATATAGTCCTTCTGCAGGACCTGAATGAATGCAGAACAGGTCTCTGGGATAATGACCCCAGAGCCTGGGGGTAGATGCCTGTCGAGTACTTGAGGTCCTGCAGGCTTCTCCCAGTCGCCAAGTACTGCAACATGGTGACTAGCCTCTGCTTCGGAGTGATGGCTTGCCGCATGCAGGTGTCCTACCTACTGATATAAGGGGACAGCAAAGCCAACAAACAGTTGAAAATGGGGTCCGTCATCTGGAGAAAATTCCTGAAATCATCCGGTTTATTCTCCTGGATCTCCCGCAACAAAGGCATATGAGAGAATTGGTCACGCTGGAGCAACCAATTCTTGGTCCATGAACTCCTCCTCACCCTGTTCATGGACTGGGCTTGGGTCAAAGCTAGAAGCCCAACACCAAGCCCCCGCACAGCACGAACTCTACGACGAGCACGTAACCGCAACATGGCTTCAAAATGGTCGGCTGGTCAGAACGAACTAAACAGAACGCACTGAAGAACAGCAAGGCCTGTGAAGAGCGAGCTGAAAATCAGTAACAAGCGGACAAGAAAGCACTGAAAACCAGATACAAACCCACAAGCACAAACTGAACAGCAGTAAAACGATCTGAAAAAGCACAAGTCTGAAAAGCGCGAATCGTCTCTCACCAAACTTCTACTAACACGAGATAAACACGAGGTTAACAGAAGGAGCCCAAAGGGTGGCACACTGGGTATCGAACTTCCTTTTTCTAGTCCCGTCATACGTGTTGTATGTCACTGCGTTCTTGACGGTCGGAATTTGGTGTGACCGTGTGTATGCAAGACAGCTTGAGCGAAATCCCGTCGGAATTCCGTCGAAAAAACCATCAGAGCTTTTTCCGACCAAAATTCCGATCGTGTGTACACGGCATAAGAATTATACCATTATTTAACACCACAAACATCTATTCGGCATCCCCCAAGCATGTACAGAATTTGTTTTTTCAATGTTGCTTCAAAGGTCCTCTGATCGTTGTACAGGATTTAGTGGCATCCTGGTCACTGCAATTTAATTAGTAATTTTGGTACATTCTTGGCTTTAAGCTATATTCAACTCATACGTTGTGTGTTTTTTTTTTTTTTTTTTTTTTTAAGCCCACAGTGGGTGCTCAAATACAAAACACCACTAAGTGAACACAAATAAATTCACTCAGGGTGGGTCTTTGGTCCACTTCCCAAGGAAGTAGGCCCCCCTCCCTGACTTCAGGGTAGGTCCAAAGACCCACACCCTCCATCCAGAGTCAAAAGTGAACACATACTGTATATTAATGCAAGTGATGCCGCACACGTGGAGAGCAAAAAATAAAATTAAATAAATATGCAAAACAAACAAGGTGCCAGTGTTTTGTGTGCTTTGGCTGGGTCTTGTGGCGTGGTAACAAAAATTGCCCGAGTCTCGCCCAAAATGCCTTGCCCATGAGGCATGGTGCAGAAAAAAGCAAAGGTGTCATGGATTAGTGTAGTTTCACACAGTGGGGTCCCAAACCCATAGTGTTACTCTGGCACTCCCAGGACACCACTCCATGGGGCGATAAGGCACTGATGGCTTCTCTTGCTTCCCAGCCCATGACCAGACCAGGTAGAAGTAATCAAATCAGGAGGCGCTGGATGCCTCTGAACTCTCAACACCAGGAAAATACTCCTACATCTTACCCGGTGCATGCTCTATTCGGTTTCTTTTGCCATTGGGAAGGCTCCTCAGGACCCCATCATACCAACAAAGCTGCTATACAGCCAGCTATCTCAGCCTTAAGTCAGAATGATGATGGAGCACCCCTGCTGCAGACTGATTATAACAGATACTACACTTGATCTTAGCCAACTCATACATTGTAACATAAGTAATTTATACGCTGGCTTAGATTTCGGTTATAGGTGGTTTATTGTATACAGAAGCCCTTTATTATCAGTATGAAGAAGGATACCCTGATTTTCTTAATTCATGACCCCAGGTTACAATAACTACAATAGCTGAAAATTATTTTAAAAGAACTAACTTTTGTGTATAAGAAAGGGGTTTTTGGGACTTTGAGTGAGGCACAAGACACGTGGTAGGAGAAACTGTAAAATTGTTTAATTGGCATATAAACAAAGCATTGAACATGAGTATTTTTATCTATATACACAAGGCGATGGCATACAAAAAAAGAATTCATGTATGTACATGCATGCATCTGAAATTGCATAGTATCCCATAGAAGTAACTAGCATTAAAAACAATGCTTATTGAGTAATGAATACAAATGGGTTAGAGGATGCAAATAAATCACAGTTAAGGTCAAGCTATGTGTTGGGAAAATGATGACCTTGATAGGCTCAACGCGTTTCGTGGCCAGTTGCCACTCATCAGGAGAAAACGCCTATCCTGACTTATTATTTAGAACTATTTATACATAAGTATTTCAGGGAGATACACATCTTGTTTCCCCTTGCCCCTACCTTCTTTCTCACTATCTGGGAAAAACATTAGATCCTATTTGCTACTTTGTTTCTTTTTTTTTTTTTTTCCAGATACACTATGCGTTTGCTACTGTGAACCAATGTGCCTATATCGCACCCCAGGCGCACTTCAAGTGATTTTTTTTTTTTTAATCAAAAGGGAAGTGACAGAACACTACAGTGGGGGGGTGCAGGGGACAGAGGATGCCACAGTGGGGGGGGGTGCAGGGGACAGAGGACACTACAGTGGGGGGGGGGTGCAGGTGACAGGACTCTACAGTGGGGGATGCAGGGGACAGAGAACACTGCAGTGGGGGGTGCAAGGGAAAGAGGATGCTACAGTGGGGGGTGCAGGGGACAGAGGACACTGCTATGGGGGTACAGAGATCACTGCAATGGGGGGGACCCTACTAGGGACCTCATCACCCCTGGGGAAAGGGAACCCTTCTCACCTGGAGACAGGGACCCCTTCTCCCCTGGGGACAGGAACCCCTTCTCACTTGGGGACAGGGACCCCTTCTCACTTGGGGACAGGGCTCCTGGGGATGGGGCCCCCATCTCCCCTAAGGGCAGGAACCAAATTTTCCTTAAGGACAGGAACACCATCTCCAGACCATGCTGGAAGGCAGGGCTGGCGCCAGTCACCCTTGGGTGCCAGGATGGGGGGGGGGGTCAGTATAATCTGAATCCCCAGATACATACACAGAAGCAAAAAAAAGACCTGAAGCTTTAAAAGGTGCTTAGGATTGCTCTTTTACAATCTTCTTAGAGTTCTCATCAATCCTCCTGTCAGATTTTGATAAATATTCGTGAGAAGAGAAGTAATGATAAAATATCTACAGATTCCCCTCTCCATATTGTTTTTCTAACCAAGGCAGACAAATATTATTCCAAAGGAGACAATTTACATAGGAATGCTTCTGTTAAGCATTATTCTGAAACACCAGGAGATCCTGATAATAGTTAAAGCGGTTATAGATTCTATTTTTTTTCTAAAATAATAAACATGATATACTTACCTGCTCTGTGCAATGATATTGCACTGAGCGGCCTTAACCTCTTCTGGTGGGGTCCCCCGAAGCACTAATGGCTCCTCCTCTTCTGCTTGTTCCACCATAGGACGCCGCTTGCTATGGAGGCACATGCTAGGGCTGGGTATCAAGCTGGGCTGTGTGTGTGTCCATACACATCCGAAGCATGGCTCAGCCTCGCCCCTTCCTCACAGGTTTTGAATGACTGCAGAAGGAGTCACAGAGAGACCAGCGCTGCTGCAGATGGGTACAGCACTGGGTTGAGAAAGGATATGGCTAAGTGTAAGGGGGGGGTGAGGGAGCGATACAAGTGCTGGGACTTTTTTTTACCTTAATGCATGAAAATAAATTAAAGTGAATACAAATGTAGCAAGACCCCTGAAGGAGCTGCTATTATTGGTTCAGTCCGTTACTCTGCCTCTCAACCCCACAAAACTGTCCCAGCCCCTCTGGCACACCTAGCAAGATGGTTAATGGAATAACCTGATAATACACAACACAATTCTGGTCTTTAAGTTTACTTGGAACTAAATGAATAAATGCAGATCCTCTCTTACCTCTGACACCTTGGGTTCCATTCTGCAGTGTGACGCTAGCAATAAGAAACTCACACAATATCACTGAACCACTCAGAAAAGTTTACTGAGATAAGTAATGGAACACAATAAAGAGCATAAATGAACACAAGTTATGATTGACAACGGTTATCACTTAATGCACATATACAGAACCTATAACCTTACAATCCCCTTGAGTATATGTGAACAGGTGCACAGAGGGATAGGTACTCAATATCTTCAAGACATATACTAAATACCTTCCCACTGAGGCCTCAAAACACAGACCAAAATGCAGTATATAATCTTTACATTCAGGAACACAGTGTAAAGTCTAGCATATACTCAATGGCTCCCCCTAGGCTATAATTCGGAGTTCAACTTATGAGTGAAGCAGCAATGCTTAGTAAAAGAAGACGATGGTGAAAGTTATTTCAACTCCGGATATCTTCAGCTAGCCTGATGTTTAAACTGCAGTATTTGTAATCCACGGAAACAGAGGGAAAGAAATGACTGTAGAACAAAAGATGTGCTGATGATGGCTTAACTGAAGAAATATCACCACTTGTAGATTCTTCTTTACATGTGAATGCAATACAGTACTGACCTTACAGCGCAGGGGAAAAAGACAAGGCCCCAAATCCAGCTGTATGCCTGTGGAAATATAGATTCACCTCTGTGGAACTACAAGTCTCACCAGCAGTCTGTAGAAAGAACTCAGAAATACTGTAATCTCTACTGAAATGGGAAGGTGCCCTCTCACCACAATAGACTACAAGGGCTGTGAGGCTCCGTCTGGTGAATACGGCGCTGCCACCACATGCTATAGCTCCCGATGGACTGAAGTGCAGGTGGCTTCCAGTTGCTCTGAAGCGCAGCCTTGTCTGCCTGCTAGAATAGCAGGCTGTCTTCCAAGATCCCTCAGAGGCGGGCGATCCAGCTCTCCGCTGTATAGGCCGCAGTCTCTCACTCCTGGTCACAGACTTTCCTGCTGGCTGTTGAATGGCATCCAGAGAGACTGAAAGCAGGCCACGCCTGTCCTTTTATCACTCCTCCCAGCAGGCAGTTCTACGTGCTTTGCATTGTCTGTCCTGTAGTTCAGGGCTGATCCAGCTAACAGTCACTTCCTCCTCCAGACTACATCTCTCACAATGCTTTGCTGCATTTCCTGGTGATAGGCTGTCAGTGTCTTCCAATAGGGAGGCTACAGAGCAAGCAGTTCTCTGTGTGTGTGTGTGTGTGTGTGTGTGTGTGTGTGTGTGTGTGTGTGTGTGTGTGTGAGAGTGAAAAGGAAGGGGAGTAAAAAAGCCCATGCAGCTGCTAGCAGGCAGCTTTCCCCTCATAGATTCAATCAGCCTGAAGAGGTACCTGCTACATAAAGAATCACCTTGTAAAACAACCCATTTAGTTTAAAATAGAAATGAAAAGCAAAACATTTGTGTATAGATATAAAACAGGTTAAAAAATATATTTATATATATATTTTTTTATAAGTTCCTTCTGTTCTCAGCTGCATAAAGGCTGGGGGGAAGGAGAAGCAACGGGACACTGAACTTTCCAGTGAAAGGATGTGCAGGGGGTCATGTGAGGACAAGTCTGAATATTGGAGGAGAGCAGGCATAGCTAGGGAACTGACCACGGTGTGCTCTCCTGCTTAGTGTGATAAGTTTTTAATAGGAAGGCAGAGGGACAGACAGGAACACCAGAGATTTCACACAAAAGAAGCAATACAAAGAGAACACAATACTTTTCCACACAAGTACATGGTACAGCAGACACATATCAGGAATATGAAATGTTGGAGTAGCAAATGCTTTAAGGTAACAAATGTCTTACCTTTACTGATAAATTTGTAGTAACAGATCAAATAGAGATGTGAGTCACTTATGACTAATAGTCACATTAGTTGAAGGTAATCTAAACTGAGATAACCCTAAGGCCTCATGCATACGAGACGCTGTTAAACATGCGTTCAGAGGCAGTTGGACACTTTTTTCAACTGCCCCTGAACTCATTCAATGTTATCCTATGTGTCCATGTACACAGTCTCGTTTTTAGGCAGTTGCGTTTAACCTCTTTTTTTCTAGAAGCAAAAAAATGGGTTCAGACGCAAACGTTTTCCACGTTTCAGACGCCAAACGCGGCTAAACGCCGGTACCGCGGGGCCTCATCCCCACAACCCTTGCCCGGTGGTTGTGGGGGTCTGCGGGTGGAGGGCTTATCGGAATCTGGAAGCCCCTTTTAACAAAGGGGACACCCAGATCCCGGCCCCCCATGTGAATTGGTAAGGGGTACATCGCACCCCTACCATTTCACAAAAAAAGTGTCAAAATGTTAAAAAAACACAGGAGACGGCTTGGGACAAGTCCTTTATTAAGAATAAAAATTATAAAAAAGAGATTCCAGCGATGTAATCCAATAAATCCATGCTCCTACTCCAGATATGTAATCCAATTCTCGATCTCCAGTGATGGATGATCTCCAGTGAGGATTCCCATTGCATCAGAGGGGGGGCGGGGTCACCCGTACACATCACCGGGAAACCCCGGCGTTTCCCCTTGTCAGAGGGGGACGGGGTCACGTGACGGGTGGCCCTGCCCTCAGCTACATAAGAGCTGTCAAGCTAGCGCTGCATCATTGGCTGGGTGCCTCCGGTGGAGGCAGGATCCTGTGCATGTTTCTCGCTAGAGTCACTGGAGATCATCCATCACTGGAGATCGAGAATTGGATTACATCGCTGGAGTAGGAGCATGGATTTATTGGATTACAGCGCTGGAATCTCTTTTGTATTTTTTTTAATAAAGGACTTGCCGCCTCCTGTGGTTTTTTAATATTTTGACACTTTCTTTTTGTGAAATGGTAGGGGTACAATGTACCCCTTACCAATTCACATGGGGGGGCCGGGATCTGGGTGTCCCCTTTGTTAAAGGGTGCTTCCAGATTCCGATAAGCCCCCCGCCCACAGACCCCCACAACCACCGGGCAAGGGTTGTGGGGATGAGGCCCTTGTCCCCATCAACATGGGGATATCCTCCCCATGTTGAGGGCATGTGGCCTGGTACGGTTCAGGAGGGGAGGATCGCTCTCTCATTCCCCCTCTTTTTCTGTGGCCTGCCAGGTTGCGTGCTCGGATAAGGGTCTGGTGTGGATTTTGGGGGGAACCCCACGCCATTTTTTCGTAAATTTTGGTGCAGAGTTCCCCTTAAAATCCATACCAGACCTGAAGGGCCTGGTAATGAAATTTTGGGGGACCCCCACGCATTTTTTTTTTTTTTTTTTAATTTTTCAATGACTTTCAATGACTTTTATGTGTATTGTCGGGACCAGTCAATTCATTAATAGCCGGCACTAGCGCTAGCCCTTTTAAATGACTTTTTTTTCCTTTAGAAATGTCATTTTGCTCTCGGACAGTTATAATCACAGGAAACCTGCGCTACTTTACTGGCATACTATAGACACCCCTCAGGTACGAAATTTAAAGGAATATTTCACTTTTATTGTTTCACTTTAAGCATTATAAAAATCACTGCTCCCGAAAAAACGTCCGTTTTGAAAACTTTTTTTCTTTTTTTTGCATTGATACATGTGTCCCCTGGGGCAAGACCCAGGTCCCCAAACACTTTTTATGACAATAACTTGCATATTAACCTTTAAAATGAGCACTTTTGATTTCTCCCATAGAATTTTAAAGGGTGTTCCGCGGCTTTTTGAAGTGTTCGCTGTTCGGCGAACAGACGAACAGCCAATGTTCGAGTCAAACTCATGTTCAACTCGAACAGATAGCCCATCCCTAATGGTTACACCGTTCAAATTCCCTTTATCCAGAGATTCCATGACTTATTTCAGATGTTTTCCAGGCATGTTTTTATTTTTATCAATTGCATGAACTGATCGAATAATCAGCTGGTAGGCTCATGGATGTGTGGTGCCATCTCTTTGAAGGGCTTCAGATAACCCATTTCCTGAACAGCATCTGCAACCCCAGCAAGGTTTAACAAATAATTTTCTGATGTCAGGACCTTGTTAAGGCCACTAAATAGAGATTTCTGCTTACTGTTATGAGCTGAACTTAAGCTTGATTTCATAAAATGACTGTGCAGTGCAGGATATGATTCCCAAACTGCTCATATAGCTCTCTGGCTTGAAGCAACCCACCTAACTGAAAAACATTTTTCCAATTTTAAGAATTTTGTACTTCTAATTCTTTTGCACATTCAGAGAGCTCTGACAGGTTTTCTGGTGACTGATGATACACAGCATACAATTTCTCAAAAAATTATGTTACATGATGAAGACCAGGAATAGATTCAATGGGGAAGGTAATTTTTGACACAAAGGGTAAGAGTAAGAAATGTACTACTGGGTTAATATTTATAGAATCCCTATGGCTAATTGGGTATCTCTCCTTGATATTATTAGGTTTGAATTCTTGTTGCTACTTTCTGTTTCTTTTTGATGGATGTTACCTAAAGAACCAATGGTATTGAATATTGGTTCATGGAATGTCCGCGGGTTGGGTACCCCTGCCAAAAGAGCAGCTGTATTTGATATGTTGGATATTTTTAAAATAAGAATTGCCTGTCTGCAGGAGACACACCTGAATCAGGACACTAAATCCCAAATAAGGAACAAGAGATTTCAGTGCCAATTTCATTCTGTGCACACTACCTATTCTAGGGGGGTGTCAGTGTTAATTGAGAGAGGGGTGGCTTTCACCTGCAGACAGTGCAAAATAGATGTTGAGGGCCGGTATATCTTCTTGTACTGTGTAATAGAAAATCAGGAATATGTATTAGCAAACATTTATATCCCACCTCCCTTCAAATTAGATGTTTTGTACTGCCTATTGGAGTTTATCATGGACAAGACTAGCATACCAATTATTGTGGTCGGGGACTTCAATGTGGTCATAAATAAAAAAATAGATAGGCTCCCTCCAGGTAATCAGGGACAGGGGTTACAGGGAAACCGTATGAGTCATTTCCTTTGTGAAGCTATATTGTTGGATCTTTGGAGAATACGGAACCCGGTGACATTACAATTCTCATGCTACTCGGGCTCTTATTCTACACTTTCAAGAATAGATCTGGTACTGGCAAATGAGCTAGGGTCTCAAATAATTAAAGATATAATTTATCAACCTAGGGGAGTCTCCGACCACTCGTTACTGATGGTCTCGATAAGTATAAATAATAATATGTTTCGTAGAGTGTGGAAGATGAACCCAATATGGTTTGGAATAATAGAGGATCAGAATGGGATAATAGCTAAGCTAAATGAGTTCATAAGCTTTAATGCAGATACCACAACAAGAGGGATAATGTGGGATGCATTGAAGGCTTATTTGCGGGGTTTATTAATCCAACAAATCTCTAGAATTAAAAAATCTTCGTTGAACTGGGAGGATAAGACTAGGAAAGAGTTAATAACAGCAGAAAGGGAGTATGTGAAGGAGCCAACACCAGGAAATCAAAGTATATGGGAAAATAAGCAACAAATCTACAAGGACGTAATGATTAGGAAATCTGAAAATAAGAGATTATTTCAGAACCAAATTGTATATGGGGAGGGGGAAAGAGTCGGGAAGATGCTGGCCCATTTGGTCAGGTCTGGCTCCTCCCCTTCCATGGTACCTGCTATTAGGACTAGGAGGGGTGAGATCTCTTCTCAGGTGGGGGAGATTACAGACACATTCAAGAACTTTTATGAAGAACTGTATGCATCTCGGGGAACCATGGGAGGAGGGGAGCTAGATAAATTTTTTGGGAATATTGGAATGCCCTCCCTTACAGAGCTTGACAACGAGGAATTGGAGGCCCCGTTAACTCTGGAGGAAATTAAACTAGCGGTAACAGAATTGAAAAATCAGAAATCCCCTGGCCCTGATGGTCTCCCCGCTGAGACATATAAAAACTATGGGACGGTATTACTGCCGGAACTACTTAGAGTGTTTGAGTGGGCAAAGAAAGAGGGGAAGCTTCCCGTATCAATGACCGAAGCCACGATCATAGTGTTACATAAGGAAGGGAAAGACCCTCTAGAGCCTGGGTCTTACAGGCCTATCTCTCTGCTATGCTCGGATGTAAAGATCCTAGCAAAGATTCTGGCTGCCAGACTAAAGAAAGTAATCCATAAATTGGTTCACTCTGACCAAACGGGATTTATACCCCATAGATCAACTAGCAAGAATATTAGAAGGCTGTTTTTGAACCTGCAGACTCCAACTGAAAATGTAGGCTCAAGGGCGGTGATGATGCTAGATGTTGTTAAAGCATTTGACAGTCTTGAATGGGGGTATATTTGGCGTGTATTGAAGGAGTTTGGATTTGGTCCCTCTTATATTAATTGGGTTAAAATTCTCTATAATAACCCCAGTGCAAAGGTCAGAGTTAATAATGTCTCTTCGGAGGGGTTCAGACTTGGAAGAGGCTCAAGGCAGGGATGCCCCCTGTCACCTTTGATCTTTGCTCTGGCAATGGA
The DNA here is from genome assembly GCF_042186555.1 of Aquarana catesbeiana. NCBI lineage: Eukaryota > Metazoa > Chordata > Amphibia > Anura > Ranidae > Aquarana > Aquarana catesbeiana. Next base: position 305,301,863 of record NC_133326.1, read on the forward strand.
ACCAGTAGCCATTGCAATAAGGCAGGATAGAACTATGGAAGGGTTTAGGAGAAGGGACAGAGAAGAGCGGATTGCGCTGTATGCGGATGATGTTCTTATATTTTTAGGAGATACGGAGAGATCACTTAGACAGGTGATAGACATCTTCTCAAGATTCAGAGCACTCTCTGGTCTCACCATAAACTGGGAGAAATCAGCATTGTTGCCATTAGACCCAATTAGGAAGAGCTCCTGTTTGGAAAAGATCCAAATAGAAATAGTAGAGATAACAAAATACTTAGGCATATATATAACTAAAGACCCCAATGACTTTATTAAAAACAATTTAACCCCTCTGTTATCCAAATTTAAAAATAAGATCGATATATGGAGAGGACTTCCTCTTTCAGTTGCTGGAAGATGTAACTTGATTAAAATGCTGTGGTTACCTCAGTTATTATATATAATGCATAACTCGCCAATATGGATTCATAGGAAATGGTTTAAAAAAATAGATACATTGCTAAGAGCTCTAATATGGAAAGGTAGACAATCTAGGATAAGCTTACAAACCCTACAATTATCAACTTTAGAGGGGGGCCTGGCAGTACCACACCCGCGGGGTTACTTCTTAGCAGCCCAACTACAACATTTGATATCAGTAACTGACCCTGAAGGAGAAAATAATGGGGGACTGATGACTATAGGGGCACCACATAAGACACTAGTGAAGGTTTTGGAGGCAAACTCATTTGTCTACAGACCCCCTACAGTTAAGTTAATAATAAAAGTTTGGAAAACCATAAAGGATCTGAGGGGAATGGGGGGTATGGTTAAAGGTGTCCCGTTATGGGACAATAAGAACTTACAAGAGTTAAGGCCAATAGGGAAAATTAAGATATGGGAAACAAAGGGCATAGTTAGCTTGGACCAACTATATAATGGCAGCTCCCTTAAAACGTTTGCCTCATTAAAAGAAGAGTTTGAGATACCTAACTACTCACATTATAATTATTTACAAATTAGACATGCTTTAAAAGCTCAGTTTGGGGAACAAGGCCCGCGGTGGAATAGCTCTCCCATTTTTGAAAGAATAAATAGTCCTGGTGGATCCAGTGGATCCATAGCGGAACTTTATCCATATATATGTAGCAACATCATTATGGGTTCAGGGAAGCTCAAGTGTAGGAGTAAGTGGGAAAGGGACCTGGGTAGAATTTCGGATGGACAATGGAAGAAGATACTGGCAGGAGGGAATCAAGCTACAGTATCGCCGGCCCAGAAGATGTCATATTTAATGCTCTTACATAGAACCTATTATACCCCTAAAAAACTGTTTAAATGGGGGCGGAGGGGGGACTCCAAATGCCCTAGGTGCCAGAATGTGGGGGACCTGATGCACATGATCTGGAAATGTCCAAAATTATTCCGCTATTGGACGGAAATATTAGATACTATAAATAAGATCTTTAAGCTGACTCTCAGAATGGACCCCAAACTATGTATCTTGGGAGTAGGGGAGAGTCTGGGGAATATTAAAACTAAAACGGTGCTAAGGTGCCTTTTCCAGGCGAGAAAACTAATAGCACAGAGATGGCAGGCAGAGAAACCCCCTTCAAAAGATGACTGGTTTAAAACAGTAACTGAAACAGTATGGAAAGAAAGGGTAGTATATGCAAGGAGAGGAAACTTAAAGGAATTTAAAAAAATCTGGAAGCCTTGGTTAGAGGAACTGGGTTATCCTACGTAAGATGTGTGTAGGAAATAGATAAGGTAATGAAGGTATGGTATTGAGTGCATTTATAAAGGTATATTGTAAATTGCGAATAAGATAGGGGGGAGGGTGAATATGGGATATAGGGGTGGGTGGGAAGGGTTAAAGGGAGAAAATCAGATAGTAACATTTTTCTTCTTTGCTAATATATATATATAAAATGTTTTGTATATGATGTATCTAAGAATTTTTGTAATGAGAATCTATTTTATATGTTTTGAAGATTTGAATAAAGATTATTTAATTAAAAAAAAAAAAAAAGTTACATAGTTACATAGTAGGTGAGGTTGAAAAAAGACACAAGTCCAAGTGATAAATCTCCTTTGAGGGCGATCGTTCTCATCGGCCTGTGATGTGACCTCTCTTTATACGACGTTTGTATGTACAAATCTTGTTGCTTTTATTTGGATTAAAATGTATTTTGGTCATGCCCTAAAAAAAAAAAAAAAAAAAAAAAAAAAAAAAAGGAATAGATTCAATTGTATCTGAAATGCACAATTCAAGCCTATGACAAAAGCAGTTTCATTTCAAGCTGTGGATATTTTTCACTAAGTCGTTCCAGAACACCTGACTTTCTTCCAAGCATTACACTTGCACTATCACTACAAACCCCAATCAAGTTTTTAGCAAGAAAGTCATTACTGAACCCATGTTTAGAAAGACAAGCTAGAAGAGTGACTTCAATAGACTGTGCATCTACTTTAGGCAAATCAAGCAAATCGAGAAAGAAAGGGACTGGGTCTTTTTCGTTAACGGAGGCATGAATATAAAACTGAGTTTGAAGAACTGTAGTAGATTCATCAATATATACAGAAATTTTTGGAGCCTGTTCAATAATTGCCTTGCAAAGCTTTTTCCTCATTTCACTGGCAATGCAATCTATTATTTGTGCAGCTGCATACTCACTATGGAGAATACATCCTAAGTCTGCACCATTTGCAACTTGCAAGCTGATAAGATCTCGGAAGTCTGTGAAAGGGCAATTTATTTATTTATTTATTTTTTTCTTGCACAAAAGTAGGCAGTGTGAAATACTTTAGTGGTGGATGCAAACTTATGCTTCTGCTGTTCTGCAACGTTGGATTGCAAAATCTCCTTTCTAGATACAGCTTGAATATCTCCTGCTTTTACATGTGCTTCCGAAATCTTATGTATAGTATCTCACAAAAGTGAGTACACCCCTAACATTTTTGTAAATATTTTATTATATCTTTTCATGTGACACTGAAGAAATGACACTTTGCTACAATGTAAAGTAGTGAGTGTACAACTTGTATATCTGTGTAAAGTTGCTGTCATCTCAAAATAACTCAACACACAGCCATTAATGTCTAAACCACTGGCAACAAAAGTGCGTACACCCCAAAGTGAAAATGTACAACTTGGGCCCAATAAGTCATTTTCCCTCCCCAGTGTCATGTGACTTGTTAGTGTTACAAGGTCTTCGGTGTGAATGGGGAGCAGGTGTGTTAAATTTGGTGTTATCGCTCTCACTTGCTCATACTGGTCACTGGAAGTTCAACATGGCACCTCATGGCAAAGAACTCTCTGAGGATCTGAAAAAAAAAGAAATTTTGCTCTATATAAAGATGGTCTGGGCTATAAGAAGATTGCAAAGACCCTGAAACTGAGCTGCAGCATGGTGGCCAAGACCATACAGTGGTTTAACAGGACAGGTTCCACCTGCGCCCCCCACCCCAAAGCACCTTGTCCCCATGTTGATGAGGACAAGGGCCTCTTCCTGACAACCCTGGCCATTGGTTGTCGGGGTCTGCGGGGGAGCTTATCAGAATCTGGAAGCTGCCTTTAACAAGGGGGACCCCAGATCCCACCCCCCCCTATGTGAATGGGTATCAGGTACATTGTACCCCTACCCATTTACCAAAAAAAGTGTCAAAAATTAAAAACTACAAGAGACAGTTTTTGACAATTCCTTTATTAACCACTTGCTTACTGGGCACTTAAACCCCCCTCCTGCCCAGACCAATTTTCAGCTTTCAGCGCTGACGCACTTTGAATGACAATTGCGTGGTCATACAACACTGTACCCAAATGAAATTTTTATAATTTTTTTCACACAAATAGAACTTTCTTTTGGTGGTATTTAATCACAGCCAGGGTTTTTACTTTTTGCTAAACAAACAAAAAAAATTGAAAATTTTGTAAAAAAAAAAATCATGTTTCATAGTTATAAAATTTTGCAAACAAGTAATTTTTCTCCTTCATTGATATGCGCTGATGAGGCAGCACTGGTGGGCACTGATAGGCTGCACTGATGGGCACAGATAAGGTGGCACTTATAGATGGCACTGATGGGTACTGGTAGGTGACACTGGTGGGCACTGGTAGGTGACACTGCTGGGCAGCACTGTTGATGAGGCACTGATTGTGGGCACTGATATGTGGCACTGTGGGCACTGATGGGTGGCATTGTGGGCACTAGTAGGTGGAGCTGGTGGACACTGGTAGGCGGCGCTGGTGTGCACTGCTAGGTGGCACTGGCAGGTGGCACAGATGAGCTTGGGGCAATCACCTCTTTGATCGGGACCGATGTCACTATCACAGCCGCCGGTGATCGGCTTTTTTTTTCTCCTCACGCTGTCAGCGTGAGGAGAAAAAATAGCCTATTACCGGCTCTGTTTACATCACATGATCGGCTGACAGGATCGACCCCTTACCCCGATCTGTGATCCAGCGAGTCTCATAGACTCACTGATCACAGAACGCGCCATGCGCACCCTACAGGGTCCGTGCAGGCTGCTCGGGCATGGGAGGATGTCACTAGACGTACTCCCGGCAAAGCAGGTCCGCGCTGTAGCCACCATTTGGCTATAGTGCGGTTCTGAACTTTTAAAAAAAAAGTGTCCCACGATATCCATCCATCTTCAATCACGCCACCCGACTGATCCGAAAAATAGAAAATACTCTGCCTCCCGGTGACTGCTGTCTTTTTGCTTTGACAGCTCTTATATAGGCAAGGGCGGGGACACCCGCTGATGTAACTGGATGACCCCGTCCCCTCTGTTAAATTACATCAGAAGGGGCGGGGTCACTCAGTTACATTGCCGGGTGGCCCCGCCCTTGCCTATATAACAGCTGTCAAAGCCAAGAGACAGCAGTCACTGGGAGGCCTCCCACGAAGGTGGAGCTTTTTTAATGTTTCCTATTTTTCGGGTCCGTTGGGTGGAATCGTCAAAAACTGTCTGTTGTGTTTTTTACTTTTTGACACTTATTTTAAGAATGGGTAGGGATTAGGGATGAGCCGAACACCCCCCTGTTCGGTTCGCACCAGAGTTTGCGAGCAGGCAAAAAATGTGTTCCTGACCTGGGTCCTGCCCCAGGGGACATGGATCAATGCAAAAAAAGATTTAAAAACGTCCGTTTTTTCAGGAGCAGTGATTTTAATAATGCTTAAAGTGAAACAATAAAAGTGAAATATCCCTTTAAATTTCATACCTGGGCGGTGTCTATAGTATGCCTGTAAAGGGGCGCATGTTTCCCTTGTTTAGAACAGTCTGACAGCAAAATGACATTTCAAAGAAAAAAAGTCATTTAAAACTACTCGCAGCTATTAATGAATTGCCGGTCCGACAGTACACATAAAAGTTCATTGATAAAAACGGCATGGGAATTCCCCACAGGGGAACCCCGAACCAAAATAAAAAAAAAAAAGACGTGGGGGGTCCCCCTAAATTCCATACAAGGCCCTTCAGGTCTGGTATGGATATTAAGGGGAACCCCGGCCAAAATTTAAAAAAAATGGCGTGGGGTCCCCCCAAAAATCCATACCAGACCCTTATCCGAGCACTCAACCTGGCAGGCCTCAGGATAAGAGGGGGGGATGAGAGAGCGGCCCCTCCTTCTGAACCGTACCAGGCTACATGCCCTCAACATTGGGAGGGTGCTTTGGGGTAGCCCCCAAAACACCTTGTCCCCATGTTGATGGGGACAAGGGCCTCATCCCCACAACCCTTGCCCGGTGGTTGTGGGGGTCTGCGGGCGGGGGGCTTATCGGAATCTGATAGCCCCCTTTAACAAGGGGACCCCCAGATCCCGGCCCTCCCTACCTGTGTGAAATGGTAAGGGGGTACAAAAGTACCCCTACCATTTCACAAAAAAACTCAAATGTTAAAAATGACAAGAGACGGTTTTTGACAATTCCTTTATTTAAATGCTTCTTCTTTCTTCCTTCGGTTTCTTCCTCGATCATCTTCTTCTTCTGGTTCTTCCTCCGGTGTTCTTGTCTGGCATCTTTCTCCTCTTCTGATGGCTCTTAAATAACGGGGAGGGGGCGGAGCCACCCGGTGACCCCGCCCCTCTGACGCATGGGGACTTGACGGGGACCTACCTGTGGCATTCCCCGTGACGTCAGAGGGAAGTCCCGTCAAGTCCCTGTGCGTCAGAGGGGGGCGGGGTCACCGGGTGGCCCCGCCCCCCTTTATTTAAGAACCGTTAGAAGAGGAGAAGCGTCACACAGCGGGAGCCTCCCTCCATGCCATCATGGATGTGGAGCGGCCCGAGGAGAAGAAGGGAAATACACGCCGCGGAGGAACGAGAACACCGGAGGAAGAAGAAGAAGATGGAGGAAGAAACCGAAGGAAGATAGAAGATAGAAGAAAGAAGCATTTAAATAAAGGAATTGTCAAAAACTGTCTCTTGTCATTTTTAACATTTTTGACAGTTTTTTTGTGAAATGGTATGGGTACTTACTATTTCACACAGGGGGGAGGGCCGGGATCTGGGGGTCCCCTTGTTAAAGGGGGCTTCCAGATTCCGATAAGCCCCCCGCCCGCAGACCCCCACAACCACCGCGCAAGGGTTGTGGGGGGTGAGGCCCTTGTCCCCATCAACATGGGGACAAGGTGTTTTGGGGGGCTACCGCAAAGCACCCTCCCAATGTTGAGGGCATGTGGCCTGGTACGGTTCAGGGGGGGCGCTCTCTTGCCCTCCTCTTTTCCTGCGGCCTGCCAGGTTGCGTGCTCAGATAAGGGCCTGGTATAGAATTTAGGGGGGCCCCCCACGTCATTTTTTTTTTTTTTTCTTTAATTTTGGTTCTGGGTTCTCCTGTGGGGAATTCCCATGCTGTTTTTATCAATGAACTTTTATGTGTATTGTCGGACCGGCAATTCATTATAGCCGCGAGTAGTTTTAAATGACTTTTTTTTTCCTTTTGAAATGTCATTTTGCTGTCAGAATGTTCTAAACATGGGAAACATGCACCCCTTTACAGCCATACTATAGACATCCCTCAGGTACGAAATTTAAAGGAATATTAAACTTTTATTGTTTCACTTTAAGCATTATTAAAATCACTGCTCCCGAAAAAACGGTCGTTTTTAAAACTTTTTTTTGCATTGATCCTTGTCCCCTGGGGCAGGACCCAGGTCCCCAAACACTTTTTATGACAATACCATGCATATAAGCCTTTAAAATTAGCACTTTTGATTTCTCCCATAGACTTTTAAAGGGTGTTCCGCGGCTTTCGAATTTGCCGCGAACACCCCAAATTGTTCGCTGTTCGGCGAACTGGCGAACAGCTGATGTTCGAGTCGAACATGAGTTCGACTCGAACTCGAAGCTCATCCCTAGTAGGGGTATACTGTACCTGATGCCCATTCACAAAGGGGGGGGTGGGATCTGGGGGTCTCCTTGTTAAAGCACCCTCCCCATGTTGAGGGCAAGGGGCCTGCTATGGTTTAGGAGGGGAGAGAGTCACTCGTCCCCTCCCTTTCCTGGCCTGCTAGGCTGCATGATCGGGTCTGGTATGTATTTTGGGGGGAATCCCACATCATTTATTTTAATTTTGGCATGGAGTTCCCCTTAAAATCTATGCCAGACCCGAAGGGCCTGGTATGAATTTTGAGGGGGACCCCATGCCATTTATTTTCTTAATTCTGTCATAGGGTTCCCCTTAACCACTTCAATATACTGTATTATTTACTCTACACTACAATATATACCCTGCACTGTATTCTATATACTACACTGACTGCACTATATATTCTCCACTGTATTATATATACTACACCTACTGCACTATATATTCTCCACTGTATTATATATACTACACGGACTGCACTATATACTCTGAACTGTATTATATATACTACACTAACTGCACTATTGTCAGGGCTGGGCTCTCAGCCCTTCCTTCTCTGTGCTCAGGTTGCTCAACTGTTGGTTAATTGCCAGAAACTCATCGTTCCACAGTGGCTCGCCTGTTGATCATCTCCTGCTCGGCAGTCATGCCCACAGCCAGCTCCTCTCCTGGCTAATTAAACTGTCTGGTTTATTTCATCAATTGCCTTCGCCTTGGTCAAACATATCTAAAGACTCTCTGCTGTGTTCCTGCTGAAGACGTGCCTGGCTGAGGTCCCTTCTGGTTCCTGATCCTGCTTTCTGCCTCTGACTACACTGATCTCTGGCTTCCCGATTTCCTGGCTTGTTCTGACTACCTGATTTGGCTACCGAACCCTGGCTATGTTTTGACTACGTTTACCAGCTTACCATTTATACCATTTTATTAAAAGATGTGATTTACCAGGTTGGGATATACTTTGAGATGCTATCCCAGGTGTTCCCCATGGACAGAAGCAAAGTAGGCTTCATCATTTCTTTACTCTCTGATAGAGGGTTTGCCTAGGACAAGGATCTATGGGAGATGCAAAAATCCATAGTCCTGAGTTACCTAGAGCTTGTGGCTTCCTTTAAAAGGGTATTTGACGTTCCAGCATGTTCCACGTCTGCTGCCAAGAGCCTCATGACCATCAAACAGAGTATGAGAACTGTTGCTGATTATGCCATTGAATTACGTATGCAAACAAAACCTGGGGAATGCCCAGGAAAAAACCAAAGCCTACTTACCACTAACTCGCAGACAACCAAATTGACCTGGCTAACAGTACGCGTTAAAAACAGGGGTTTAGTCCGCACGCATTTGCAAATGCATGCGTAAGCCACAGAGCCTCGTCACGGCACCCTGATATCTGTGGTCCTAACACTAAAATATGAGTGTCCCCACAGTGGAGGCACATGCATTCTGATGGATAAATGCTGGCAGGTGGACTGAAGGGTAGCCCATCTCTTCTTAAAGGTACAGAAGCACACCAGACACCCAGCAAATAGCACCATGGCTGCAAAGGTGCTGGTGCGTTTCTGGACCAAAAAACACACCAAGGTGATCTCAAAAAACTTGCCACCGCCTTCATTTATAGCTGGCTATCGCAGTAAGCGGCTTTGGGGGGCTACAAACAGATGCAAACAAAACCTGGGGAATGCCCAGGAAAAAACCCGAAGGGCCTGGTATGAATTTTGAGGGGGACCCCATGCCATTTATTTTCTTAATTCTGTCATAGGGTTCCCCTTAACCACTTCAATATACTGTATTATTTACTCTACACTACAATATATACCCTGCACTGTATTCTATATACTACACTGACTGCACTATATATTCTCCATTGTATTATATATACTACACCTACTGCACTATATATTCTCCACTGTATTATATATACTACACGGACTGCACTATATACTCTGAACTGTATTATATATACTACACTAACTGCACTATTGTCAGGGCTGGGCTCTCAGCCCTTCCTTCTCTGTGCTCAGGTTGCTCAACTGTTGGTTAATTGCCAGAAACTCATCATTCCACAGTGGCTCGCTTGTTGATCATCTCCTGCTCGGCAGTCATGCCCACAGCCAGCTCCTCTCCTGGCTAATTAAACTGTCTGGTTTATTTCATCAATTGCCTTCGCCTTGGTCAAACATATCTAAAGACTCTCTGCTGTGTTCCTGCTGAAGACGTGCCTGGCTGAGGTCCCTTCTGGTTCCTGATCCTGCTTGCTGCCTCTGACTACACTGATCTCTGGCTTCCCGATTTCCTGGCTTGTTCTGACTACCTGATTTGGCTACCGAACCCTGGCTATGTTTTGACTACGTTTACCAGCTTACCATTTATACCATTTTATTAAAAGATGTGATTTACCAGGTTGGGATATACTTTGAGATGCTATCCCAGGTGTTCCCCATGGATTGAAGCAAAGTAGGCTTCATCATTTCTTTACTCTCTGATAGAGGGTTTGCCTAGGACAAGGATCTGTGGGAGATGCAAAAATCCATAGTCCTGAGTTACCCAGAGCTTGTGGCTTCCTTTAAAAGGGTATTTGACGTTCCCGCATGTTCCACGTCTGCTGCCAAGAGCCTCATGACCATCAAACAGAGTATGAGAACTGTTGCTGATTATGCCATTGAATTACGTACTCTGGCAGCAGAGGTTGCTTGGAACAATGAGGTCCTCCTGGCTGCTTTTTCTCATGGTCTCTCAGATAACATCAAAGATGAGATAGCAGCCCGAGACATACCTACAGATCTGGAGAAGTTGATCACGTTTGCCATTCTCATTGACTCCAGACTCCGAGAGAGACCTTCCTTTAAGGAGTGCTTGTGGAAGCCTCCTGCACGTTTGGCTCCGAGCTTTGCAGTCCCACCCTTGCCTCCCTCACCTCCCATGCCCCCTGGTACCGAGTCTGTCATTGAAGTAGAACGCATGCAGTTGGGCTTCGCATGTCTCACTGCAGATGAGAGGGCCTTTAGGAGGAGGGAGAGCTTGTGCCTTTATTGTGGCCAGGCAGATCACTTTTTGAAGTCTTGTCCTACCCATCTGAGGAGATGCTTTCACCTGAGGTCCTGTAGGGGACAGACCCTAGGTGGCGCTGTTATGTCCCCAGTTACCTTGAAGGATAAGTCTCTAGTTCGGTTACCCTTTCATGGTCTGAGTTGTCCATCGATACACAGGCTCTAATCGACTCTGGAACTGCAGGTCTGTTTAAAGACAGTGCCTTTGGGTCTAAGCACTCGATTCTGCTGCAGCTTCGTGCCACTTCACTTGCCATTGAGGCTATTGATGGGAGACCTCTACAGCTTGCCCATGTCACTCATGAGACTGCTCCATTGACCATGGCTGTGGGGGCTCTTCACCATGACATAATCCAATTTCAAGTAATTTCCTCTCCTCATTATCCAGTGGTTTTTGATTATCCTTGGTTACAAAGGCACAACCCCTCTTTTGATTGGCTTTGTGCTGAGGTTCTGTCCTGGTCACCACAATGTAGTAAGACATGTTTTCGGAAAGTGGCTAACTTCTTCCCTCATCTCCTTGCCAGAGGAATATCGCAAACTTAGCGATGTCTTTGACAAAGGTCAAGCAGGTAGTTTGCCTCCACACCGATCGTATGATTGTGAAATTGACCTTCAACCTGGTGCCATACCCCCTCATGGCCAGGTTTACCCTTTGTCTGTCTCGGAGGATAAAGCTATGGATGACTATGTTGTTGACGCACTTTCTCAAGGGTTCATCCACAAATCCTTGTCTCCAGCTGTTGCTGGCTTCTTCTTTGTTAAGAAGAAGAGTGGTGAACTGAGGCCTTGTATCGATTTATAGGGGCCACCATCGCATCACGATTAAGAACGCCTACCCGATTCCATTGATCATGGAATTATTTGACCGCCTCAAGGGAGCAACGGTTTTCATGAAGCTTGATCTAAGAGGGGCATACAATCTTGTCTGGATCAAGGAGGGCGACAAATGGAAAACTGCATTTAACATCAGGACAGGACATGAATACCTCGTAATGCCGTTTGGCCTTTGCATGTTGCAGCAACGTATAGTGGTTTAACTCAATGATATTCTCATATATGTCTCCCGTGTGCTACAGAGGCTGAGAGATAATAACCTATATTGTAAGTTGGAGAAGTGCAAGTTCCATCGTGAACAGGTTACATTTCTGGTTAATGACATTTCTACTGACGTTTTTTTGATGGACCCAGAGAAATTATCCACAGTTCTACAGTGGCCTCGACCAAACCCCTGACTGATATGACCAGAAAGGATGGTAACCCACAGAATTGGTCTTCAGATGCCATTAAAGCCTTTGAGTCTCTCAAGGCTTCATTTGTTTCAGCTCCTGTGTTGGCACATGCTGATCCTACGCTACCCATCATTCTTGAGGTTGATGCATCTGAGACTGGAGTGGGTGCCCTTCTATCTCAACATCCTACCTCTGAAAGCGCTATGCATCCTTGTGGCTACTTTTCTAAGAAATTGTCTCCTGCAGAATGCAATTACGAGATTGGAGACAGAATTGTTTGTTATCATTTTAGCTCTTGAAAAATGGAGGCATCTCCTCGAAGGTACCACTGTGCCGGTCCTAATTTTGACTGACCATAAGAATCTCACATTCTTGTCTGAGGCTAAACGCTTATCTCCCAGAAGAGCGTGGCGGGCTCTTTTTTTGTCAAGCTTCAATTTCATGATCTCATTCTTACCCCGTGCTAAGAATGTAAGGGCTGATGCATTGTCATGACAGTTTTCCTCAGCTTCCAAGATTGAGTCGGTGCCTGTTCCTGTAATACCTCCCGACCACATTCTGGCTACTGTACGCACCAGTCTCACCTCACCTTTGGGTAACAGAATTCTTGCCGCTCAGATCCAGTCTCCTCCTGAGAAACCTGGTGACTGCTGCTTTCCCTGAGCATCTCCATACTGCTTTGCTCCAGACTTACCATTCTCCTAAGGTGGCTGGTCACCCAGGGAAGAATCAACTCATTTGGGCTATTTCTCAACAATTCTGGTGGCCTAGTCTCTGCGCTGATGTAACCGCCTTTGTAGCTACTTGTTCTGTGTGTGCACAGACACCAATACATCTTCTGGCGGGCCTCCTACAACCCATACCCAATGGTATGGGTTGTAGGAGAGGCCTGGCAATGGGAGCTAAATTCGCTCCCAGCCTCACCAATTTGTTTATGGTCAAATGGGAGGAGGATGTCTTCTATGCCCAAGACACACCATCTTTGTTTCTATGGGCCAGATACATCGATGACATCCTCCCTCCTCCTATGGAATGGCAGTGAGGAGACTTTGAAACAGTTTTTTGTCTCCTTGAACTCAAATGATAGAGGAATTTCCCTGTCATATGAATCTAGTTGAAGTAAAATTCATTTTTAAATCTTGAAATTGAAGTTAAGGACCAACAGTTCAAATTTCAAACTTACTATAATTTATCTCTTTCATGACTAAGCCTATTTTTGACATTTGGTGTTTACAAGTTAAAATCCATATTTTTTGCTAGAAAATTACTTAGTGCCCCCAAATATTATATATATATTTTTTAGTAGAGAATCTAGAGAATAAATCGGTGATTGTTGCAATATTTTATGTCACACAGCATTTGTGCAGTGGTGTTTTAAACGCAACTTTTTGGAAAAAGGGACACTTTCATTTAAAAAAAAACAAACAGTAAAGTTAGCCCAATTTTTTTGTATAATGTGAAAGATGATGTTACACCGAGTAAATATATACCAAACAAGTAATGCTTTATAATTACACGCACTCTTTGAATGGCGACAAACTATGGAACCTAAAAATCTCCATAGACGACGCTTTAAATTTTTTTACGGTCACCAGGTTAGAGTTACAGAGGAGGTCTAGTGCTAGAATTATTGCTCTTGCTGTGACGATCGTGGCGAAACATCACATGTGAACACCCTTTACATATGCGGGAGCGACTTCCGTATACGTTTTCTTTGCTGCGCGAGCTCGTGGCGACGGGGGTGCTTAGAAAAATATTTTTTTTCTTATTTATTTTTATATTAATTAATAAAGATGTCGTGAGGAGTTCTCTATTGGCTGTAAAACCTCGACGTGGGCCAAAATGATAATTTTAAATGGTCTATGGTGACCTCATTCTCGACACAACATAAACAAATCAAAATGATCATGAATAAACATTGGAGTATACTTAAGAATGACCATATTCTTGGTACTAAACTGCCTGACCAAGCTAAGGTCATTTTCAGGGGGACCCCTTCTCTACCCCTTCTCTATAAAGTAGAATAGCACCCAATATTCTTAATCCACCTGTACATCTTTTTTTCATAATTTGTGTTGTTTGTCAACACAAAATGTGGTGTTTGTCAACACAATTTACTGGGAATCTGCAAAACAGTACAGTTTAAATCCCCCATAACCCATCGCGTGTATCCCAAACATTTTTGCACTTATGCGACCAAACATGTTGTCTATTCGATCACCTGGCCGTGTGGAAAACAATATGTCGGATGAATGATTCGAACATTTCCTATCAGAGTCAGCGAACACATTGCCTTGATCAAAACTGGGTACACCAAACATAGTGTGCCTAGACACTACAGACAGTGTCACAATAGAGATCCCGAAGTGACTGAATTTTTAGTCATTGACAGGTACATTCCCCCGTGGAGGAGAGGTGCCATGACCAGAGGTGTAACGACCTTCTGGATTTATATGTTGTAGTCCCACTTCCCGCTCGGAATGAACGTGGAGTGGGACATTAACGCATTTATGAACAGGGCGTAAACATTTTAAATTTAAAAAAAATGTAAAAATGTAAGAATTTAAAATCAACATTTATGTGGCTATTTTGGGCTTTTTCTTTCTTTTTATTTTGTCATTTATTATGTTTTATTTTATCACCCTTTAATGCTCTGTTTTGCCTCATGTTGAACAATATGTATAGTTGTTGACCCCAGATGAGTGTCAGCCCCGCTGGACTGTGATAACTTGCATTTAGATTTAACAATATTCACCATATATTCATCCCACTGGTGTTTTATCTCAAACGCATTTGTTTTTATTGTCCTTACATTTCATGTGGCTGATAGATTGGTCAGTCATACGAAATTAATAATATATTGGTTCTTACCCATTTTTTATTACGTGGGGCTGGTTCATACTTATTCACCAATTGCCATCAGAGACTGTGGACATGCTGTTGTGGGTTTTGGCCGTTTACTGTCCTTTTGGGTGTTTTTGGTCTATAATTAATAATGTTGGACCGCTATTTTTACCCCCCTTTTTTATTATGTGTTTTTGACTTTCTATCAGTAAAGGCACTTTAAGGCATGTTTGGACTTTAGGTTCGCGCTCCCCCTATGGAGGGCATGGTGCGCACGCCATCGTGCCATTCCATTGTGGGTGATTCTGTGTATGTCTCTCTCTGTGAGAGAGATGTGCGACGCATGTCTTCCCAGCTTTCGATTTTAACAGGAAGTGACGTGCCTTTACTATATGAGCGCCTTGCCATTCAGTGATAGGCTGGACACGCATCTAGTTTTACCATTTACTTCCCCTAGACCGAGGCGTGGAGCGCATGTTTTCACATGCTCTTCAGTTTTAATGTGATTTCATTACGAGGTGTGGTACACACGCCAGTTCGCCATCTTCGCTTTACAGGAAGTGATTGCTGATATGCACTTCTGAGTTTGATGACGCATCACGGTCCGTTTCTCATTATTGGGGTCATACTTCTTATATAATCAGAATGGTTACAGAGGACTGGCACCCCAGATGTCTATGTAGACGAAACACGTCAGGACGGGCTCCACTGCTGCCATACACATTTCTTAAGCACTGTTTACTCTTCTCAAATGTGAGTTTTTTTACCTTATTAAATTTCTAATTTTTATATGAAATTATGCTATGTGGCCCTCTTTTGTTTTCCTTTCCATATATATGAAAATATGGGAGAAACCATCCAATTTTCTGTATGGAAACACCTTCTATGGAGACCACTACCCCAATGACTTGTGAGGATCTGGATTCTGTGTCAAAGGTCTCCAGATTGGATGTCTCCAATTTTGGCATTTGCAAATACAAGCCTGTTTGACTCATAGGACCATCTTATCAGTGGTGGACTACATTCACATATTGTTTTATTATCTATTCACCATTTTTGGATGTCTTAATGATGTTATTATTAGGGATGGGCCGAACGGACCCCTGTTTGGTTCGGACCAGAACTTTCGAACACCGCAAAAGTTTGGACCCGAATAACGAACCCCATTAAAGTCAATTGGACCCGAACGTCAAATATCAAAAGTGCCCATTTTGAAGGCATAAATGCAAGTAATTAGGCATACAATGGCTATAGGGGTCCAGGTCCTGCCCTGGGGGACATGTATCAATAAAAAAAAGTTTGTGAAAAAACGTCATTTTTAAATGAGTATTGATTTTTTTGATTTTTAAAGTGAAAGCCTAAATATGAAAATAATTCCTTCCAATATAGTGCCTGGTGGGTCCCCTTAGTCTAACTGTAAAGTGGCAGATC
Source organism: Aquarana catesbeiana (assembly GCF_042186555.1). Lineage (NCBI taxonomy): Eukaryota > Metazoa > Chordata > Amphibia > Anura > Ranidae > Aquarana > Aquarana catesbeiana. The sequence goes on from NC_133326.1 coordinate 305,317,766, forward strand.
TGTACCATGTCTAGAATCTGCTGCAGCAATAATTGAATTTATAAAGCCAAAAAAAAGACATTTTTCCTGCAAGCTGCCTTTATTTTGCTCAGCAAAAGCTGGGGAGCCAGTGTGTATGACGAGGCCACAATGTAGTGCGCTGGGAACAAGATTAGAGATTTTTTGGATACATTCTGGTGTCACTTTGACTTTGGATAGACGTAATGGGTGCGTTAAAATTGGTCTTTGGGTGTCGTGGCGCCTTCCCACCGTAACCCTATAGAGATAATCTTGATGAAAGCAAGAATTTGCCTTGCTGTAAAAAATTGCAATGATATGCACCTGTCAAACAGGTGCTGAAAAATTGGTCTTTGGGTGTCCGTAACCCTATAGAGATAATCTTGATGAAAGCAAGAATTTGATTTGCTTTAAAAAATTGCAATGATATGCACCTGCCAAACAGGTGCAGAAAAATTGGTCTTTGGGTGTCGGTGGTGCCTTCCCACCGTAACCCTAAAGAGGTACTCTTGATGAAAGCAAGAATTTGCCTTGCTGTAAAAAATTGCAATGATATGCACCTGTCAGACAGGTGCAGAAAAATTGGTCTGTGGGTGTTAATTGTGCCCATGAAACCTTTACCAAAAACATTCTTCCAGATGAAATGATTGAACACCCTCAAAGCTAGGCAGCCTCGAAGTCCTGCAGAGATTCCACATCCCAAAAAGACTTAATCAGTGACATCGGCATCAGAGGCTTCGTAGCTGGTAATCCAGGACTGATTCATTTTTATAAAAGTCAAACGGTCCACGGAGTCTGCGAACAGATGCATTCTATGATCAGTAACGATACCTCCTGCAGCACTGAATGTCCGTTCTGAAAGCACATTGGATGCAGGGCAGACCAACAACTCCATAGCATACTGGGCAAGTTCTGGCCAGTGGTCTATTCTCATGACCCAGTAAGCCAGTGGATCGTCAGCTGGAAAGCTCTCCATCTCTGTTTTGGCCCCGAGGTAATTGTCCACCATGTGATGCAGAAGGTGCCGATGGGATGTGGAAGCTGGCAGCCCTAGGTGGCGAGGACTAAAAAAAATCCAAAATGCCTCACTTGGGCAGATGCCTTCTTCAACACTCCTTTCTTGACCAACGGAAGACTCAAAACGACGTTTTCCACCACACTGTAGCCTACTAGAGTCAGGAAAAACATTCAATAAAATCCTCTTTAATGTGTCCTCTAGAGATTTTATCCTCTGCACTCTTTGTGGGGATGGGATGAGTTCAGAGACCTTCCCCCTATAATGGTGGTCAAGTAGGGTTGCCAACCAGTAATCATCCTTCTCCTTTATGCCACATATTCTTGGGTCCTTTCGCAGACTTTGAAGCATGAGGTTGCCCATGCTCCTCAAATTTGCAGAGGCTTGAGAAGCAGAATCCTCAGGTCACTCAGGATGACAGCATCTGGAACTTCCTCCTCCCAGCCATGTACTACTCCCAAGGGTCCTGGGGTTGGAAAGCCATCGCTTATAGATTGACGCATGTCTTCCTCTTCTTCAAAGCCTATGAAAGTGCCAGAATCCTCCTCCTCGTCCTCCTCCCCTCTCTGCTCCTGTGTGTTCTGTGACATAGGAATGATGGTGTCTGCATAAAGTGGGCCTTGAGAGGAAAGGAAGTCCTCCTCTTCCTCCTGCTGCTATGCCTCCAGTGCCCTGTCCATAATGCCACGCAGAGTCTGCTCCAGCAGGAACACAACAGGGATTGTGTCCCTGATGCTTGCACTGTCACTGCTCACCATTCTTGTGGCCTCCTCAAATGGTGACAGTACAGTGCATGCATCCTTAATGATCAGCCATTGGCGTGGGGAAAAAAAGCCTGTCGTCGTGCAGTACTGTCACAAGTACTTGTTGACGGCCCTCTGCTGCATGTATAGCCGCTGCAGCATTCAGAGTTGAGTTCCACCTGGTGGGCATGTCACAAATCAGGCGGTTTATGGGCAGGTGGAATTCCCACTGAATTTCAGCCAACTGAGCACTGGCTGTGTATGACCACCTGAAGTGGCTATAGACTCTTCTGGCCTGCTTTAGTACATCTTGCAACCCTGGGTACTTAGGAAACGCTTCACCACCAAATTGAGGACATGTGCCAGGCATGGCACATGTGCCAACTTTCCCTATCTAAGGGCAGACAGGAGGTTTGAGCCATTATCAGACACCACCATTCCTGGCTCCAGCTGGCGTGGTGTGAACCACCTCTGGGCCTGTCCTTGAAGAGCTGCAAGAATCTCTGCTCCAGTGTGGTTCCTGTCCCATAAACACACCAGCTGAAACACTGCATGGCACCTTTTAGCCTGACTCTGGGAAAAGCCGTTAGAATGCTTAGGGGGTACCTGATGTTCATAGGACAATTCTGCAGAGGAGGGCATGGAGGTGGCAGAGGAGGAGGAGGGGATAGAGCTCACAGGTCTGGCATCATCACCACCAGCTGTATGGAGATGTGGGGGCACAACAAGCTGCAGCACTGAGCCCTGTCCTGCATCCTTTCGAGTTGCAAGCAGCATTACCCAGTGTGCTGTGCACAAAATATATCGTCCCTGCCCATGCTTGCTGGACCACGTGTCAGCAGTAAGGTGAATTTTACGGCTGACTACCTTGCCCAACAATGCCAGAACATTCCCTTCCACGTGATGGTAGAGAGATGGAATGGCCTTACGTGAAAAGTAGTATTGACTGGGAACCTACCATTGTGGTACAGCACATTGTGAGAATTCACAAAAGGGGGCAGAATCCACCCGTCTGAAAGGCAGAAGTTGGAGAGCCAACAGCTTTGACAAGCTTGCATTCAGGCGCTGGGCATGTGGGTGGTAGGGACTGTATTTTTTTTTTTTTTTCCGCTGCAGAAGATGGGGCAAAGAAATTTGCCGGCTACAGTCTACAGCTGGTGGTGTGCTGCTGGTAGATGAGCTGCTAGGACCTTGGACACCCTGTGCTATACCATCATCCCTGTCAGTGGAGGCTGCTGAAGGGTAATGACTCTGTATCGCTGAAGTGGATAAGGAGGAGGAGGAACAGATTTATGCCCCTTTTGTGTGGCTTTTAGGTGCTTTTGCCAACGGGCTGAGTGGTTGGACATTAAATGCCTTGTTAGGCATGTGGTACCCAAATGGTTGGTGTTTTTGCCACGTTTGATGTGCCTGTGACACAGTTTGCAGATAGCAACAGTGTGATCTGTTGCAGATGTGCTGAAAAAGGCCCAGACAGCTGAGCTGTGGGGAGTGGATAACAGCTACAGAATGTGATGGAATAGGGTGGCTTCTCTCTACTCTTTCTTGATGTCGGCCTCCTTGGGGTTGTGCCGCCTCACCTCAGTTTCCTCCTGTGACAGACTCACCTGGGATAGAGGCTTTTGGAGGGGACTGAATGTGAGCCTCTTGCCTACAGATTATGGGCCCTGGCATTTGGGCTACCCTTGAGGTGTTGTTACTTTGGCTTCGGGTCCTTTTCCCCCAGGACACACAGACTCTGGGGACCCTGTATTTGCCATAGTAGCAATAGAGACTGAGTCATACTGTTGGGACTCATACTGTGAGAAGATGCTAATGTCATCAACTCCACTCACCTGTTTGATGTCAGCTATAATGTGGTTAATGTAAATTAGTTTAGTCTCACAGGTTCTAAGGGTATTGAACTCATTGTTGTTTGTTCTAATTAACCCTGTGTTGATGTTTATGGTAATGTGTGTTGAATAGTCAATGAGCTAGGAGACGTAGTCACCTAGGCTGTATAAAGGATTAGATAATTAGCTCATGTTAATTAGGTTACAGTTGTATTGTTAGAGGAGGTTCCAACGGAATATAAAGTCTTGTAATTTTGATTCTAAATAAAGTTAGTCCATGTTAGCGACAAGCAAGTGTCGCCTTGTTTTGTGCTCAGAGAGGTTGGAATATCTGATATCTGTATCCAGACTACAAAGAAGTGGTATACTGACAGAAGCACTCAAGCGGAGTGTGGGACATTCCGTGACACCTCCTCTGCTCTATCTGGCACCCAAGTCGCATCAGTGACATCATCATCATCTCCATCATCTCCATCATCATCATCATCATCTCCATCATCTCCATCTCCTCCATCTTCATCATTACCACTGGAGACAACTTGGCAATACACTGCGGCTTGGGGAACATGAATGCCAATTTGTCTACCAGTGTTCCTCCCTCTCTCTAGGCTCATGTTCCTGTCATCCTCAACCTCAGAACCAGCATCTGAATCCAGTAATGGCTGTGCATCATCAAGGAGCAAGCGGCTGATGCTGTGGTCAAATAACTCCTCAATAGCTGATGTTAGGGCTATGGCAGGAATAGATGTTGGCAAGGAGGCAGGTTTATCCACTCTGGCAACTGCAGGGGACTGCACACTTGTCTCTGCTTGTGTGACAGAGGATGAGGAGGATGAGGAAGGTTTAGTAAGCCAGTCCACCACCTCCTCTACATGCTGTGGCTGAATAGCACGGGCAAACTCGCTAAACAGAGGAAATGATGCCCTGCCTGAGGAGTGACCACCATGTCCACTTTTGCCTGTGGACACATTTGTTGCTGGCCCCCTTACAGTGCCAAAGGATCGTTTTCTTCTCCTTGTTGTCCTCACAGACATTATTGGGAGGGAGGGGGCGGTGCTTATAAGCAAATGTAAAGGAGAAGTTGAAATCTGTACGTAGATGCACTTTAATCAATGTAAAGAGGTGTTTGGTGCCCTTTAATTTGAGCACTCACACTAAACAGACACACTCCACGGATACAATATAATACACTGCAATATAATGCACCAAACGTACAGTGACGCACAGAACTATATGGCGTTAAACTGGCAGTAACGCACACAGAAGTAAATGGCGTTAACCTGGCAGTAACGCACAAAACTATATGGCGTTAAACTTGTAGTAACGCACACAGAACTATATGACATTAAACTGGCAGTGACGCACGCAAAACTATATGGCGTTTAAACTGGCAGTAACGCACGCAAAAGATATGGCGTTAAACTGGCAGTAAGGCACAAAACTATATGGTGTTAAACTTGTAGTAACCCGCACAGAACTATATGGCGTTAAACTGGCAGTAACGCACGCAAAACTATATGGCATTAAATTGTCAGTAATGCACGCAAAACTATATGGTGTTAAACTGGAGGTAACGCACGCAATACGATATGGCGTTAAACTGGCAGTAACGCAATCAAATAGACGGTGTCCAACCATCACTACACTGAAGCTATCTGAACTGTCCCTACTCTAGCTATACACTAATGTCAAGATTACTGACACGGTCTCACTACACTACACTGAAACTATCCAAGCTTTCCCTACTCTACACTAATGTATGTATAAATGACACTGTCTCACTACACTACAGTGAAACTATCGGAACTGTCCCTACTCTACACTAAGGTATGTATAAATGACATGGTCTCACTACACTACAGTAAAACTATCTGAGCTGTCCCTACTCTAGCTGCACACTATGCAAAGCTGAATGTTGGTCCTCCTCACTACACTCACACTATCCCTAGACTGACTGACACTAAACTAATATTCTACACTGACAGCGACAATTGAAGCAAAATAGCACAGTATAGCACACTAACTAATAGCACTCTCCATGCCGAAATCACACTGAAAATGGCTGCTATTGAAAGAATACTTTTATACTGTGGGGCGGGAATGAGCCATGATTGGATGACAGTGTCAAATCATGACTCTGACATTGCTCTGTGCCCTGATTGGCTGAAGCTTTCACTGCTTCAGTCAATCAGAGCTTGCAGTGCACTGTTCAGCGCCGCAATGCATTGTGGTTGGTTCGGAGGGGGGGCGAACAAACGGTCGAAGGACCCGTTTGTGCGGCTGTTTACCGAATGACCGAACAGCGAAAGTTTGGTGCGAACTTATGCTCGGGCCAAACGGTTCGCCCATCCTTAGTTATGAACACTTGGCGAATGTCCCTGTAAGGGCCATCTAGATTCACTACGTTTTCCACTTCACCTATGGACTCAATGTTTATTTAAATAATTTGTTTTCTTTTTGATTTTTTTTTTTTCATACAAAATCACTGAGTATTTATCTCATTAGAGCTCCACATTGTTTGTATTAACCATTGTGAGATCCACTCAATCATCTTTGTTCACTTAAAGTTTCAGGGCTGCACTTTTTACCTTTATTATCAATGGAGAGAGGCCTTGGACCCACCTGTCTATGGATATTATTGTGGAGTTACCCAATTCCCAAGGCAACACAGTTATTCTTATGGTGGTTGACTGGTTCTCGAAAATGTCACATTGTATTCCACTAAATAAGTTGCCCATATCCAAAGAACTGGCATCCATTTTTGCTCGGGAGGTCTTTAGGTTACATGGGCTACCCAAAGTTATTATCTCTGACGTTGAAGCCAGTTTTTCTCCAGGTTTTGGAGAGCCTTTTGTGCACAGTTAGGAATTCAGTTTTCTAGGGCTGCGGAAATTAACGATTAATTCCTCGATTAATCATTCATTTTTTTGATCGGTAGGCTGCCTGCCCTGGGGCCACTTTGGGCCAAGCTGTGGCTGCAGCTCCACTCCCTCCTCCTCCTCCACTATATGTCATACACAGTTTGAGACGCAGTGTTCTGTCTATCACACGACCTGATCTAGGAGGAGGGCGGGACTTTTCTCACAGTGCGGCCAAAGTTTTCACTCTCAGCTCCGAGACACACAGCAGGAGATGCCAACAGGCTGTGTAATCCAGGCACTGACTGAGGCTGCGATTATGGGCACTGTGAGACTGCATTATGGGCACAGTGAGTCTGCGAATATGGGCACTGTGAGACAGCATTATGGGCACAGTGAGGCTGCGATTATAGGCACGGCGAGGCTGAGATTATGGGCATGGTGAGTCAGCATTATGGGCACGGTGAGGCTGTGACTATGGGCACGGTGAGACCACATTATGGGAATGGTGAGGCTGCGATTACAGGCACGGTAAGTCTGAGTTTATGGGCACGGTGAGACTGCATTATGGGCACGGTGAGGCTGCGATTATGGGCACAGTAAGGCTGAGATTATGGGCACGGTGAGGCTGAGTTTATGACGTGTGACGTCCTAGCCATGCCCCGCTATGTCCGGCTTCGGCCATTACCATAGCAACGGTGCTAAATCAGCTAAAAGTAGTTGGATCTGTATGTGCGTTATAATTAATCGAATTAGTTGATTAATCGAACACGAAAATTTTAATCAGTAACACCCCTACAGTTTTCCCATTCCTCTGCGTATCACCCACAGTCCAATGGGGCTGCAGAACGCGCCAACCAAGCCTTGGAGCAGTTTCTATGCTGCTATATTTGTGACCACCATAACAACTGGTCAGACCTCCTACCTTGGGTGGAGTTTCCTTACAATAGTGCCATCAAAAACGCTTCCTGATTGTCTCAGTTTATGGCGAATTATGGTTTCCAACCATCCATGTTGCCTGACTCATTTGTTCCTCAAAGAATACCTGCATTAGAGAAGCACCTCCGCGATCTTCCCCCTACTTGGGTGCAGGCCCAGGAGTCCTTGTGATGTGCCAGTGAGAGGTACAGACTCCATGCTGACCGCCTACCTGCGCCTTCCCACCAGGTTGGGGAGAGGGTCTGGCTGTCATCTTGTATCCCCGACTCCATGTTCCCTCACTGAAACTGGTACCACGATTTATTGGGCCTTTCCGTATTCTACGTAGGATCAACCCAGTGTCTTACGCATTAGACCTTCCTTCTAATATGCTTATTTTGAATGCTTTTCATGTCTGCTTATTTAAACCTTTGGTGTGCAACCGCTTTACCACCTCGGTAAAATGTCCTCGCCCAGTACAGGTCGAGAACCACGAGGAGTATGAGATACAATCGATCATTGACTCCCATAGGTTCAGTGGGCACATAGAGTACCTGGTTCATTGGAAACCTACTGGTCCTCCAAGGAGGAGGGGTCATTGAGGAGGGAGTACTGTCAGGGTTGGGCTCTCAGCCCTTCCTTCTCTATGCTCAGGTTAATTGCCAGAAACTCATCGTTCCACAGTGGCTCACCTGTTGATTATCTTCTGCTCGTCAGTCAAGCCCACAGCCAGCCCCTCTTAGCTATTTAAACTGCCTGGTTCATTTAATCAATTGCCTATTCCTTGGTCAAACCTATCTAGAGACTCTCTGCTGTGTTCCTGTTGAAGACTTGCCTGTCTGACGTCCCTTCTGGTTCCTGATACTGCCTGCTGCCTCTGACTACGCTGATATCTGGCTCCCCGATTTCCTGGCTTGTTCTGACTACCCGATTTGGCCACTGAACCCTGGCTATGTTTTGACTACGTTTACCAGTTGTATCATTTATACCATTTTATTAAAAGATGTGATTTTTACTGCATTTTCTGTCTCCGTCTGTTTCATGGTTCCCGACAACTATATACTCTGAACTGTATTATATATACACTACACTGACTGACTGCACACTACACTACCTGCCTAATCTCTATTCATTCACTATATACGGCTGCTGTGTAAGCAGCAGCCTTATACCTTGTGGGGCGTGGACTTAGCCCCTGAGCCATGATTGACCAAAGACACCCTGCCTTTGGCCAATCATGGCTCTCAAAGCACATCGCGCTGTGATTGTCCAAAGCATGCAGGTCAGGTGCATGCTTTGGACAATCAGCAGCCGTCAATGCACTGCGATCAGGCGAACTTGCCGCGAGCGATCCATATGTTCATTTGTTCTATGAACAAATGAACAGCTAATGTTCGAGTCGAACTTACATTCGATTCAAACATCGGGATAATCCCTAGTCTTAATAATGTAGTATTTTTTCCATTACTTAGATATATAGGTTTTGTGTTCTGTATGAATCTTGAACACCACTTTTTACATATCACTCTTTTTTTTTTTTTTTGTGAATCTCTCATTTTAGTTTATGGCATTTACATTACATATTTTAATTAAAATTAATAAATTTAAGTCCCCACCCCATTAATTGTGATGCTTTCTTTCCCCTGGCTGTACCTGCTGCTTGAGAGCCTCACTAACGAGTTGGCCGGGGTGTGTGTAATGTAGTAGGCTGCCTGTTCCTTGCACTTCTCAGAGTAGCTCCACGTGGCTCCTGCTGCACTTTGACCCATGATGTCACTTCCCCCACAGCGAGCCACACGGAGCTACTGTGAATCATTCCGGGGGAAGCCGGCTGCATCTTTATCTTTTGCAGTGCCTCTGCTTCGAGCCTCTGCTTAGCCTCAATCAGTGTGCGGCACTTACTATTGCGAGCTGTGTCGGCGGCTGCTGGTGTAGCGCCTGCCCTACAGGTTGCATACTTCAAAGGCAAGTCCTGCAGGACACGGCTGCTAACGGGAGCAGTGACTTTAAAGCGTTTGTTAACCTTAACAAAAAATAAAAATGTATCCTGCTCCTTTAAAGTGGAGGTCCACCAAATTTAAAAAAAAAAAGTCAGCAGCTACAAATACTGCAGCTGCTGACTTTTAAAATAAGGACACTTACCTGACCAGGGAGCCCGCGGTGTTGACACCCGAGGCCGAACCACCCCACGGTCCTCGGATGCTGCCACCGTCATCTTCGGTAAGGGAATCAGGAAGTGAAGCCTTGCAGCTGAAGTCGCGCTGCGCAATCCGAATGGTCCCTGCTGTCTCTGGGACCCGTGTGTCTCCCAGCAGACAGCAGGGGGGAGGGGGGAAAGTAGTGTAGACCCCCTGCAAGGGTCTATGCCCAGCAGCGGGTGCAAATACCTGTATTATATAGGTATCTGCACCCCCCTCCCCCTTGAAAGGGGCCAAATGTGTGGGGAGGGTTCCGAAAAGCGGAAGTTCCATTTTTGTGTGGACCTTTTAAAGCATGTTATACAGCACAGTGCTTGTGCTGTGTAATTTGGCCCCCTGTAACACCTGAAATACCTGGCTGATCCTGCCAGTTTCCACCCTCCCATCTGTAAAATGACCACGGTTCATCATGGCTGCTGAGCCCTGACACCATGGTCAGTTTACATGCCTCCGTCAGTCGCTATCTGCAGCTCTCCTCTGTCTCACTCTGTACCTTTCCCCCTCCCATCCCTGCCTGTCAGCTCTGTGTCAGGGCCCACCGCACCCCCTCCTGCTGCTGTAATAACCACGTAAAAATCACACAATCCCCTGTCTTTCATAATACTAAGTGTCCTGTATATGTGCCTTATTAAAAAAAAGCGGTTCTATATCTGATTTAATAGCTTTGCTCGGCTCTCACATGACCAGCTGGCTTTCTTTTCCTCTCCTACTCCCAACTGACATCAGCGGGGGAATCTCAGCCCCTCCCACTGTACCTGTCAGATCAGGAGAGAAGAGAGCTGGCCGGTCACGTGAGTGCCGAGCGGCGCTATTAAATTGAGTATAGAATTGCTGTATTTTTTTTTTTTTTAAATAAGGCACATATACAGGACACTTAGTATTATGAAAGTCAGAGGATTGCATGATTTTTACAACCACTTTAATGATGCTTAAAGTGCAACAATAGAAATAAAAAATGTCTTAAAATATAGTGCCCGGGGTGGGGGTCCCCTTAGTCTGCCTGTAAAGTGGCACATTTGTAGCATGCATAGAACTTGGTGCAGCAAAAAATACATTTCTAAAGAAAAAAAAAAAAGTCAAATCACATTTAAATTGACTTACGGTTGCAATTGCTGGCACCCAGCTATTTAAAAAAAATAAAGAGGAAAACGGTGTGGGGTCCCACCCCCCCACTCCGGTCTGGTATGGATTTTAGGGGGAACCCCATGCCAAAATTTTAAATAAAAAAAAGGTGTGGGGTCCCCCCGAAGTCCATACCAGACCCTTATCCGAGCATGTAGCCTGGCATTTCAGGAATAGGGAGGGACAAGTGAGCGCCCTTTCCTGAAGCATACCAGGCCACAGGTTCTCAACATAGGGGGGTGCTTTGGGGTTCGGGGGGCAAGGTTCCCCCCCACCCCCAAAGCACCTTGTCCCTATGTTGATGAGGATAAGGGTCTCTTCCCCACAACCCTGGGCTGTGGTTGTGGGGGTCTGCAGGCAGGGGGCTTATTGGAATCTGGAAGCCGCCTTTAAGAAGGGGTACCCCAGATCCCAGAACCCCATGTAAATGACTATACCCCTGCCCATTCACCAAAAAGTTTCAAAAAGTAATAAAAACAGAGACAGTTTTTAACAATTCCTTCATTAAAAAATAAAAAAACAGTGCCCCACGATGTAAATTCATCATAAATCCCGAAAAGAAAACACTCCGCACTCATTGACGTCTGACCGCCAAATGCCTCCTCCACCATCTGACAGTTCTTATATGGATATGGGTGGGTCCCCCTGGTGACGTTACCTGGTGGCACCGCCCCCCCTTGTGACATCACAGACTGGTGCATACTGGGCCTGCTCCTTAACAACCAGCTTTTACTGCGCCCTGATTGGGCAAAGATTAATCAAGACGCAGAATGCACTGTCCAATATTCGGCCCGAGTAATATTCCCCTAACACTACTTACAATAATCAGCTTTTATTTATGTAAAACCTATATCTTGAAAGGTACACAACTATTGCTGTAACTGCTTTAAAAATTGTTAACTGGACTTTGACTACACTAACAAATTGTAGTCAATCTAAATCTGCCAGTACATCTAACACTACCCTTTCCCAAGGCTGACAGTTTTGCTGTCTAAGGTGTTTCTGTTGCTCCTGCACCCAGAGTGTAGGCACTCCAATACAACAGGTGTGTTACTGGCCAGATAACCAGGTGCAAACAGAGGCAAGAAAGCTTAATTCAGAAAACGAATGCAGCCACCACATCTAATGATTGATAAGTTGCAATATATTACATCAGTGGGGGGGTTTAATACAACTTTAAAGCGGAAGCTCCGCTTATCTGCCTTCTCCCCCTCTCCGGTGCCACATTTGGCACCTTTCGGGGGGGGGGGGGGACCTGTTTTTGACAGTTACCTGCTCCCACTTCCAGGTGATCTAACCACGGCAAGATCACCCAGAAGTTCAGCCCCCCTCCTCCTTCCCTCACCACCGGGCCATTCAGAAAGATTCTTGCAAGCAAACAGGGAGCTTCTTTCAAGGTCTGTTAACAGTCTTCTGACAGGATCTTCTGGGGCAGGGTTGCCAAGCATCCATATTTTCAAGGAAAGTTTGTAAAAAACATCTGATTTCTCTTCTCCGTGATAGTCTGTCAGCTGGCATATACATGGACAGTTCTCCCATCTACAGAGACTGTTAATTTCCACTTACACCTGGTGCCTGCCACTGTCAGTGCTAGTGGGTGGTTGCTAGGACCTCCCAGCATCCTAGCAACTAGCTAGCTAACAACTAGCTTGTGTGCTTGCCTCACCCCCCCGGCCCCAGCATTTAGAAGCGGATGGGAATGGAACTCCAGACCTGCTCCATCCCAGCTTCTACCTGACCTGTAGCTGCCTACAGAAGAAACAGACTCTGATGTAAAGGGGGTGGGGGATATGGAACTCTGGGGACCCTAATTTAAGGAGGACTCTGGGTACCATGATTTAGATTAGGGGTTTTCTGGGGACTCTAATGTTAGGGGAGAACGCTGGGGACCCTGAAAAACCTGGTGTAAGGGGAAGGGACTCTGGGGACTCTAATGAAGTAGGTGGAGGTTAGCAAACCTGTTTTGGGGTAACAGTCATGGTTGGCAGCACGTTAGACCTCCAAACCAGCTAGCAATTATCTCTTGTTACTGGGAGATCCCCACAGTACATAATCAATAGAAACACCTGAAAAATTAAAGAAAAGTAGACAGAGCAAAAGAGGTTCCATGTGCAGACCCATGGGAGGGGTTCCACTAATTGCTGGATTGCCCCCTTACTATTATATTGTACCTCCATAAAAGTAACACCAAACCTAGTTTCTAAAAGACAAACAAAGACCACACAATGATAATAGCCACAACTTTGGTATAAGCTGCTGACATTCAAGTGTCCATAAAACAGGGGCCCATACTCCGGATTCCACAGTGGTCTTAATTTTTAAGAAATGCTAGAGTTATTACCTACTTTTTCTAGGGCAATTGCCTAAACTGTCCTAACCAACTACTTGATTAATAAAAATGCCAACACAGTTAGTGATTAGGTAGGTCCCACTTTATCAGATTTCCTCCCATACGACCTTGGCCTTTTTCACTCCCATTTCATAGGTTTTAAGTTTAGGGAGTTTTAAAGATCAGGTTCCCACTTCAACTTTAACCAGCCATTGATTCACAGTTGAAGTAGCTGGCACCACAGTCATTTCTTCCTCCTCTAACTGTTACTTTAGGATATCTTAAACACTCTCAGGGCATCAGGGTAGATTCAGTTCTTATTTGATCCTTAAGGCCCTTTTGCAAAGGAAAACTGCAGACTACAGAGATAACAGATGATACTTCATTACAGTACAGTATACATCAATCAATAATCACATAACAAGTAGGGTTAATATTAAAGTTTGTTTTTTAATATTTCCCTGAGAAACAATACTTATTGTATACAGTATATTGATACACATATTTGTGACCATCATTCTCCAAGGATCAGCATCTTCTTCTATTGCAGCTTTTCAATATAATGGAAGCAGCAGAAGGAAGGGGGTCACATAAAGCATTTTACAGGAGAACATTCTGGAAGACATCTATAAATAAGCAGATTTTTAAAAATGAGCAAGCAATTGTATACATATATTAAATTATATGCTTTTTTAATCAGCTGACTGTTTTCTATAATACAAAGAGAAAAGTAAAGGTTGAGGGATATATATAAAGAAATAACATAAAAATACCAAATAAAAGGTAATTCTAGTAAAATGTTCTGTATCCTTTTTGGCCACTTGAGGTCACTATCTCACCATGTAATGATGCTCGCACGTTGCTTTACGCTTTGCCTTGACTTTTTGTGAAAAAAAGATCATTGCTGTTTCAAAATATCACAATAGTTGCTTCCCCATGCACAGCTAAATTATTACACATATCTGTTAATTTTGCATTCATCTTTTATCCCTCTTAACTTCAAAGCATTGGTCCCCATAGTTACATTTGATACCTTTGCTTAATTGTGTACATTTAAAGGATCAAAAGCTTGCCATGATAATAATGCTAACCTGATGTCCTTTGATTTAATTATAATTAAGTAATTAAAGGAAATGCAATTATGATTCAACATTTGCAACTTAAGAAGCCTATTATATGTAAATAATAGATAATTGAAATTTGTGTGGCTTTATTAAGAAAAACTTTATCTTATTTGCTCTTCTGTTTAATGACTGCAACAATAAAGTCACCTTTGGGAACACACTTTTTATAATTTCTCAATCAACGAAAAAGAAGATTGTAGATACTTGGGCTTGACATTATTCTGTGTTTTTTCAGCCTTTTTAGTAATGATATAACTTTGTATGCAGTAAAATAATAAAGATTATTAAAGAGGTTTTCCATTTTGAAGCAGAAAGTGGATAACTTTGTCAGATGCACAAACAAATGGCAGTGGTTTCCTTGCTCAGATCTCCAATCTGTTATTTTAAAAGAACTGCTAAGCACCTTTAACATGTATTTAAACCCAAGAAATACCTCTTATTTGTTCTCGTTTGATGTGTTAAATGCACCATTAAATGTATTTTGCTTTACTTGTTTGAGAAGTGCAAACATGCTAATACTTGTTGATCCTGCCAGAAATGTCATAGATGTCCTGTACACACTTCCTATGTAAACTTAAAGAGGATCTCCACCCTGTAAACAAAAAATTAAAAGTCAGCAGCTACAAATACTGTAGCCAATGACTTTAAAAAAACACACTCTTTCCTGTCCCAGGATCCAGCGATATCCTCACCCGACCAAGGCTCTTTGCCAGTCTTCTGGTCTAGGTGACGGCATCTTAACTGTGGGCAATTGACTGTGACTCCAGATTCACAGCTGGCTGCCCACTATGCATGCACAAGCCATGCTGTGCCCCATGGATAGTCCTGCAGTCTTCTGGGCCATGTGACATGCCCCAATAGGTTCTGGGTAATTCTGCTCGGATCGTCAAAATCAGGTACCCGCTCCCCCCCCAAAAAAAAAAATTTTAAATATAGGAGGAGAGGGGGGGCAGAAACTTTGCCTGTTGGGTTAAATTCCACTTTAAGTAGTCTTAACTGCCATGTTTAACCTCACAGAGATTGCTTCTGTGAATTACAGAACACCTGCCCCTTATGTTATGGAGATGAGGAGAGGGGTGTTCTGAAATCCTAACATAATTCCTGTCTTAGGGTGTTAATTTTACAGAAGGGACATAATTATATAGCAGTGAATGTGGCATTCACCAAACATTCACTGCAGATGAATCTTTGTGGTGCTGTGCTTTAAAGTGTTTGTTAACCTAAAAAAAATTGGATCCTATTCCCTTAAAGCATGTTATACAGCACAGTGCTTGTGCTGTGTAATTTGGCTCCCTGTATCACCTGAAGCACCTGGCTGATCCTACCTGGTTCTGCCCTCCCCTTTGTAAACTGACCACAGTTTATCATGGCTGTTGAGTCCTGACACCGTGGTCAGGTTATGTGCCTCCATCATCCGCAGCCCTGCGCTCTGCTCTCCTCTGTGCTCGTTTCCTCCACCCCTTCCCTTCCCTGCCTGTCAGGTCATACCAGTGCCCACCCCCCCTTCCTGCTGGTATAATACATTTTTGTTTTTACTACAATCCCCTCTGTTATAATAAAACCCACTGTGTGTGTTTTCTAAAAAATCCGCCAATAAATACCTTATTTAATTGTGCCGCTCCGCGATCATGTGACCGGCCATCTCTTTCCTCCTCTCCTCACCTCCTCCCGGGTTTCTTGGCTCCGCCCGCTTTGCTGTCAGACCTGGAGAGGAGAGAGACGGATGGTTAAGTGACCTGATCGGTGCTATAAAATAAGGTATTTATTGGCTGATTTTTTAGAAAACACACACAGTGGGGCACAGCATTTATTATAACAGAGGGGAATGTAGTAACAACAATAAGTGGATTAACAACTACTTTAATGACACATATTTAATTATGGACAGGAATTTAAAAAAATACAAACAATAACTTTTTTAATAAGGAAAATATAAAATATTCAAAATGAATAATATATAGTCTGCTTTCTGGCCAAAATGTAAAGCTTGGGACTTCTTTTCACATGTGTTTTTTTTCTGTCCCACTAATGTCTGTTGTAAACAGCCTGTTTGCATAGCACAATAGCTCAAGATGAAATTTACATACACAAGTGACAGAAGTGACTCACTCCTTATTGGATGGCTTAGTCTGATGTTCAGTCAAACATAACAAATCTGAAGGCAGGAAGCTTCTGCTGTGCTGTCTGATTAGATAACCTATAGTGCACTAAGAATCCTTTTGCGTTATCAGATATTTATTTGGAAAACAAAGATTGTTATATGTTGTTAATAAATGGAAATGAAACCTCAGTTTGATCCTATTAACGTAAAAAAATTACATTGACACAGAACCATGACAATTTTCATTTGAATTGGCAAACTTAATTCTCTTATCTAAAATGTGCATATTTATTATAAAATGCCGACAAGGCTGAAGATGCTTGCTCTCCTTCTTCCCCATCTCCCCCTGGAAAGAAAACCGTAATATAATAATATCAGTACATCTGCTGCTCCTCTCACTCCAGAAACGAAGCACTCGGTATTCTCTGAAATGTTTGTACAACAGTAATTTTTCTGGCGAGTTTTATAAAAATCAAACAGAATTTTAAACTTATGCTACACTTCAACAATCCATCATTTACATATGGCATACTAAAGAGGAAAAAAGGCAACCCTTATTTCATAATTGGATACATTAAACATATGAACAAATGAAAGCATTTTATCAAGATTACAATGCCATTACTTATGCATGACTAGTATGAATTACAATAATAAGAGCCTAAGAAGATGCATGGATGAAAAGTCACAAACAGAAAATGTAATGGAAAAAAATCATAAGCAACTGTTACCTTCAGTAAAAACAGCATGTTAAGATGATCAGTAGATCCAGAGAAAAAGACAACTGAAGTTATTTACAAATCTTGACTTTTATATTTAAAGATATTACATACCTTCAATCAGATGTCTTCCTCGTGTGGCCATCCCCCCTTTTACCAAGATCTTCCTAACCTAATACTCCTGTAAACTTCAGATGGGGGGGGGAGGCTAATAGAACTAAGGGGCTGTACAGGATCACTCATCAAGAGTGAACAAGTAAGCCCACCCTTTCCACCAAGCTCCTCCATTTATAGAAACCATTATCGTGAAATCTGAACAAAGCACATCCTTCTGTACTATGTACTTGTCTCAATCCAAAGTACTGAATGTGATTTGTCTCTGTTGCCGCATCCCTCTGTTATCTGCATGAGTCACTTCTGATAGCATTTTCTGACTCGAAGAGATAATTGGTGACAGTGTAGGAGAGCTTCAGTAGACAATCCTGTGATTGACAGTCACAGCACATGTTTCCCCTGTACTGTGAAGTTGGTGTGTCCCTTCCCTCCATTTAGGGCTAGGAGCTCCCCCCCACTGAGTGTGAGACTTTAGATCCCTGCCCCTTGCATTTGACAGCTGACAGATGCTGTGTAAAATGTGTGTTTCGGAAGACTGTATAGGATAAGGGGCTGCAGATAAGCAGGTACTACTTGTGTAGGAGGATTGGGATGCACGAACACAACTGCTGCTCCGAAATTTGACAGCTGTGTGGGTGCGGATTCCCAAATGCAGACAGTGTGTGTTCGGGGATCCGCGCCTACATGCACTTGTACAGATGTCAACTTAGAACTTAGCACGGGGATGCCTAGAACACTTGTGCATTCCTGTGTGGATAAACATGGTGCTCACAAGTATGTACACATAAGTAGGCCTGCGTAAACAAGGCCTAAAAATGAAACCGCTCAGAAACTGTGAGTGACAGCATAATTCTGAGTGCATTCAAAAAGTACATAAAAGACACTTCTTTTGTGACAAAATCTTTGTTGACCAGGGTTATTGATCATGCTGGTATTTAGCTGCCCTAAGAACATCTATAAATTAGCCACAAGTTAAAGCAGTAATAAACCCCAAAACAAAAATGTAATATATTGCTTCATATCAGTATTTAAATGTGGTGGCTGCATTAGTTTTATTTTATTTTTTTAAGCTTTTAGTTCTTTATTTTCACCTGGTGATTGGGGTAGTAACAAACTTCCCATCTTAGGGTGGTCAATGGTGACGTCCTTGGAGAGCAGCATTGTCAATCTGAGGAGAGAGTAATGTTAGATGCACTAGCAGATTTAGATGGACTTGTCTAACAAATTAAAGCAAAACTTCTGCTACCAATTTTTAAGCAGTTACAGAAAGTTTTCTCTTTTGTTTTTGGGATAAGGACCTCATTCACACAGGCGTAGTACAGCATGCATCCACGCAAGGGCTGTGTTTCAGGCTGGATTCACACCTATGCGAATTGGATGCGTTTCCCCGCATCCAATTTGCATGACAGGAGATTGTGGCTGGTTCACATATCTCCATTTCAGCTGCGGAGTGGCTTGCAAGGATGCAGTGACTGCACGGACACAGACTCTGCTCTCAGTTTATAGCTGTGCAGGTGCATGGTCCCAAATGCACAATGTCTGAATTGGGGGCGTGCACCTGTACCATCATACCCTCATAACTATGGCCCTGTACACTGTAGTACGTGCATGTGAAAGAGGACCAAGGATTTCATATAAATGAATGAAAGATGACCATTAAATTTAGACTAAACAGCGCTGACCCCACTACATCCAAAAACAATTATATATATAAAATCAGTACATACACTGGTAACTGACAGAGTAGCTAGCTCAGTAGACAATCATGTCTGAGTGACAATCTGTGAATTGGTGACTCAAAAATTAAAACAGTATCTGATTATTGGTGACTTATTGTATAAATTATAAAGTCACTCGTGATAAACTGTGCAAATATAGCTGAGGTAAAGTGCTTGGTGCTCCGTGCTCCAAAGGTGACTTTATTTCCACCGCTAGCAGTTCCGCACTCACCAGATGAGTTGGACTCCTCTGCAGTATGGCTAGAAAGAGTCATCTGTGCTTTGAGGTCACTTAAGGGGGGGGCCTATCCCTCTACCGTGGTCTCCGAACGCTTCTGCTGTGTAGGTGGACTTCCTATGGTAACACTGGCAATCCAGGGTATGCAGGTATTGAATAAATACACAGAGGACTCGTCATTGTGTAAGATCCTTTAAAAATGTTTATTCTGCTCATGCATCTTATAATAAAACTCCTTTTAAAGTTGTGATCAGCTTAATAAAAATTCTGATGAAAAACGTCCCCGTGCAGCTGTTGGTAACTGTGGAATGGCGTGGTCTGCAGACCAGCGTGTGTTTCCAATGTCCGTGCTGAATATGACGTATCGTGACTTCAGGACCACCGCTTGCGGTGGAAATAAAGTCACCTTTGAAGCACGGAGCACCAAGCACTTTATCTCAGCTATATTTTCACAGTTTATCAAGAGTCACTTATTAATACAATAAGTGACCAATAATCAGATACTGTTGTAATTTTTGAGTCATCAATTCATAGATTGTCACTCAGACACGATTGTCTATTGTCGATTGTCTATTGAGCTAGCTACTGTGTCAGTAACCAGTGTATGTATTGATTTTATATATATAATTGTTTTTGGACGTAGTGGGGTCAGCGCTGTTTAGTCTAAATTTATTGTCACATTTGTCCCCCAGTCAGGGAACAGTATATACAGCAGCAGCCAGATACAATCACACTACACTACCAAGGCGCAAGTGTTACTTAATTTAAAGATAACTGTTGTAAGCACCTATATTAGTGTTAAACGGTTTGTCTCAACACTCAAACTGCCACTTTTGTTGGACAACTTGGTCTGTTGAAGGAAGTTGAAATATAACAGATTTACTGACTGTATAAACAGGTGAAAATAACAGGAAAAAAAATTCAGTCCTAAAATGTTTTTTTAAACGTGTGCAAAAAAACCCAAAAACAACTCTGACTGTGAAAAGGATTAAGTAAGACCTATGAAATTTCTTCATGCGTGTTAAGATTCTTTGGAGTAGGACTCTGGAAAAAGTGCAAAGGTTGGTTACAAATGTGTAAGGTTTTGTTTTTGCGTGCACCAATTTGAAGGAAAATGTTCCATAATGTTCCATATGGAACCATCATGGATGCATGTCTCAGTCATTTTCTGGCATCTGTAGGTTCCAGACAAAAGAATGAGATACTTTTTTATAATTCAGATTTGCCTGGAATGGTCTATTTGTATAGAGGACACAACATACTGTAACATTAAAATCCCCAAATGTCCTGGGAACATCTAAACCACAAGGCAATAGAGTAATTGGGTTACTGAAGGAAAAAGATAAGATGGAGTATTTAATCAGTGAAATTGGTCCATAAATATTGGGACATCGACACAATTCTAATCTTTTTGGCTCTATACACCACCACAATGGATTTGAAATGAAACGAACAAGATGTGCTTTAACTGCAGACTTTCAGCTTTAATTTGAGGGTATTTACATCCAAATCAGGTGAACGATGTAGGAATTGCAACAGTTTGTATATGTGCCTCCCACTTTTTAAGGGACCAAAGGTAAGGTCCTTCTCCATACTCTTCTCTTCCCATCACTCTGGTACAAGTTGATCTTGGTCTCATCTGTCCATAGGATGTTGTTTCAGAACTGTGAAGGCTTTTTTAGATGTTGTTTGGCAAACTCTAATCTGGCCTTCCTGTTTTTGAGATTCACCAATGGTTTACATCTTGTGGTGAACCCTCTGTATTCACTCTGGTGAAGTCTTCTCTTGATTGTTGACTTTGACACACATACACCTACCTCCTGGAGAGTGTTCTTGATCTGGCCAACTGTGAAGAGTGTTTTCTTCACCAGGGAAAGAATTCTTCGGTCATCCACCACAGTTGTTTTCCATGGTCTTCCGGGTCTTTTGGTGTTGCTGAGCTCACCGGTGCATTCTTTCTTTTTAAGGATGTTCCAAACAGTTGATTTGGCCACACCTAATGTTTTTGCTATATCTCTGATGGGTTTGTTTTGTTTTTTCAGCCTAATGATGGCTTGCTTCACTGATAGTGACAGCTCTTTGGATCTCATATTGAGAGTTGACAGCAACAGATTCCAAATGCAAATAGCACACTTGAAATGAACTCTGGACCTTTTATCTGCTCCTTGTAAATGGGATAATGAGGGAATAACACACACCTGGCCATGGAACAGCTGAGCAGCCAATTGTCCCATTACTTTTGGTCCCTTAAAAAGTAGGAGGCACATATACAAACTGTTGTAATTCCTACACTGTTCACCTGATTTGGATGTAAATACCCTCAAATTAAAGCTGAAAGTTTGCAGTTAAAGCACATTTTGTTTGTTTCATTGTGGTGGTGTATAGAGCCAAAAAGATTAGAATTGTGTCTATGTCCCAGTATTTATGGACCTGACTGTACTTATATTCAAGGACAGTGGACAGTCTTATACAGTACATTGCACATTAGCTCAGCTAAGTTACATAGTACTGCAGTCCATAGTACGAAAATTGGATATGCATGTGATGTAGTGGTTTCATGGATATGAGAAGGTTCCAAAAATTACACCCTGAATGCAACTTTTATGGTGATTGTTGTCTTGTCCAATATAATACTAGGTTAGTGTATAATCTACTTGTATATGTTTATTATAATGAAAGCTGTTGATGTTCACATCAGAGAGGGATGATTCCCATTTTTCAAACAAAGTAAATTGTAGAGCTACCTTAATTGCATAACATATATATTTATAGCACTCAACTATAAGCAGATGTATAACCATAATATGGTTATGCAGTATAACTGGATAATTTAAACTCAATTTTTCTTGATTAATGAAAACTGAAATGTTCTTATAATCACAAGATTCATTAGTAACAGTGAAAAAACTGTAATTATAATGCCTAGACTAATTGCATCAAGGCAAGAATTAAGAATTCATTTCCTTTTTTATTATATCTTGCCTAAACTCATCAAAAAGCTATCATGTTCATCCAACAATGCTCCATTTCAAACACCGAAAAGCTCTTATGCGTGAATATATGGTTAAGAATGAGGTACAAACATTAAAAGGATTTTTCCTTTTTTTTTCTCTGCTTAATTTGTTGGAGAAAATAATTCAGCAAACAAAGCCTTCAATGCACTGCATTTTCTTCTTTAATTACAACAGTAACATATTGGCACAAGCAAAGTATAGCTAGACTGAAGGGTCAAAGAGATCATATACATAGAGAAATTCTTCAACATAATTTTTGCTTTTATTAACTTAATACATCTAATTAATAATGCAGCTTTCCAATGTTTGTCTAAAAAGACCAATCGTGTGTGATTCTTTTCATAAGTAACATAATTATTTGTTGTTGTTATTTTAAACTCCTGCTTTGTGCTTTTAAACTGCCATTAACTAACCTATATTTGCTTATTCCTTGAAGTTTAGAATGCATTACCCGTTAGTGGTGGCTGGTGCTCAAAATTTTTTGGGGGGGGTGCAAACAAACTGAAAAATTCTGAAACAACAGCCATCAATTGCAGCCACTGTACAAAACAAACCACTGTGCCATCAAACGCTGTCACTGTGCCATTAAACACTGCCACTATGCCCATCAAGCGCTGCCACTTTGCCCATCAAGCGCAGCCACTGTGCCCATCAAACGTAGCCACTGTGCCCATCAAACGTAGCCACTGTGCCCATCAAACGCAGCCACTGTGCCCATCAAACGCAGCCACTTTGCCCATCAATCGCAGCCACTTTTCCCATCAAACGCTGCCACTGTGCCCATCAAATGCTGCCACTGTGCCCCAAATGTTGCCACTGTGCCCCAAATGTTGCCACTGTGCCCATTAAATTCTGCCACTCTTCCCCAAATGCTGCCACTGTGCCCCAAATGTTGCCACTGTGCCCCAAGTGCTGCCACTGTGCCCCAAATGTTGCCACTGTGCCCCAAGTGCTGCCACTGTGCCCCCAAATGTTGCCACTGTGCCCCAAGTGCTGACACTGTGCCCCAAGGGCTGCCACTGTGCCCCCCGCCATCTGCTCGGCACTTGCCTTGTCTCGGGTGGGTAGTGGGTGACGGCGGCAGGCGGCGAGCGGTGTCCGGTATCCTCCATTTCTTCCCCGACCCTGATGTCTTCTCCCGCCCGCTCCTGCTCTCGTTCTCTGCTATGATTGGACGCCTGATACGCCGTGAGGGATGCTAGAGATGCCCTCTCGAGGTACTAATTTCTGTCATTGTCTAATTATTGGAAAGTTTGTCTGTTTGCACTGTTTTTTAAAATTGTTTACAATGTACTTGCTCTACTTCAATATTTTTATATCCCAACATTGTCTGGCAGTTTGTCCCCTGTGTTTCCTTTGCCCTTTCAACACGGGTGGGCCCCTTTTAGGAACCTTTTTGGTCATTATGCGGCCGCCCAGTGTCATGCCATGCATTCCCTTGCTGGCGTGGCGCATGCTTTGGCCAGCGGGGGAGCCCTCAGCTCTCGTGTTCTGCTGGCCTCTGCTAGTCACTCTGCTTGTTCTCCTCTCTCTGACGCTAGTGTCAGCACACCAGCTGGTGTGCTCACTGAGTGGACACATGTGCAGTGACGACCCGACCAGTCCGGATGACGTCACGTCCGATTCGCTAATTACGGGCAGGACGTGCATACAAATGGCACTTGTCCACACTGCGCTCCAACAGCTTACCACACTCAAGACTGCTGGTTTTTCTTAAGCTGCTGGCTCCAGGGGGTCTAATAGATTAAGGTATGTTCTGCCCTTCTATGTTATCAGGTTGGCTTACTCAGTGTTCAATTTCCCCTACTCTATATCCTGATTTGGTCGTATTGTTTATTATTTTTGTAGGTTATCACACCACCATTATTGCCTGCCCTGCTATCCACTGGGACGGCTCCTCTTTTTCTCCATTTACATCAAAGAATTCCCCATTGGGTTGACCTACCATGAAGTCCTCTCCTACCACATGATTATTTTTAGGCTTTTTGGGCAATCACTTCCCTGTTCCCCCTTTTCCCTTTTCTTCCCCTCCCCCCTTTTCCCCCCTTTTTCCTCTTTCCCCCTCTCCCCCTTCTCTCTCCCTTTCCCTCCCCCTTCCCCCTCTCTGCCCATTTAGCATTCCTGCGAATATATCTCTAAATTGGTAAGTCTTTTTTGGCCAACCTACCTAACACTTTTATTTTTATTTTCTGTTTATCTAGTTTTCATTAAAATCCCATATGCTTTATTATAGGGAGTTTATCTATGAGGGCGGTCTTTTTACCATGCTACATACCTGTACCCCATGTTACCAGCGTCTGCTATTTTGTTAGCTGTTCTTCTCTTTGTTCCTGGTTTTAAATCATTCTGCTTAATATACAAAATTTAGTAAGTATTATCTTCCTCTTACCTTACCTAGTTATTTGACCACAACTACATTCCAATTACTAAGGTTAGAGCTATCTATAGCATTATATGTATATCTATTAATATTGGGCCTACTCTTTTGAATTTTTTATACATTTTTTATACATCAACCAGGCTATTTTACTGCCATTATTTACATTGTTATGTACGCCCCCGTAATGATCATGCCTGTTCCCTATCGCTCTTCTGATGCTGGTTGAGTTTGGATACATGGAGGCTTGCTAGCTATGACAATGTTTGAGTCCACATCTGTATCATTGTTATACAATTATATTTTTATATTTTTCTTTGTTTAGCCACAATAATCTATGCTCCTGAAGAAGCGTGATTGCACGTGCAACATTTTGAGCCCACTTCTACTTTGATTCTATAACATCTTTACCGTTTGTCTGTCATATAGCCATACCCTCGGACTTTCATCACTATAGAATGACGTCCTCATCTTCCAAGTTCCGTTTTGTGGTTGTATGGTTTTGTACAGCAACGGTTTTATTTTATTTAGTATATATGTATAGAGATCTATTGTGGCTTTTATGGAACTGTAGTTTTTTAGATATTATTCTCAATAAAAAAAAATCATTTTTTGTATTATTCATTTTTATAATACTGTGCCTAAAAAGTCCAAAGTCCCCCCCCCCCCCTTTTTTTTATACAATTATTCATAGGACGTGGCACGCTCCCTACCCTACCTGTATATTTGTTTTTACATTTGAGAACTTGCTAGCCAACATTTGTTGGCGGAAAGTCCGACAACAAATGTTCGATGGAGCATGCACATGGTCGGACTTTCAACCAACAAGCTCACATCTGACATTTCCCGTTGGAAAATCCGACCGTGTGTACGCAGCATAAGAAGCTGATTTCTATGCACAGCTGCATCAGTCTGTGCCTCAGTTTTATTAAATCTCCCCCATAATGTATACAATTTAAGAGTGAATAAAATGTGCTCCAGTGTCAAATCCTCAGTATATTCCCAATCCACCACTGAGTGCAATGCCTGCAAACCCCAATGTTTTGACCTATGAAGTATAGGACACATGCACTTTAATATAGAGTTCTTGTGGATCCACCTTCCAACTATTAGTTCCGACTTCATGTGTTTTCAGGAACTGGACCTTGCAACCGTCAATTACAGTATAGCTCAAATGAAAAATGGGAAAACTCTCAATGCTCAACACAATGCATATGTTTAACTATTTGTTTGAATAAAAATGCACTCACAAAGAAATAAAAGCATTGAGTAGTGTGTTCAAATGTAAAAACATCAGATGCTCACCCCACTTTCGGTATTCACGCCCAACCGGAAGTGATGTCACCGACTCCCTCCGACACGTTGAGTCACTGGTCATGTGACTCCCTCAGGGAGTACACCTATTTAGTAATTGCAGTAGTTCCACAGTCCACCTCAATATATTTAAACCATTAGATATCAGATTTAATTCTAACATTTTAAGGAAAAAATATAGTTAATTAATCTAAGCAAAGGAACCAAAATGGTTAGACAAATAAGTTACAGATTTGATTAAACAATGTGAGTAGATTGTAAGCTCTCACAATCAGGCCCCTCCTAACCCTATTGGTCTGAATTTTAATATAATTGTATTGTCTACCTTTATTATGTAAAATGATGCATAAACTGTCGGCACTATAAAAATCCTGCCTAATAATGCAGTATATTTATAATGAATGAAAACAATTAGAAAACACAAAATACTTCACTTAATCCAAATCTTGCCACTCTAGAAATGGAAATAACTACCCATTTAAGAGTTAGACCTGGACCTATATAATGTTTACCTAAAGTGCAGTATAATACCCAAATTGTGATGCATTAGTGTGATTTTAGTGTTAATAAGTAATGACATTTATGAATGTATATTTAAATAATTATTTATTTGAATATATTTTAAATAACAATGTCACCAATAGAGATTTCCCATACATTCTTGCCCCAACAGCAAACAAGAGAACAATTTCCTAAAGGATCACAGACTGAAGTAAAAATCCAACATGAGTTCTAGCCCTACCCCAATCTGTCCAAAACTAAAAAAATTAAATTTTGGCTGTACGCAGTCTTTAGGTATCAACCTAATAAATACTAAGATAAATATATATAGTAGGAATAAAGCAACTTTTCTACTATGCTTTGTTCTACATTGTGTATCTGTGTGAAGAGAATCATCTTGGCAGGGCTTTGCTTCACAATGTCAGTTGTCCGACTGATAACTGGTGGGGTAATGATCAGGAAACTGCAGGAGAAGCGAAGGAAAAATGGATACAGAATACATGAAGAAAAAGCTGTGTGAGATCCATGCACCGTAGGTCCTCAGGTGCAGCTTTCTGTCCAGAAAGGAGAACAGTGAGCAGCACAGCAGTGACATCATCAAATTCCACTTCAAATTTTGTGAGACTAGCAGTCAGAGACAGCAGTGCCTTAGATGATCTTACACTGTTGATATATAGCTAATGAACCAGGTACAGTCATATGCAAGGAAGAACACTGTTATTTTTAGAAGGAATTCAAGACAAAGGGTACATTTCTCAGGGTACAGTTTATGCACAATTGGCATTTCCCTTTAGGATTGACAATCCTAACCTTTTTTTATTTAAAGTGCACTTTAAACTTTGTAAAGGAATTTCTTGTAAAAAAAAAAAAAACAAAAAAAAAAAACAAATGTAAAGGAAGTAGCTTATTGGCAAATTTAGAGGTTGTTACACCAACAATACATGGAGACAATGGAGGGGCAGCAAAGCCGTGCTCAAAAGGGAAGTATGAAACACAGATATCTGAAATGGGTAAATCTACATATGGGAACAGTCATGGCTTAACTCACATACTGTACACAAACTTTTATCATGACTTATCTGACTGCTAATTGATTGCTCTATCTAACCCCAGGGACTGTACCAAAACCCCACTATCTGGAGGCGAACTGTAATGTTTGCTTCAGGCACTGGATGCTGCATTAGGTGCTTCCCTTGGAAACGTGAAGTTAGCTGCAGGATGCTAACTTCCAGTCCAGTTCATGAATGTGGTCTATTTCTATAGTTCCCGAACCCTGAGGATCCCTATGGTGGTATGCCCACCATGATGGGCAGAGCCTGGCCCTTATTATGGCCCAGCATCATGGATAAGTTAAGACAGGGTTTTCTGGTACAGTACAATGTGGCCTGTCTGATAAAAGCAGATTTCTGTGTGGCAATGTCAGAATTATTTGGAAAACTAAAGGGAGGTAGTAATCCTGTACAAAAAAATTAAACTGAATTGTAAAAAAGCAAAATTGCCATTAAAAAAGAGAAACAAAATAAAACAGGGAGAAACAACACTCTGACTCAGAAAGCATTAAAGTGGTTGTAAATGTTCAATTCAAAGAAAAAAAAACTAAACAAACATGCCTATACTTAGCCGCTCTGTACAATGGTTTTGCATAGGGCAGCCCGAGCCTTTTCTTTTGGGTCCCCTGCCAGTGCTCCAGGCCATTCCTTTAGATCGGCTGCCCCCCCCCCCCCATTGACACAGACAGCTGCTATCAATCTGTCCAGTGAGGAGAGCGACAGTGGCTGGAGTTGCTACGCTTGTGCACATTGCTGGATCGCATCAGGCTCAGGTAAGGGAATTGAGGGGGGGAGCTGCAGCACAAAAGGTTTTTCACTTTAATGCATTGAAGTGAAAAACCTTAAGGCTTTACAATCACTTTAATAATGACTACTACACAAAAAGAGAGCTTCATGTGCTTCTCCAATAATAAATCAAAACCTAAAAAACATGTTAAAACAAACTGAATATATATTTTTAAAAAAGTCTATTTAGCCAAATATATCCTAGACAAACTTCTGCCTCTCTACCTACACATACACACACACAACATTTAAAAACAATTAAGGAAGGCCTCAGCCAGCAAGCAGCCCTAGCCCTGGATCCAGGCCAGCAGGACACCCGCGGACAGCGGGAATCGCTCGGGGAACACCCCCGCAACACTCTTATGTCAGGCAGTTTGGCACGCCGGGACCTGGGAACGCAATTCAGAATCCAGGCCGAATCCAAAATGGAGACTGATTCTCAGCCACGAGACATGCACACAGGGAGACATGCAGACTGCAGGCAAGTCATTGCCCCGCCACTTTAGCCTACACTCCCCAGGCAACCTCCAGCATCTCCCACAATGTTACCCCGTCGCTTGCTTCCACAGAATCGCTCATAGAGAGATCGATAGATAATTATATGCTTTCCCCTAGAGCTACTCTAGTCCACCTGGACGCCATTAACACCCCAGGAGGCCCAGATCCTGACATACCCCAGAATGCAGGAGATTTATTCCTTAAGCTATCGGAGTTACTTGAGAGAGGCCTTTCTCACACAGCAAACAAAATCACTATGACATTCACTCTGACTTCCGAAACCTGGGCTCCAGAATGGAAGCGATTGAACATAAGCTTGACATTACACTGTCCAGGGCCAACCAAAACACTGACCATATCCACGTTATACAGGAGCAACTAGATGTGGCCCTGAACAGGATCGACGACCTTGAAAATCGTTTGAGGAGGGAAAATTTCAGGGTCAGAGGTATCCTATTACAGACATCCCCAAAGCAGTCCAGGACCTTATCAAAGTCCTCATCCCTGCAATAACCCCACACAAACTGGAGTTAGACAGAGCCCACAGATCACTGGGCCCCCCCAGGAAAGACGGGTGACCCAGGGATGTGGTAATGAAACTGCACTACTACGGTGTGAGGAGATTATGAGAATCTCATGCCAACAATCTTACATTTCCTTCCAAGGACATGACATCCAGATCTTTGCGGATATCTCACCCATGACCAATCAAAGACGCAGAGCCCTTAAATAACTGCTAACAATTCTCTCGCAGAAGGAAATTAAATACTGGTGGGCTTTCCCCTTTGCTTTAAAATTTGCCTATAAAGGTAAAACCTACTCCTTCCCTACCCTCCCAGAGGGCGAACGGGTGCTCCTTTCCCTGAAATTCATCTTGCAAGACCCAGCAACGGACACTTCAAATCTTCAAGCATGATCCTCCAAACACCCCACTTCTACAAGTCCGATTTCCCCCACATGGAAATCAAACAAAAGCAGGCGAATGAAGGAATCCATGCCCATCTGACAGCTGATAAGACGCTAAACCTTTCATTTCACTCCTCAGGGCTCAGCCCTGCTCGGCAATTTAAAATTGGATCTCCTCTCAGATTCTGGAGACCCCCCTGACACCCTTAAACTACCCTATCCGCTTTCTCCCACAGGATTGATTTTGCACCCCCTTTTTTTCGCAATCGCCCTTTGCCAACATAGTGGAACAGAAGGAATCCAACCTAACAAGCGACTTGCTTGAGACGCAACACTCAAAGACTTTAAAGGAACTCACGCTGGACACACCCCAGGTTTCCTGAGGGACAGCTCTCACCCTCCTCGGATCACGGGGGGATGGACTAAAGCAATTTTTCTGATTTGGGGGTCCCTCCTAACATCATTCTCTAAAACACTTTGAAATGTGATGCTATACCTAACCCATACCCTCTCCCCCTCCCCCTCCCTTTCCCACGATTTCCTTCCCTACCTCCCTCCCTTTCCTTACCCCCCCTCCCCGACTTGTTTCAAATGACTAAGTTCTTGCTTTCCTGCTTGCTTTGATCCATTCATTTACTAACGTTACAGTTTTTATCAATGTTAATGTTTGTATTATCTACTGTTTTTTCTTATCCTCAGGGATGGCTGTGGCTGAGGCAGCAGTCATGCGCCTCCATCCATCTTTCGACTATGGTTTCACCATTTTCGGGTGATGGAATGTTAGCCCACTTTAAGGGCTACAACTGTTTTTTGTACAACGAAGAAGGGAGGGACCTTTCCCCCCTCCCGCCGTCGCAGGATCATGTTAGACCAACTTGCACTTTGTTTTCCCCTCTTTTTCTTCTTTCCTGCTAATCTTTTTTCTCTGGTTGCCAGCCCGCAGATGCCTACTCCACCTTTCTGCTCCAGGTCCCAGGTCTGGCTCCAAGCTTCACTTAAAATCGCTCCATCTCCTACCACAAGATGTAAGTGATGTCTGTAACGTTATGCTCCTCTCCTCCACTTGCCATGCCAAATAACACCACGCTCTTCCCCTCCCTCAGTATAGTCTCCCATAATGTTCAGGGCCTTAATTCGGCCATCAAGAGAAGAAAAGTGCTACAGGCATATCACTCCCAAAAAATGGCAGTAGTTCTGCTACAGGAGACACATTTCCCAATACGGTACTCCCCCTCCTTTGTCCATACTCACTACCCCCAATTCTTCTTAGCAAATGCCAAAGATAAGACGATGGGTGTAGCGATCCTATTCGCAAAAATATATAAGTTTAAGGCCCTCCGAGTACACAAGGACCCAGAGGGTAGGTTTATCTTAGTAAAGGGGTGTTAGATGACCACTTGTTTTCATTCATCTCTCACTTACTCCCAACAAGGGCCAGGCAAAATTTTTTCAAATAATGTTTCAAACCTTAGGGCCACTATTGGAAGGGACGGTGATATTTGGAGGAGACTCCAATACCAATTCGATCAAAGTCTTGACAAATCAAAACCACCCACGGCATGACTCACCCGCTCCAGGATAGCGAAATTGATCTACCAACAAGGTCTTGCCGACATCTGGTGGGAAATTAATCCGACAAAAAGGGACTACACACATTTCTCGAACCCTCACCAATCCTATTCCAGAACTGATCACATATTTAGCTCATCGATACATATTCCCTCAGTAAACAA
This sequence comes from Aquarana catesbeiana, assembly GCF_042186555.1. Lineage (NCBI taxonomy): Eukaryota > Metazoa > Chordata > Amphibia > Anura > Ranidae > Aquarana > Aquarana catesbeiana. Next base: position 305,348,970 of record NC_133326.1, read on the forward strand.
AGCCTACATTAAGGACACAGACCTATCAGACCATTCTTTGGTTATCCTCACTTTACAAGGCCACCTCACCAGACCCCCCCATCACACTGGAGACTCAATAAAACTTTACTTAATGACCCCGTCAAGGTCCTAGAACTTCACAAGGCACTGAAAGACTATTTCCTCCTTAATGACGTGGAGGGAACCTCGGCTGAGACCTTATGGGCAGCTCACAAAGCAACGATCTGGGGAAAGCTTCAAATAGCATCATAAATTAAAAAAGAAAGAGCCTCAGACATAGAGAAACTAGAGAGAGACTTTATGCAAACAACACAAAAAAGACCCATCAAAGGTCCAAATCGCCCAGCTAGACTCTGCCTGAATAGCTTTAAACCTAGCGCTTGCGGTCAAGGCAGAGAAATCCATACGCTGGAGTGGCGCGAGATTCTATCAACAGAAAGACAAGATGAGCACGATGTTAGCTACTAAGCTTTCTACTAGCTCCACGCCCCTAAATCCCCAATGCATCCTACAATTATTTCAGGCATTCTACACCAAGTTATACCAGAATTATACCAGAAAGGCAACACGACAGATGATTCCACTATGGATTCCTTTTTAGACAACCTACCTATATCCACCCTACATAAAGACCATATAGATATCATGAAAGTGCCAATCTCAACGGTCGAAACCCTGGAGGTGATCAAAAAATGAAAAGGTGGCTCGACCCCTGGTCCTGATAGTTTCTACGCTCAACACTATAAGAGTTTCGCTGACACCCTAGCCCCACATCTAACAAAATTTTTCAATTTTAAACGGAAGGGGGACCCAGTAGATACCCACCTTAATGCAGCTTTCATTTCTGTAATTCCCAAACCTGATAGAGAACCAGAACGAGTAGAAAACTACAGACCCATCTCCCTAATTAACAATGATTTAAAAATACTTACCAAAATTCTAGCTAATAGAGTAAGCTCCTTTATCAACTGCTATATTCACAAAGACCAAGTGAGATTTATTCCAGGGAGACAAGGCTCAGACCAAGTAAGGCGGGCGGTGGACATTGTCTTGATCCTTCAATCTGGATAGGACAGAGACCACCCCCAGGAGGGTCTTCTTCTATCGTTGGACCTTAAGAAGGCCTTCGACTCTCTCTCCTGGCCTTACATTTTCTCAGTCCTCAGACGCTGGGGGTTCGGTGAGAAATTTCTGGGGCTTTTGTGATTCCTCTACTCTGAACCAGAAGCTAGGGTCAGACTAAAGGGTTACTACTCCAACCCCAATAAAATCGCCAGAGGGACTAGGCAAGACTGCCCCCCATTGATCTTCGCCCTTGCGATCGAAACTCTAGCCATTGCGATTAGATCAGATCAAAACATCAAAGGTGTTTGTTGCAGACAAACTGTCCACAAGTGCGCACTATTCGGAGACGATATCCTTCTCTTCGTCACCTCCCCAATAACCTCTCTACCCAACATAAGCAAGCTCCTTGAATCCTTTAGGAACATATCAGGGCTACAGGTTAACATGAATAGATCCCAAGCACTAAATATCTCATTGCAACCTCCAATGGTCGAGCAGTTGAAAGCATCTTTCAAATTTAAATGGAGTGGCTCCTCAATCCGATATCTAGGGATAACTCTAACCACCAAGATCGAACAACTATACCAGGCAAACTTCCCTCCCATGTACCGCAAACTTGAAACTGATCTCCAGACTTGGACACTACACAACATATCATGGTTAGGTAAAATTCACTCTATCAAGATGACTCTACTCCCCAGACTCCTCTACCTGTTCAGATCCCTCCCGATAGCAATTAGAAGAGATCATCTCAATTCATTCCAGGGGAAGATAATTCAATTCATCTGGGGAAGGAAAGGATACAGACTAGCCCGACGCATTCTCTACAGCCCCAAAACACGAGGGGGACTAGGTCTGCCTGACCTCTTTAGATACTACCAAGCAGCTAGGCTGGTCCAACTCTTGACAGTCTAATCTAGATATGAGAAACCTGACTGGATTAGTATAGAGAGACAGGCGGTCCCAACACATACCCTAGACTACCTCCTTTGGTGTCCCCGAAAATGTAGGCCCCCAATAATGGCCCCTACGCTTTCCCACTTCATTAAATTATGAGATGACATGAAACATCTCCCTTCACTAACATCTGACATATGCCCACTAGCTCACATTTTCCATAACCCTCATTTCAGTCCAGGCATGGACATCAAATCATTCCAATGGTGGCTAGACAAGAGGATGTACCGTATTGGACACTACTTCTCCACCTGTGGCCCGATCTCTTTGAAACACTGCATGGAAAAATTGGAACTCCCAGATTCCGAGAAATTTAGATACTTTCAGATCTCTCACTTCCTCTTCTCTATATGGAAAAACAAACCCACTCCCCCAGAGTACACACATTATGAGCGTTGGTGTGGCCAAGCAATGGAGCAAAAGGGGGTATATCCATAATTTACACATCACTTTCAGAACCCACCTCCAAATTCCCTTACATGGAAGCATGGGAAAGAGACTTGCAGGAAACCTGGGACCTGAAGGATTGGCGTAAAACGGGAACGAGAGCCTTCAAAGGTATTATGAACATATCCTTGATAGAAGCAAATCTGAAAGTGTTGACGAGATGGTACCTGGTTCCCACTAGACTAACAGTGATGTTTCCCTCTACCTTCCCGTTAAGTTTTAGAGAATATCAAGCCTGGGGTTCCATGCTTCACATATGGTGGGAATGTCCGAGAATCAGAGGATTTTGGAACAAATTGTTTAATCTTATCCAGAGAGTCTCAGGCCTCTCCGTATCGAAATCCCCCCAAATAGCGTTGCTGAATGCCCACATCCCCAAGATCCCTAAACATGCTCAAAAATTGATATTGTTTATGCTTCTGGGAGTGAAAATCACAATAGCTAAGGCCTGGAAGCAGCCCACAGTTTCTCTCTTGGCCGCCAAGAGAAAGATTTCGTGGATCATGTCCCAAGGAAGAATGGTCAGTACAATAATGAATACCGCCAAAATATTTGACATGGGAACCCTGGGCTAGACATATAGGAATCTCCCTCATCTCTGGAGTCAATGCGACATGAATAAGCTCTCAAGTAGGAATGAGCTTCGAGTTTGAGTTGAACTCATGTTCGACTCGAACATTTGCTGTTCGCCCGTTCGCCGAACAGCGAACAATTTGGGGTGTTCGCGGCAAATTCAAAATTTAAAAGTCTATGAGAGAAATCAAAGTGCTAATTTTAAAGGCTTATATGCAAGTTATTGTCATAAAAAGTGTTTGGGGTCTGGTATGGATACAGGTCTGGTATGGATTTTAAGGGGAACCCTGCGCCAAAATAAAAAAAATGGCGTGGGGTCCCCCCAAAAATCCATACCAGACCCTTATCCGAGCACGCAACCTGGTAGGCCACAGGAAAAGAGGGGGGATGAGAGAGCGGCCCTCCCCCCTAAACCATACCAGGCCACATGCCCTCAACATTGGGAGGGTGCTTTGGGGTAGCCCCCCAAAACACCTTGTCCCCATGTTGATGGGGACAAAGGCCTCATCTCCACAACCCTTGCCCGGTGGTTGTGGGGGTCTGCAGGCGGGGGGCTTATCGGAATCTGGAAGCCCCCTTTAACAAGGGGACCCCCAGATCCTGGCCCTCCCCCCTGTGTGAAATGGTAAGGGGGTACAAAAATACCCCTACCATTTCACAAAAAAACTGTCGAAAATGTTAAAAATGACAAGAGACAGTTTTTGACAATTCCTTTATTTAAATGCTTCTTCTTTCCTCTTGCTTCTATCTTCTATCTTCCTTCAGTTACTTTTTTGGATATGACTACCAAATGTTAAGAAGATAAGATAGAGAAAAAACTTGGAGGGAGGGATGGGGCAGCAAAATTCAAATCCAATCCGGGCATGGGCAGCTCCAGACAATTTTTTTGGGGCATGTTATGGTGGTAGAGTGGATCCGCGCTATGGATAGGGGTACTTTCCAAATATGTTAGGAGCTGCTGCCTCTACAGGTATAATTCCACCTAGGTGGAGAATACTAAAATATAAACAAAAGACAAATGTAGGTATGACGCTGCTCTAGTGTGGTACCATTTTATTAGTAGGCTACCCTCCTGTGCCTTATATGATGGCCTAATTAGGATATAGGGGCTAAATATTTTAAATTGTATATGCTGTCTTGCAAAAGTCTAGGATATTGTGTATGTGAACCTAGAACACAGTATGGTGCTAAAAGTGACTTATTTGCAATCAAACTTATTCAAAACATAATATGTGAACAAATGGAAATAAAAAATGCAAAGTGAATGTATGAGACCCGGTATGTGATATAGCCTTAAAAGCCTGATTTGTATTTGCTTTCCATTGTACTACACCCTCTGGTGGCTGTTATGTCAAATTAGTAAGAAGTGGTGTAGGTTGCCCCTCCTGGATGTTACTTCCAGGTGGGAATGGTTAAATACGCAGATAGAAGCCGCAATTTTATATCACATATCTTTGTGCCTAAGCTGAAAGTGAAAAAAAGTGTTTGCTAATTGCAAATATGTAAATACTTATAGATAAAGTGCCTTGTGCTAAATATTAGTTGTAAGTGAAAAGGTTGCGATCCTATATATCACATACCATTGCATTCTAACTATCCAAGTGCAAAAAGTGCTAATTATACTAAAATAATAAAGTGACTTTGTGCTTAAACAATTAACAAAGTGACTTGTGCTTCAAAAGCCCAGTACTTGCTGGAAAAGGTAATATATGCGTATTTTTATGATGAAGAGTCTTTTTAAATAGCTCAAAAAGTCTTTTTTTTAAATATAGCTCAAAAAGGGTTAAGTCCTCATTGGAAGATAATGTTGTTATAAACAGCTTCTTGTCCAAGTGCTGGCTTTGTGATGGTGCTTCTTAACCGTGATTTTATTATGCTTGCACTCACCGGATGAAAACACCCCTGCAGGGGTATAAGCAATCACAGTACCTGCCACTGTGTAGCAGCCCTGGATGTCCCCGGTCTGTGCTTTAAATGTTGCTTTACCGGCTTAGAATATGTTCACCATAGAAAAGAGGGAATGTCCATAGTGTGAAACCATTTAAAAAGCTTTATTGTAACATATATAAAGATCGTACTCACATTTTGAAAGATCCTGATCAGCGTGAAATATTAAGATCCGTAGTAATCGGCTTGTGATCGTCTAGCTGGAGGTGACGCAAGACGTTCATAGGTCCCGCCCTACGCGTTTCGTCATTGGCCGTCTGCTGGAGCCAGGGGCGTAGGGCGGGACCTATGAACGTTTTGCATCACCCCCAGCTAGACGATCACAAGCCGATTACTACGGATCTTAATATTTCACGCTTATCAGTATCTTTCAAAATGTGAGTACGATTTTTATATATGTTACAATAAAGCTTTTTAAACGGTTTCACACTATGGACATTCCCTCTTTTCTATGGTGAACATATAAGCCGGTAAAGCAACATTTAAAGCTCGGAGCGAGGACATCCAGGGCTGCTACACAGTGGCAGACACTGTGATTGCTTATACCCCTGCAGGGGTGTTTTCATCCGGTGAGTGCAAGCATAATAAGATCACGGTTAAGAAGCACCATCACAAAGCCAGCACTTGGACAAGAAGTTGTTTATAACAACATTATCCTCCAATGAGGACTTAACCCTTTTTGAGCTATATTTAATCACATGCCGACCGGGCCATAGCCGAAAGACAGCTACAGGGTGGTCGGCTTATCCTGGGAGGGCGTCCATGGACGTCCTCCCAGAATCCTGCTCTTGCGCGCCCCCTGGGGCGCGCACCCGAGAACATCAATGACCGCTGGGTCCAGAGGACCCGGCACATCACGGATCACGGTAAACGGCCGCTGATCACGGCCGTTTACCATGTGATCGCTCCGTCAAATGGCGGAGCGATCACATGTAAACAAACCGGCGTCATGTCATGACGCTGGTTCCTCCTTCCCCTCTCTGTACCGCTCGGTACAGAGGGGGAGGAGAAGGGGAGGGATCGGATGGTAGCAGCGCTGTGGGCTGGATCTGTAGTGTCCACAGTGCTGCTCAGTGACAAATACAGTCACATCCATGGATCCATCCATCCATGCTCAGCCATCCCTCCATACTCTAATGCCCTGCATTACCCAGCACTACCCTGCAATACTCTGCACTACTCTGCAATACCCCACAATATTCTGCAATACTTTGCAATACCCCACAATACTCTGCAATACCCCACAATACTCTGCAATACCCTGCAATACTCTGCAATACCCCACAATACCCCACAATACTCTGCAATACCCCGCAATACTCTGCAATACTCTGCAATACCCTGTAATACCCTGCAATACTCTGCAATACCCCGCAATACTCTGCAATGCCCTGCAACACCCCGCAATACCCTGCAATACTCTGCAATACCCCGCAATACCCCGCAATACTCTGCAATATCCCGCAATACTCTGCAATACCCAGCCATACTCTGCAATACCCCGCAATACTCTGCAATACTCTGCAATACCCTGCAATACTCTGCAATACCCTGCAATACTCTGCACTACCCTGCAATACTCCACAATACTCTGCACTACCCTGCAATACTCTGCACTACTCCGCAATACCCAGCCATACCCAGCCATACCCAGTCATACCCAGTCATACTCTGCCATACCCAGCCATACTCTGCCATACCCAGCCATATTCTGCAATACCCAGCCATACTCTGCCATACCCAGTCATACTCGGCGATACCCTGCAATACCCAGCCATACTCAGCCATACCCAGCCATACTCGGCGATACCCTGCAATACCCAGCCATGCTCAGCCATACCCAGCCATACTCGGCTATACTCTGCCATACTCGGCCTCTGTATGTGGCCAGGCTGTGGAAGTCTCACACATGTGGTATTGCCGTACTCAAGAGGAGTAGGAGAATCTATTTTGGGGTGTCATTTTTGGTATGTACATGCTATGTATTAGAAATATTGTATAAATGGACAACTTTGTATTAAAAAAAAAAAGTGTTTTAACCACTTCCCGCCCGCCGTCATATGACGTCCTTGAACTTGTGCGGGGATATCTGAATGATGCCTGCAGCTACAGACACCATTCAGATATCAGCTTTTTCAGCCAGCGATTCCCTACACCATAAGAATGATCATAGCGGCTGTTCCACTGGTTGATCGTTCTTATGGGAGGCGAGAGGGGACGTCCCCCCCTTCCCGCCGCCCTCCGGTGCTTCTACAGACTCACCTCTACGATCGAAGCCAGGATCTTTTTTTTTTTTTATTTCAGGCTTCCCAACCTAGAGGTGAGATGTGGGATCTTATTGACCCCATATCTCACTGTAAAGAGGACCAGTCATGCCATATTCCTATTACAAGGGATGTTTACATTCCTTGTAATAGGATTAAAAGTGATCAAAAACTTTTTTGGGGGGAAAAAAGTGTCAAACTAAAATAAATTAAAGGAAAATGAACAATAAAAAAAATTTAAAGTGCCCCTGTCCTTGTGCTTGCATGCAGAAGCGAATGCAAGCGTAAGTCCCGCCCACATATGAAAATGGTGTTCAAACCACACATGTGAGGTATCGCTGTGATCAGTAGAGCAAGAGCAATAATTTTGGCCCTAGACCTCCTCTGTAACGCAAAACATGTAACCAGTAAAAATTTTTAAAGCGTCGCCTATGGGGATTTTGAAGTAGCAAAGTTTGGCGCCATTCCACGAGCGTGTGAAATTTTGAAGGGTGACATGTTAGGTATCCATTTACTCTGCATAACTTCATCTTTCACATTATGGAAAAACATTGGGCCAACTTTACTGTTTTTTTTTTTAAAGCACAAAATTGTTTTTTTCTCCCAAAAAAAGCGTTCAAAAAATTGCTGCGCAAATATCGTGCGAGATAAAAAGTTACAACAACCGCCATTGTATTCTCTAGAGTCTTTACTAAAAAAACATATATAATGTTTTGGGGTTCTATGTAATTTTCTAGCAAATAAATGATGATTTTTACATGTAGGAGAGAAATGTCAGAATTGGCCTGGGTACTCCAGAACACCTGGAGGTGCTCCCCTGCATGTTGGGCCTCTGTATGTGGCCACGCTGTGTAAAAGTCTCACACATGTGGTATCGCCGTACTAAGGAGTAATAGCAGAATGTGTTTTGGGGTGTAATTTGTGGTATGCATATGCAGTGTGTGAGAAATAACCTGCTAATATGACAATTTTGTGAAAACAAAAAAAAAGAAAAAAAAATCTTGATATGGCAAAGAATTGTGGGAAAAAATGACAACTTCAAAAAACTCACCATGCATCTTTCTAAATACCTTGGAATGTCTTCTTTCCAAAAAGGGGTCATTTGGGGGGTATTTGTACTTTTCTGGCATGTTAGGGTCTCAAGAATATAGATAGGCCGTCAGTGATTCAGGTGTGATCAATTTTCAGATATTGGCACCATAGCTTTTGAACTTTCACAAAGACCAAATAATATACACCAATTTGTACTTATTTTTACCAAAGATATGTAGCATTATAAATTGTGGCCAAAATTTACGAAGAAAAATTACTAATTTGCTAAATTTTATAACAGAAACAAAGAAAATTTCATTTTTTTACCGAATTTTCAGTCTTTTTTTTTTTTTTATAGCGCAAAAAATAAAAAACCCACCAGGGATTAAATACCGCCAAAAGAAAGCTCTATTTGTGTGAAAAAAGGACAAAAATTTCATATGGGTACAGTGTTGCATGACTGAGTAATTGTCATTTTTGAGAAAAATGTGAGAGCACCGAAAGCTGAAAATTGGTCTGGTTAGGAAGGGGGTTTAAGTGCCCAGTTGTCAAGTGGTTAAAAAAAAGACATTTTGAGCTATTTAAAAAGACTCTTCATCATAAAAATATGCATACCTTTTCCAACAAGTACTGGGCTTTTGAAGCACAAGTCACTTTGTTAATTGTTTAAGCACAAAGTCACTTTATTATTTTAGTATAATTAGCACTTTTTGCACTTGGATAGTTAGAATGCAATGGTATGTGATATAGGATCGCGACCTTTTCACTTACAACTAATATTTAGCACAAGGCACTTTATCTATAAGTATTTACATATTTGCAATTAGCAAACACTTTTTTTCACCTTCAGCTTAGGCACAAAGATATGTGATATAAAATTGCGGCTTCTATTTGCGTATTTAACCATTCCCACCTGGAAGTAACATCCAGGAGGGGCAACCTACACCACTTCTTACTAATTTGACATAACAGCCACCAGAGGGTGTAGTACAATGGAAAGCAAATACAAATCGGGCTTTTAAGGCTATATCACATACCGGGTCTCATACATTCACTTTGCATTTTTTATTTCCATTTGTTTACATAATATGTTTTGAATAAGTTTGATTGCAAATAAGTCACTTTTAGCACCATACTGTGTTCTAGGTTCACATACACAATATCCTAGACTTTTGCAAGACAGCATATACAATTTAAAATATTTAGCCCCTATATCCTAATTAGGCCATCATATAAGGAACAGGAGGGTAGCCTACTGATAAAATTGTACCACACAAGAGCAGCGCCATACCTACATTTGTCTTTTGTTCACATGCTATGGTGGTGCTTGAGGTAAAAGGTTAAGGACAAAGTGCACCGCTGCTACCGCACACCTGTGCGTGTGGCCAAAAAGTGGGTGTGCCCAGCAAGTGGGCGTGGTCAGCAAGTGGAGGTTTATTCATGGCACACAATGGTGATCAGTATGTCCTGGCCTCTGTATACCAATAAAAAGCCAAAAAAATGCAGCACAACCCTACACTTCCTTTATACAATTCTAAAAATAGACTTATAAGTACAGTGGTAAAACGTAAAACCTATAAATTAATATCCAGTGCAAATCATAATAAAATGCACAACTGATGTACATACAGTGGGGAGAACAAGTATTTGCTACACGTCCGATTTTGCAGGTTTTCCTACTTACAAAGCATGTAGAGGTCTGTAAGTTTTATCATAGGTACTCTTCAACTGTGAGAGATGGAATCTAAAACAAAAATCCAGAAAATCACATTGTATGATTTTTAAGTAATTCATTTGACATAAGTATTTGATACATCAGAAAAGCACAACTTAATATTTGGTACAGAAACCTTTGTTTGCAATTACAGAGATCATACGTTTCCTGTAGTTCTTGACCAGGTTTGCACACACTGCAGCAGGGATTTTGGCCCACTCCTCCATACAGACCTTCTCCAGATCCTTCAGGTTTCGGGGCTGTCACTGGGCAATAGGGACTTTCAGCTCCCTCCAAAGATTTTCTATTGGGTTCAGGTCTAGAGACTGGCTAGGCCACTCCAGGACCTTGAGATGCTTCTTACGGAGCCACTCCTTAGTTGACCTGGCTATGTGTTTCAGGTCGTTGTCATGCTGGAAGAACCAGCCACTACCCATCTTCAATGCTCTTACTGAGGGAAGGAGGTTGTTGGCCAAGATCTGGCGATACATGGCCCTATCCATCCTCCCCTCAATATGGTGCAGTCGTCCTGTCTCCTTTGCAGAAAAGCAGCCCCAAAGAATGATTTTCCCACCTCCATGCTTCACGTTTGGGATGGTGTTCTTGGGGTTGTACTCATCCTTCTTCTTCCTCCAAGCAAGGTGAGTGGACATGCGCTGGCTTGAGCAGGGGGACCTTGTGTGCGCTGCAGGATTTTAATCCATGACGGTGTAGTGCGTTACTAATGGTTTTCTTTGAGACTGTGGTCCCAGCTCTCTTCAGGTCATTGACCAGGTCCTGCTGTATAGTTCTTTGCTGATCCCTCACCTTCCTCATGATCATTGATGCCCCACGAGGTGAGATCTTGCATGGAGCCCCAGACCGAGGGAGATTGACCGTCATCTTGAACTTCTTCCATTTTCTAATAATTGCGCCAGCAGTTGTTGCCTTCTCACCAAGCTGCTTGCCTATTGTGCTGTGGCCCATCCCAGCCTTGTACAGGTCTACAATTTTATCCCTGATGTCCTTGCACAGCTCTCTGGTCTTGGCCATTGTGGAGAGGTTGGAGTCTGTTTGATTGAGTGTGGGGACAGGTGTCTTTTATACAGGTAATGAGTGGAGAACAGGAGGGCTTCTTAATGAAAAAATAACAGGTCCATAAGAGCCGGAATTCTTACTGGTTGGTAGGTGATCAAATACTTATGTCATGCAATAAAATGCAATTAAATTATTTAAAAATCATACAATGTGATTTTCTGGATTGTTGTTTTAGATTCCATCTCTCACAGTTGAAGAGTACCTATGATAAAAATGACAGACCTCTACATGCTTTGTAAGTAGGAAAACCTGGAAAATCGGCAGTGTATCAAATACTTGTTCTCCCCACTGTATTTTACATTTTATTAATATTATATATAGGGGGTTTCACCACTATTTGCACATTGCAGCGCTGCAATATTTCTTACCTTTTGCAGAGAGGGTGGCACCATCACTACTATGTTCTAATACACTAGTTGATTTGCATCTCTGTTATTATTAACGTATGTAGGGGGTTTCACCATTATTTGCACATTGAAGCTCTGCAATTTCTCATATTTTTTTTGCAGAGGGGGTGACACCATCACTACTATATTGCAATAGGTTGATTTCATTTATAGGTTTTACCATTCCCCTAATAAGTCCATTTGTACAATTTTATAGATGAAGTGTAGGGCAGCGCTTCATTTTTTGATTTGCATTCGACTAGGGAACCAGCTAACAAGATTTCTCTTATTGCTTATTGCTTTTGGGATTTTTTTAGTTGCATGGTTGATTTACTTGATTTGTTATGTCCTTTGTATACTGGTAACCACTGGCTCTGCATATTAGTAGTCAGTGTGCCCCTGTATGCTGGTGGTCAGTGTGCCCCTGTAGGCTAGTGCTATGTGCAGGGTGCAGGAGGATTCTACATGCAGGGTGCAGGGTTCAGGAGGATGCTATGTGCAGGGTGCAGGGTTCAGGAGGATGCTACTTACAGAGTGCAGGATTCAGAAGGATGCTACGTGCAGGGCTCAGGAGGATGCTATGTACAGAGTGCAGGGGTCAGGAAGATGCTACATACAGAGTGCAGGGCTCAGTAGGATGCTACGTAGAGAGTGCAGGGCTCAGGAGTGTACTACGTACAGAGTGCAGGGCTCAGGAGTATGCTACGTACAGGGTGCAGGGCCCAGGAGTGTACTACGTACAGAGTGCAGGGTTCAGTAGGATGCTATGTATAGGGTGCAGAGTTCTGGAGTGTGCTACATGGAGTGCACAGTTGCAAATTGGCCGATTCTCTTGAATAGATTGCATGACATGAGGAAGGAGAGATAGTACAGAAGGAAGGTTCACGTTACCTGTATTGAGATTCGTGTCTCTTGCACACAGGTGGCTGAGCACATTCTATGTAATTGCAGTTGCATTTCCTCCATCCAGACAGCCCAGGGGCAGCGTACAGCCTCTCATTGACATGAATGATTGTATGCTGCTGTATTTATGTTCATGATGGCACCACTGTATAAAGGAATACAGCAGCATACAATCATTCATGTTAGTGACAGGCTGTACACTACACCTGGGCTGCCTGAATGGAGGAAATTCAATTTCAATTACACAGAATGGGCTCAGCCTCCTGTGTGCAAGAGACCTGGCTTGTTTCTAACTAGTGGGAATCTATCTTGTATTGTGACACCAGCAATGTTTATGTCAAAGATAAGGGAAGCAGATGGATGTATGGACAGACAGAACACAGAGTTCCAGCGTTCTTTTCTCCCTGTCAGAGTCTTTGTAATGTAAGAGCCACAAGCCTTGTGCTGGCAGAAAGTAATGCAGGATGTGTGTACTGTGTCTGCCCCATGGTGGAGCTTTACCAAAAGCCTTGCTGGTGTCAGAATACAGCTTGGATGGTCTTGTTCTCTGGAGCTGCCCTATTAACTTCCACTGTTGAAACAAGCATGTGCTCTTCATGTTGACAGAAGCTGTTCCTCTCTCTCTTTAGTTCAAGTGTAAGGAAAACTCACTCAGTGCAACCAGGAGCTGGAGAATCTCTCTGTTCTATTCCATCCCCTGTAGTGTAGCAAGCTGGGCTGAGCTGTGCTCTATCCTCTCCCTCCAATCTAGCTGCAAACATGTCTTCTCCTCTGTGCATCTCAGAACTCAAAGAAGGTGGCTGGAGAAGGGGGCTGGTTCAGCACTTTCCTATTGGCTGAAAAGGCAGCAAAGAGGCTGTATATCAATCCACCACTGAAATCTGCCTGCCGGATCTAGCTAAAGTTTATCAGTTTATGCGGCAGGAGCCACTGTATCCCTCCACGGGAAAAAAAGAGTCCCCAGCTTCCTGGCATCAGTACAGGATTTACGGGTAGAATTTTTTTTTATAAAAAAACACTGTGACACATACAAGAACTGGTATGTGAATTTTGGGGGTGCCGTGTGGGAGTGCTTAAAGGAACTGTGAGGGTGCTTGAGCACCTCCAAGCTCCTGTGTGGCGCCAATGAAGAAATGACACTATGCTACAATGTAAAGTAGTGAGTGTACAGCTTGTATAACAGTGTAAATGTGCTGTCCCCTCAAAATAACCCAACACAGCCATTAATGTCTAAAGCACTGGCAACAAATGTGAGTACACCCATAAGTGAAAATGTCCAAATTGGGCTCAAAGTGTCAATATTTTGTGTAGCCACCATTATTTTCCAGCACTGCCTTAACCCTCTTGGGCATGGAGTTCACCAGAATTTCACTGGTTGCTGAGCACTGACAGGCTGACCACTCACTTCTTCAACTGGCAGCACTCATACATCTATTTCACAAAAAACAACCTCTGGATATGACGCTGAGCACATTCCCTTAACTTCTTTGGTCAACAATGACAAGGCCTGTTCTGAGTGGAACCTGTCTTGTTAAATGGCTGTATGGTCTTGGCCTCTGTTCTGCAGCTCAGTTTCAGGGTCTTGGCAATCTTCTTATAGCTTGGGCCATCTTTATGTAGAGCAATAATTCTTTTTTTCAGATCCTCAGAGAATTCTTTGCCATGTGGTGCAATGGTGACCAGTATGAGAGAGTGAGAGTGATAACACCAAATTTAACACACCTGCTCCCCATTCACACCTGAGATAAATATTTATGTATTTGTTGCATGGTAATGAAGTGTTTAACTATTAAGATAACTGGAGACAAAGGTTTTGTTTCTCGTTCAATAATTATACAAGGGAAGACCATTGTGATGGAGTAGGTAAAATTCTAGAGCAGAATGACTATGGCTTTTCCCATTATAAGATGAAGGGGTCAGCTGGGGTATAGAAACTCATTCCAAACAAACTTAACATTTAACAGTCAGTGAAAAGTGGGAAGCCACGTTTGCCCGTCTACTGTGTTATGGCCTAGGTACATCATTAGAGATAGGCTGTACTACCCAAACACAATGCTGGTTACCTGAGGTGAGAGGTAAAAAGAGCTAGGGGGAGATAGAAGTGGTAAGAGAAAAAAGAATAGACAGGAAGGCAAAGAGGGAGAGGAAGAGAAGTTCCCCGAATGTAGAGCTTCCCCTGATGGGGTGTGGAATAGAACACAAAGTTGTGTTCCTCCTACCATGGCAGTAGCATACCAAATACCAATTCTTCAAAATCTGGCGGTAGACAGTGTTTAATCCATGGCCGCCATAATTTGCCGAATTTACTTAGGTGGTCTTTTCAAAGATGAGACAAAGGTTTTGTTAAACTAAAATGTGTGTATGTATTGTGTAAAGGGAAAAGAAAAGTTTAATAAAGAGTATCTGATTGAAAAAAAAACATTTAAAAACAATGGCAAATGCAAGGCCTTGCATGCTGTTAAACAAGTTACAACATACCATGTAATAAATTAGCCACAATCTTATAATGACTTGAAAATAATGAGTTAGTAAGACATGCCTGTATGTTACTAGTTACATGATCACTCATTCCAAAGTACTTTCCACAGATGTAAACAAATCCATTCATATAGAGAGAAATACTGTACAAGAACACACATGTGAAGGGTTCCAAGAGGCAAACTCAGCAAAAGTCCCTTCATGGGTCTCAATTCTCAATGAGAAAGCCCAACTGTAACCATTACATGATGTAAGAGGCATGTTGTAACAGCTGATAATATATTCTCCAGAGGTAAAAAATGCAAGAATCCTTGTTTAACCAATAGAATTATCTTATGGGCTGCAATTAGGCTCCTGGTTTCTCACCCCAGGAGGAATTGCCACCAGATATATACCAAATATCCATACCTTCCAGCCATTGTGATCTTGTGGCTAGAAAAAGGGACTATATCGGGCACATACAGGTTCTTACCCTACAGAAAAACCACTACCACTGTACTGCAGGCATAGTTCTTGAAGAGCCATAACTCAGTAAAGACAGCGTAAGGTGCTAATAACACCTTACGCTACTTACTTCTGTCATTTCTAATTATATCTTATTAAGCTCTCTTTTGAGTGTTAACTTGTATTCTAATCAAGAATCCTTGTTTAACCAATAGAATTATCTTATGGGCTGCAATTAGGCTCCTGGTTTCTCACCCCAGGAGGAATTGCCACCAGATATATACCAAATATCCATACCTTCCAGCCATTGTGATCTTGTGGCTAGAAAAAGGGACTATATCGGGCACATACAGGTTCTTACCCTACAGAAAAACCACTACCACTGTACTGCAGGCATAGTTCTTGAAGAGCCATAACTCAGTAAAGACAGCGTAAGGTGCTAATAACACCTTACGCTACTTACTTCTGTCATTTCTAATTATATCTTATTAAGCTCTCTTTTGAGTGTTAACTTGTATTCTAATCACTATAAATCAAGAGAGAGTATTGTCGTTGCCAGTGCTATCCTGTAGAAGGAAGAACCCACTGAATCTTGGCTAGGCTGCAGCTCAGTACTGGACTCAGGGTCATAACCATAAAAATGGCACCTTTCATTTGCTTTTGCATTTTTTTTTTTTTTTTTAGTGGAAATCAAAACTCAGCTGAAACACAACACACATTCCTTACATTATTAAAATCTTTTAGTGGTATTTTTATTATTGCTATTAAAAAAAAAAAAAAACAATGAAAAAAAACCCACAACACATAGATTTTGAAAAGCGGTCTAATTTATTGGTTGTTGTAACTGCATTGTCAAACAGTATATAGTAAAAAATAAGGTAAGGTTCATTTCAATGATGATTAATAAGAATGTCTCAGTTTTGAAAAATGTACAATACTAAATATTGGTATTTCTGTGAAGCTAAATTAAAGCGGGGGTCCACCTATCTATCGCTTTTTTTTTTTTTAGTTCAGTCACAAACTTTTCTTCTCAGCATTACATACTCACATATTGTGTGTAATATGTCCGCCTGTGTCAGATTTCGGTGGAAAGAATAACTTATATTATTCACTGCAGGCGGTTTCCATCTTCATTGTGGGCATTTGAAGCCCACAAGCATTTATTTCCTGGATGTGGTGAATGCTGTGCTCCCAGCATTCACCGCTCGTTCCCGCACATGCTCAGTGGCATCCTGGGAAGCCTGAGACTAGCTCCCAGGAGTCTGGGAGAGGCTAGAAACACGCCTACTCCCACGGGAGGAGAACCAGGAAGTGCAATAAAGAATAGAAAAATAAAAGGTAATTACGGCGATTTAAATTTTTTTAAACGGCATGTCAGCATCTAGGCAAGGAAGAGAATACATACAGATATTGTTCAAAATTTGGGTGGAACCCCGCTTTAATAGCTCAGAAAACAAATCTATTTAAATCTGACTATTGACTGAAACATAATTATGCAGCAGAAATATTATTGAGGTCATAGATTCAGAAATCACATATTCATGGCATATAAACATGAATAAACAACAGGTTCTAAGACTAAATGTGGTATTTTGGGAGAATGATTGAATATTCTACTGATTATTATTTGACAACTCCCCACTTTACTGATTTAATTGCTGCTGCAAAAAGATGGTTTGTGACCACTGTGTGCTACAAGAAAAAGGTTTGATGCTTCCAACAGTTAAGACCATCTACCAGCTTGCAACCACCAATGTCAGCAGTATACCTTCAATATCAAACCATATTACCACCACTCCAGCTCTTTTTCTTACTTTGACCACTATCAGAATTGTTAGCAACATGCAGAGATCAAGGAAGATCTAAACACACAAAGTGCAAAAAATCAATAGGCTCTTTTTTTTTACAAAGTAACTTATTCTAACAATATGAAAAATAAATAATTGGCATAAACTCTAAATAGTGATCTTCGTTTTCTTGGTCTAGCACAGATTATACATACATTTCTTGAAATTCTACATCTGATCATTATAACTATGATTGTGTTTTAGTGTTTTTAGTTCCAGCACTAAAGGAAATATGTGAGCTACAACTTCACATGGTACTGATGTGTTACCATGATGTGAGATCCAACATGAAACCTGAGAGAGCCACAGAAAGGTCTTTCGCTGTGCTGGTGCCAGAGCTGGAGAGACCTGTTGCTGTATGTGAGCCTACACCAGAGAGAACTGAGCCTTGTGGGAGCCTAAATGTGAAGACTGAGTCACTGGGGACAACAGACTGCCAAGCCTTCTGGACTATATCCGTTGGGTACCAGGAGTAGTGAGCAGAACCACCTGTGCTTCTCCCCTTACTGCCCACAGTTAATGCCAGTAGAGAGTGACTTTACTCAGCAGTCTCACAGTCATCCACTGCATAAAGTTTAAGGAGAAAATAAAATGTACACTGCCATACAGATGGGCCCCAATGTCAGCCAGCTTAAATTTGTTCATCAGGCACCAGGGGTACCCTTCTCAGAAATGTGTACACCCTCCCACTCTAATGCCCCATACACACGATAGGATTTTGTTCTATAGGAAAATAATTTTTTTTGCAAAGGTACATGTCCCTTATGGCAGTGCCCAGCTTCCATACGGGAACCTCCAGATAATATGGTCATGACCATATCTGGTTAATGACATCACCTAGGAACCTTTGTTTCTCTTATAGGGTGACGACTGTCTCCCAATTGTGCTCCTGCATTGTCGCTCTGTCACAGGAACCTGTAATGGAGACTACAAATGGCCATGCTGACAGGCGATGTGTAAACATAGTTGACTGTTGTCACTATCAGCACTGAGATGGAATAAAAATGTCTGAAAAAACAAATGAAGACAATTGTTTATGATAAATGCTGATATAGCAAACTGCTACCTTAAAGCTGAACTCCTGGGATAAGCATATATTATATAAATACATATGTATACTTACTTGGATCTCAGTGTGCTTTGTGTATTTCTTTTAGACCTATGAAGTAATCAAACATGAAACTTTGCTCTTGTGAAGGAGCTTCTTGTAATAAGGACAAGACACTGCTTGAGTCTCTTTCCTTGTGCAGGGTGACTGGTCTTGTATCTGCCCCCTCTTGAAGTTTTCTACACACAGTCTGTATTGGTTGGGCCTGCTGAGTCGCTCCCACTGCTGTGCTCTCTATACAGGTTATGTTTCACAGCTACTTTTCAGGGTAATAACTGATTTGGAAAGGCATTTTGTACACACAATGTGGGGTGCATTCTTTGCGGCTATTGAGTATCATATTTTAATGAAAGTTTTTATGCCCGGAGTTTGGCTTTAAATAATACAGCTCATTCAGCAGCAGTAACTAACACGGGAGGCAGACATAAATAGTCAAGTAATATATATGGTGCTGTGAAAGCCAAGTGTGAAAGTAGCAGTGGGTCTGATAATATTCACTGCATGCAGATGTATTCATTTCACCAGAGTTTGCCAAGAATTATTGAATATTCAGGATTGATTTTGACAGGGGTTAGTATTTTGTAGGTCTTAGGGTGCCTCAACCATCTGATTGCGTAGCTTGCTAATATCCTAATTTAGATTCCAAGGTGTCAAAAAATTACTGTTTTCATAGTGAGCATCTAAAAGTGTGGCATTCTAGTAGCCATCTCTTTTCTAGCAACAGCAGAATAATATATATATATATATATATATATATATATATATATATATATATATTTTTTTTTTTTTTAATTTATTTCACTAGTATTTCAGAAAAGAACATTGGATACAAGAATGGCCAGCAAGGTGAAGTATGAGAATGCTGATGGGTATGAGCAAGCAATTTTTCTAGATGAGAAGGCTGCTTGCAAGTAGGCATCTGTCTAGCATTACATGCAGGTAGCAATGACAGCCATGTGTTGCTGAAGTGATTTTACGTACTACAAGGCACAACCAGGTCTGATTGTAGGACAGTTTAACTGTGCAGGCTGGCAGGGCACCACAACCTGTAGATGTCTTGGAGCTTTGAGGACACAAAACAATTTTTAGGTCTTCAAAGTATCACAAATCTCCACCTTGATAAAATCAGTATGTTATAAGTTAAATCTTGATTTTGGGAGAATGATTTGGTCTTTTCTTGTCATGATTTATATTGTCAGACACCTATTGTGTAAATAATGCTATCCTGAGATTTCACAACTTTAGCAGGTACTAGTATTGTGTGTGATAAATAACAAACTATGAGGATGAAAAGACATATTTAAAGTTGTACAGCAATCTAATAGTCTAGTTGACAGAGGCAAGCCACTCCTCTATTCACCCAGTGATTTGGAGGTTTATCTGTTGCCAAGTTGAAACTAAGAACATAGTTTGTAGAGTGTCCAGTTGTGGAAAGCTCTCCACGTCGAGCGCTGGTCTTGTAAACTGTAGAGAAGGAAAAATAATTGAAATAACTCTATTATGGCTGTAGTGGTTATAGGTTATAGGTATGCTAGGGATTTTAAAGTTTAACTTAGAGTAAAAAAAAAAAAAATGTATATTGTGAAAGTATACCAAAACCAGTGCTGGAACTGCTTCCGTTCACTTCTCTTGTTTCACTAAGTGAATGTCTCAACATTCATGCGAGTATAACTAATAAAACCTGTAATGTTCATAATATGTGTGTAATAGATTCCTTGTTGCTTTTCACTGGGTGAATGTAACATTAAGTCTTAGAAGAAAAATAGCTAGAACATTTGACCACGACAGTTAACAATTCCCAATAGAGAAAATAGCCTAATGCCGCGTACACACGAGCGGACATTTTGACCGGACTGGTCTGATGGACCGAATCCGGCAGACAATCCGTCCGTGTGTGGGCTCCATCGGACCTGCAGCAGACTTTTTTGGTTGAAAATCTGATGGACTTTAGATTTGGAACATGTTTCAAATTTGTCCGACGGACTCAAGTCCGGTCGAAAAATCTGCTCGTCTGTATGCTAGTCCGACGGACGAAAACCGACACTAAGGCAGCTATTGGCTACTGGCTATCAGCTTCCTTATTTTAGTCCGGTCGTACGTCATCATGTACAAATCCATTGGACTTTGTTGTGATCGTATGTAGGCAAGTCCGTTCATTCAGAAAGTCCGTTGGAAGTCCGTCGAAAGTCCGTTGGATAGTCCATTGAACCAGTCCGGTCAAAAAGTCCGCTCATGTGTACGTGGCATAACACTATAGGTTATGAACATTAAACCAGCAGGAAAAATATTATGCGGAAGACTAACACACTGGGGTTTATTTACTAAAACTGGAGAGTGCAAACTCTGTTGCAGCTGTGCATGGTAGCCAATCAGCTTCTAACTTCAGCTTGTTCAATTAAGCTTTGGGAAAAAAATCTGGAAGGTTTCTATGCAGAGCTGCACCTGATTTTTGCACTCTCCAGCTTTAGTAAATCAACCCCACTGTGTACAGTTTATGGAGAATCCTGTGTGAATAATAGAACAAATGGGTGTCTGCAGTGTGACGTGAAACATTTTGCAATGGTATTATTACCCTGCTAAATTTGACAGCTTCCTCCTGATGCTTAGGGAGCTGTAACCTGCCGGTGCCCTAACAACCTGTGACTCATGCCTGCCTGGCACATTCAGCCATCAGCCAAGGATTCCTGACTGACAGGTGAATGTAAAAAACATTGGGGATAGTGTAAAAAACAAACAATGTGAGGTCCCCACAAAGATTCACACCAGGCCTTTTAAGGTTATGGATTATAGGTGGTGCCCCGAGAAAAAAATGGCATTAGGCCCCCCTCAAATTCTATACCACACCCTTCAAGTCTAGCATGTATTTTAAGGAGGGCCTTATGTAAAAAACAAGAAAAAAAGTGTGAGGTGTCCCTTTTACCCCCTATACCAAGGGTCTGATATAGACTTTAGGGCGAGCCTCACATTTTTTTCTTGTTTTTTTTGGGTAAAGCTATCCCTTAAAAGGCCATACCAGGATCAAAGGGTCTAGTATGGAATTTGGAGGGGGGGCCATGCCATTTTTTGACGAGTTCCCCTTTTTTTTTGTTCTTTTTTTCCACATTATTTCCACTGTTGGTGCACATTTACCCCCTAGCTAAATGTGTCGGCTGGGCATGAGGCAGGTTTTGGTTCCCCAACAACCAGGGGGAAGCTGTCACATTTAACAGTGGTAATAATACCAGTGAAAAAACGTTTTGCTTCTCACTGGAGCCAGAGGTCCATTCTTCTGGACACCCATTCGTTTGGCTTTTTTCACAAGATTGTCCATAGATTGTACGCAGTGCAGAAGCCTCCATCATATTTTTTCCCCTGCTGGTTGAATGTTCTTAGCCCATAGTGGTAAAGTGATTGTAAAGTCTCTTTTTTTTTGCTAAAAATAATAAACATGTTATACTTACCTGCTCTGTTGCAGTTCATTTGCACAAGGCATCCTGGATCCTCCTCTTCTGGGGTCCCTCTTAGGCTCTCCTGGCCCCTTCCTCCTAGCGAGTGCGCCCACAGCAAGCAGCTTGCTATAGGGCACCCAAGCTGAGCTAAAGCTCCCTCTATCCATTCAGACATGGAGCTTCGGCCCAGCTCGGTCCAGCCCCCTTTCTCTTCTCATTGGCTGACTGACTTTGATGGACAGCAACGGGAGCCAATGGTGCCGCACTGCTGTTTCAGCCAATGAGGAGGGGAGTCCCGGGCAGCCAAGACAATCGCTGGATAGAGATGGGGCACAAGAAAGTATTAGGGGGCGCTGCGGTGGCTGCTGCACCAAAAAGCCTTCTGACTTTACAATCACTTTAAGTTATTTTCTCTTTTGGTGAATGGTAACTTTTCTGGTCAAATGTTTTTAAAGCTATTTTCAAATATTAGGGAATGTTATATTCACCTGGTAAAATGCAACAAGGAAACTGTTACACACATATTAATAACATTACATTGTTCTTTACATTTGCATGAATGTTGAGACATTTGCAAAGTGAATTCTTTATAATTATCATCCGATTTATTTTTTCTTGTATACATTTTTTCAGTTTTTGAAAATTTATATAAAAGTTAGAACCTTTTTCTGGACTCTCTCACACTTGCTAAATTACTCACGATGCAACTTTGGGCACTTGTGTCTCTGTTGGGAGGTTTCCCTTACTTCCTGTGTAGTCACGAGGAAAGGAAATTAAAAAAATAGGTGTACAGGCTCAAATAAAAATGTGACAGATGTGCTAACCCTTTCCTAATATATACAACTAAAAACTTAAATGTATTTTATTGGGATTTTATGTGGTAGACCAACACAAAGTGGCACGTAATTATGAAGTGGAAGGAAAACGATAAATGGTTTTCAAATTTTTTAACAAATAAATATCTGAAAAATGTGGCATGCATTTTTATTCAGCCTCCTTTACTCTGTTACCCCTAACTAAAATCTAGCAGAACCAATTGCCTTCAGAAGTCACCTAATTAGTAAATAGAGTCCACCTATGTGTAATTTAATCTCAATATAAATACAGCTGTTTTGTGAAGCCCTCAGAGCTTTGTTAGAGCACAAACAGCATCATGAAGGCCAAGGAACACACCAGACAGGTCAGGGATAAAGTTGTGCAGAAGTTTAAATCAGGGTTAAGTTATAAATAAAAAACCCAAGCTTTGAACATCTCACAGAGCACTGTTCAATGCATCTCCTGAAAATGGAAATAGTATGGCACAACTGCAAACCTACTAAGACATGGCCGTCCACCTAAACTGACAGGCTGGGCAAGGAAAGCATTATTCAAAGAAGCAGCCAAGGGGTCCATGGTAACCCCCGGAGGAGCTGCAGAGATCCACAGCTCAGGTGGGAGAATCTGTCCATAGGACAACTATTAGTTGTGCACTCCACAAATCTGGCCTTTATGAAAGAGTGGGAAGAAAAAAATACATTTTTGAAAGAAAGCCATAAGAAGTCCCTTTTGCAGTTTGCGAGAAGCCATGTGGGGGACACAGCAAACATGTGCAAGAAGGTGCTCTGGTCAGATGAGACCAAAATTGAACTTTTTGGCCTAAAAGCAAAACGCTATGTGTGGCAGAAAACTAACACTGCACATCACCCTGAACACATCATCCCCATTGTGAAACATGGTGGTGGCAGCATCATGTTGTGGGGATGCTTTTCTTCAGCAGGGACAACAAAGCTAGTCAGAGTTGATGGGAAAATGGATGGAGCCAAATACAGGGCAATCTTAAAAGAAAACCTGATAGAGTATGCAAAAGACTTGGGAGGTTCACCTTCCAGCAGGACAACGACCCTAAACATACAGCCAGAGCTACAATGAAATGGTTTAGATCAAAGCATATTCATGTGTTAGAATGGACCAGTCAAAGTCCAGACCTAAATCCAATTGGGAATCTGTGGCAAGACTTGAAAACTGCTGTTTACAGATGCTCTCCATACAATCTGACATAGCTGAAGCTATTTTGCAAAGAAGAATGTGCAAAAATGTTACTCTCTAGATGTGCAAAGCTAGTAGAGACATACCCCAAAAGACTTGCAGCTGTAATTACAGCGAAAGGAGGTTCTACAAAGTACTGACCCAGGGGGGCTGAATACAAATGCACGCCACACTTTTCACATGTTTATTTGTAAAACAGTTTGAAAACCATTTATCATTTTACTTCCACTTCACAATTATGTGCCACTTTGTGTTGGTCTATCATATAAAATCCCAATAAAATTTATGTTTTTGGTTGTAACATGAAAAAATTTGGAAAATTTCAAGGGGTATGAATACTTTTTTAAGGCATTGTAGTTCAGCTTAATTAGCTGGTATAAAATATCCAGCCTAAAATGAAGTAGACAAATAAGACAATCTGGTTTATATACATTTGAAATCAATATGTATGTACCTATTTTGTGTTGTACATTTTAAAAACACTTAATGTACCTGGGCATCGATAAAAGGAATCCATTTCGTCCATCTTTTCTCCAGGAATAAGCCATATCTTTTGCAGCTTGTAAAGGAAAGTTCTCAGCAGGGTGATATGAATGTTGATATACACCATAATAAACTGTGCAGGTTAAATGTGCACCATAGCAGTGATAATATGAGTCAGAGTGTATGAACGTGGTCAATTATGTACTAAATCAGCTGCAACACCATGAAAACATGACAATAAATCTGTTAATCTGTATTAAGCAGAAAGCTTTTTATACTGTAGCAAACAATAAAATATGCGGTACACGCATTAAATTATAACATTAAAGGGTTTTTCATGTTAAATCAGAACTCCAGCCAAAAATTACAAGATAAAACTGAATAGCACATTAAAAGAAAAAAAATAACAAAATCAGATTTTGGTGCAATATTCACCTTCAATCCAGACTTTTACCCCACAGTATTTTTTTCTCGATGTCCTTGATCTGATGGTCAGCACCATTCCACCCACTACCTCTGAGCCAGGGTTGTCAAGGACTCACCTAAGCATGTTGCTGCAAGCAGCACAGTGATACGTTCATCTCTCTTTCATTCTGCTTTCTCTTACTATCAGCATGCTTCTTTTTAGCTTATAAACTTATAGGGTGGAATTCAATAAAGCTGCTGCGCCACTTTTCTAAAGTTACCATTCGTTATCTTATTGCACCAAATTCATTAAGCATTTGCGACACTTTTGAGTCGTGCACAGAATTCAGGTAGTTTTAAAATGGGCTTTTACATTGTGTCCCATTGAATGCGTCCCTTTCACATAGCGCCGCATTGAATGCACCAAATGTAAAAGTTGAACTATTTAAACCAAATAAACTCACTTTTGGCATACTGAGTAAAAAAATGGCTCAGACAGATTTTGAGAAAGTGTATCAAGTGCATTCTAAAAAGTGGTGCAGCTTGAACCAAATTCAAGTACAAGTTCTAGACAGATACATGGATTTGGCGCATTCTTCACCACTTTTAGAATGCAGGAAAGACACTTTCGCAAAATCTGTGCCAGTCTTTTTGGATTCCAGAGATAAGCTCCTTCTGTTTCACTTCTATTCACATTCCTGCTCTGCTATACAAGAACTCCAAAGCCTCGTACACATGATCGGATTTTCGGCAGGGAATTGTGTGATGACAGACTGTTTGCCTAAAATCAGTCCGTTAGTACGCTCCATGAGATACTTGTTGTCCAACTTTCAGCCAACAAATGTTGGATGACAGGCTAGTAAATTTTCGGCGGACAACGGTCTGTTGTCAGATTTTCATCTCGTCTGTACACGAGTCAGTCACGCAAAAGTCCAAAGTACAAACATGCATGCTCAGAAGCAAGGACGAGCAGGAAGCGGTCGGTCTTGTTAACTAGCGTTCGTAATGGAGAATTAACATTCGTGACGCAGCAAATTATGAAATCTCGAAATGCAGCACACATTCTCTTCTTCTTTAATGGCATAATAATGAAGCTGCTTTGCCGGTGATACTGATGGATTTATGCCAAACGTATTTTCAAAGGCTTTTTTTTTTCTAGTGATATCAAGAATAATATTATTATGCTTGTTTTTTTTGGGGCAAGTTACCACAACACCATTATCCCGTAGTTTTTAAGATCAAAGATACAAGTGTCCCTTGTTAATTTTACCTAGTATTGTTTTCCTTGTCAAAAGAAGTTTATTGAGTATACAATGTTATAAAGATACATAAAGTAAGTTTACAAGGATCTATAAAGTAAGCTCATTGTTTTACAGTAGGGTTTATATAGGTAAATATCATGAAATTTCAAATATTAAACATTGGGTTCACGTAAACCTAAATTAAAGATATATATCATTTCCTTAGTTACTTTTGTAGGTATTTAAATGATTTATACCTACTATACATATTGTTTACAAGTAGAGTGTATATAGGTCAAATAAATTCTGATAATGAGCTTTAATCGTAAGGTGGAGAAAAGGAAAGAGAAAGAAGAAAAAGGGCTGAAAGGTAGAGGTATGGTCCACAAGGTTGTCCCGCTCGTCAGTTTATTATTCTTTTTAGTTCTCTTTGAAGCCTTAGAATGGGTGTCTCTGTAAGTCATTTAATCTGTTACCATGGCAACAGGACAGAGTCATTGAAGTTTGACAGGAACTGTTGTTTTATCCAAGGATGCCAAAGTTTTTCAAATTTTGGAATTTGATTTTGATCGATGGCTACCATCTTAGCATGGGACATTGTATTATTCATTCTGTGAATTGTTTCTGCTAGTACCAATGTAGGAGATTTCCATGCCTTGGCCACTGTTTGTTTTGCAGCCGTTATTAGTTGGATCATAAGTTTGAATTGAGAGAGTGTTAACCATTCCGGTTTTAGATTAAGTAAAGTTAAATATGGATCTGGTTGTATTATTTTTTTAAATATTTTAGATGCAATCACGAAGACTTCCTTCCAGAAGGTTTGGATTACTGGGCACGTCCACCATATGTGTAAATATGTGCCTATTTCTGGGCATCCTCGAAAACAAAGAGCTGAGGTATTAGGTGAATATTTTGCCACTCTAGCGGGTACAAGGTACCAGCGAGTTAGGACTTTATAATTTGTCTCCAGTGCTAAGATGTTGGGTGAAGATGACTTAGATGTGAGCCATATGTTAGACCAGTCCGTGTCTTCTAAAGTTCGTCCCAGGTCCTCCTCCCACCTCTGAACGTAAGAGGGTCTATTAAGATTTGCTACTCCATATAATTGATTATAAAGTGATGAAATTGTACCTTTAGCAAATGGATCTTTTGTACAGATTGAATCAAAAATGGATAATTGGGATAATGGTGTATCCCCCTTTAGGAATGGTGTATAGAAATTTTTGATTTGGAGATATCTAAATATCTCAGAGTTTGGTAGATCATATTTTTCTCTAAGCGATGGGAATGAAAGGAATGATTTAGATGCTATGAAGTCATTTAGTGTCTGAATGCCTGATGTTGTCCAAGCTTTAAAAGAATTTGGGTAGATCCATGCCGGATAAAAGGCCGGATTTCTGATAAAAGAAAGGAGAGGATTGTGTGGAGATTGTAACTGATATTTGGTTTTTAGTTTATCCCAGAGAGATAAGAAGTGTTTAGTTATGGGATTATAAATTTTAAAGCGGTCTTTAGGATCAAGCCATAATAAATTTGATATTAATAGAGGGTCATTTTCTGAAGCCTCTATAAATACCCATAATGGGATTTCCTGTTTTGCATGGTATTTGGACAGACTGGCCAAATGTGCTGCTCTGTAGTAGTTAGTAAAATTAGGGTATCCCAGGCCTCCTTTATTTTTGAGAAGATGTAGTGTGTGTATAGGTATACGTGGTTTAGAAGAGCCCCATATAAACGAAGTTGCTCTTTTTTGTACTATTCTCAAAAAATAGGAAGGAATTGGAATAGGGAGGACTCTGAATAGATAAAGCAATTTGGGTAGAATAGTCATTTTGATTGCATTAATCTTCCCTATCCAGGATAAAGGAAGTTGCGACCATTGTTTTATTAGATTTGTGATCTGTCTTAATACAGGAGGATAATTGGTTGAGAATAAGTCAGAATGAGATGCTGTTAAATGAATTCCAAGATGTGGGATTGATTTTTCTGCCCATGTGAATGGGAGTGCAGCCCTAGCCGGGATCAATTCCATGTTTGTGAGTGAAATATTAAGCACTAGGCATTTCTTAGGATTAATCATAAGGCCGGATAGGGCTGCAAATCCATCAAGAGCTGGTATTAAGTTAGGACCAGAGACCTGTGGTGATAATAGAAAAAGTAATATATCGTCTGCAAATATACATAATTTGTGTGTAATACCTCCTACTTCAATGCCAGTTATAGTTTGGTTTGTTCTGATGTATTGGGCCATGGGTTCGAGTATAAGGGCAAATAATAAGGGAGATAATGGGCAACCCTGTCGGGTAACTCTTTCGATATTAAAGGCTTCAGATTTGTATCCAGCATATTTTATATAGGCTTTGGGTTTATTATATAATGCTTTGATCCATGTTAAAAAGTGGGGTCCAAAACCCCATTTTTGTAATGAATATTGCATATATTGCCAGGATACTGTGTCAAATGCCCTCTTAATATCGAGAGATAGAAAACATAAAGGGATTTTCCGTTTTTTAGCAATATGTGCCAATAACACTGCCCTGCGTATATTATCGCCTGCCTGTCTATTTGGCATGAAGCCTACTTGATCTCTATGTATTAATTTTCCTATAATGCTATTGAGGCGTTTTGCTATTATTTTTGCTAATAATTTAATATCGAGGTTTAACAGAGAGACAGGCCGATAATTCACACAGGAAGTATCATCAGAAAGGGGTTTTGGGATCATACAAACAATTGCCATTAGTGTTTCTTGCCGAAAAGAATGTCCATCTAGAAGTTTGTTAAAAGTTTCAGTGAGAATGGGAGAGAGTATTTCTGAGAATGTTTTATAGTATAAAGCCGAGTAGCCGTCTGGGCCTGGTCTTTTGTTAAGTTTTAGGTCTTTTATGGCGTTAGCAACTTCATCTATAGTTATAGGCTCATCCAAACTGCTTTTTTGATTCTGAGATAACTCAGGTAAGGTTATTTTTGAGAAGAAGGATTCAGCTTCTGTAGGATTAAATTCATTGTTTGTCTTGTATAAAGTTGCGAGATGTGAGTGAAATTTATGGACTATTTTAACTGGATTACAAGTGTAAACATTTTTTGATAATTTCAAACGTATTGGTTTGAAAGATTTGTTAGTTGAATTTAATGCCCGAGCCAAATATGTACCTGGTTTGTTTGTATTCATGTAGAAATTGTGTTTGGAGCGTTTGAGGGATTTATCAACTGACTCAGTGAGAAATAGATCGTATTCCAATCTAGATTTTTCCAGATGAGATTTTGTACTCTGAGATGGATTATCTTGAAATGATATGTAGGCTGCATTAAAATTGAGTTCTAGTTTGTTTTTTTGCTAGATTTTTGCGTTCCCGTTTAAATAGTGCCATTTGTCTTAGTATTGTACCACGCAAGACAGGCTTATGAGCTTCCCACAGTGTTATTGGGGAGATGTCTGTTGTATTATTAATTGATATGTATTCCTTTAAAGCTTGTTCAATGGCCATCTGATGTAGTGGGTGTTTGAGCATTATGTCCGGTAAGTACCACGTTGGGTCATGCGCTTTTGGTATGGCTGAGGCTATAGTAGTGTATACTGCATTATGGTCAGACCACGGAATCGGAATTATATCTGATGCAATAATTTCTGGTATCATTCCTATTGTTAGAAAAATATGATCTATTCTGGTGAAGGTTTGATGAGGGTGCGAGAAATAAGTGAATTTCTTTTTCATTGGGTTACTTTCTCTCCATGAATCTACCAGATTGTATTTGGAAAGAAGTTGAGAAAAAGGTAATCTAGAGGTTATTTTGGATGGTGTAAAAGGTGATTTATCTAGAAATGGGAGGAGGACCTGGTTCGAATCCCCACACATTATCACTGTTCCTATTTTGTGTGTATTAATCACTTGTAATATATGTGAGAGGAATGGTGTAGGTTGTTTGTTAGGAGCGTAGTAGGAAATCACCGTGATTGCTGTATCCATTATATAACCCATGAGTATCAGGTATCTACCTTCTGGGTCTTTAATTTCTGATGATAAGGTGAATGGTGTGGATCGGTGAAATGCAATTAGAGTTCCCCTTTGCTTGGTACAGGCAGAAGCCGTGTAAATTTGTTGATAAAAAGGAGAAATATATTTTGGAGTAGAATCTTTGGTGAAGTGTGTTTCTTGGAGGCATACTATGTGAGCCTTCTTGTTATGGAAAGTACGGAAGGCTTTGGTCCTTTTTTGAGGGACATTTATTCCCTGAACATTCAGGGAAAGTATATTCAGTGGTGCCATGGCAATAGATCAAATAGTTTTGACTTACTTTTTGTTATGCAGAGCTGACTGCGCAGATCAACCTGTGTGGACTGAAGAGATGAATAGATAGAAAAGAAACCAGTGAATTCTGGAGTAAAGACTAAACAAAAAACATATGAGATTAGATGATACATTGTATAAATTATTTTTTGCAAGTAATCACAATTTACCCGTGAAAGAGAATAAATATCTCTCTCAGGGGAATAAGTGCCTTCGTCACACTCCCACATAATATGGTTGGGAGAATGAGGAGGGCTAATGGGGGTACACGGATCTTCCGCTTACAGGAGAGAAGTGCTATGTCAAAAGACATCAAAATGATGTTTCATTAATTGGAGTGCAGAATATAGTTTTTGTTGAAATTATTTATTCCAGGGTGGTTATATATGGTTAGTCTTGCCCTAGGCTAAATAATTCAGTTAGAAAGGTTCTGTTAATAACTTTGGTATTAATGAAGATAGTTTGAATTATTTTGGGATTTTAACCCTTTTAGAGTAAACAATTACATATTTTATTCATATGTAACTGTTTAGATATGTTAACTCATAAAATTGAGGTTGTATTGCTTCAGATTAGAATAAACAAAAACATAATTCTAGGAACTAGTTAGGTAATAATATATTTGTTTTAAGAAAAGAAAGAAAAAGCTTCCATTACTTCTGGATTATTGAACATATTTGTCCTAAAAAGTAATTAAATCTATTGTTATTACCTGATAATATATAACTGAACATGAATTTCCTTATTTCACTTATATATTCTAAGGCTATATGAATCAGAAGTAATAAGAAATATAACTGGAATGTAACATGATCCCACACAGTGTGTGACTATCAGAATGCAGTTACATTCAGTTATAAATATAGGTTTTTTATAGAGAACCATCTCTTAGTATAATAAATGAAGAGATATTAGGAATTAGGATGTCA
This sequence comes from Aquarana catesbeiana, assembly GCF_042186555.1. NCBI lineage: Eukaryota > Metazoa > Chordata > Amphibia > Anura > Ranidae > Aquarana > Aquarana catesbeiana. Next base: position 305,380,012 of record NC_133326.1, read on the forward strand.
GTCCATTGGTCCATGGATGATGTGGCATAACGGCCTCTTTTGTGAGAATGATGATTCCCATTTTGTTCTGAAATTTTCTGGGTGTTGCCTGAAGGTGAAGATGATGCCATTCTTCTGCGTGTGGGAGAGTTGCTGCTTGTGGGTTCTGTCAGATTTAATTTTAAAAGGGTTTGTTGTAGTTCATCTGCTGATCTGCTTCTGTAAATTGTACCTTGGTAGTTAAATCTGACTGAAAAGGGGAAGCCCCATTGATACATAATGTTGTGGCGTTGCAGTTCCATTAGTTGGGGTTTCATGGATCGTCTTTTAGTAATAGTAAGTTGGGATAGGTCAGCAAAAATTTGATAATTGTGTCCTTGAAAATTAAGTTCCTTTTTTTCTCTTGCAGCAATTAGTATTTGTTCTTTCGTTCTGTAATAATGAAATTTTGTGATTATATCACGTGGGGGTCCATCTTTCTTTTTGACTGTGAGGGCTCTGTGTACTCTGTCCAGTTCTAAACGTTCAATAGGGATATCTGGCTTTAGTTCTTGTAATAGAGCAGTAATAGTAGATTGCAGGTCTGTCACAGTTTCAGGTATTCCCCTTATGCGCAAGTTTGAATGTCTGGCTCTATTTTCGTAATCTTCAAGCTTAGTTTGAAGTATTAAATTCTCTTCTTTTAATTGTTCCAATTCTGTTATATTTACTTGGGTTGTAATTTCAATTTCATCCATTTTTATTTCTAGGGCTGCGGTGCGGTTTCCCAGCTCTCTTATTTCTTTGGTTAGGCTTTTTGTTATTTGGTCTGAGGTTTGTTTTAAAGCCTTATGAAGCATCTTTTCAAATTGTAATAATATTACTGGGGATACTGAGGAGGCTTGTGGAGAAGTTTGTGAGAGGATTTGTTCTGTATCTGACTCAAATGGAGAGTCTTGCTGTGACATTTTCTGTCTGTGAGAGCGCCCTGATGCTGTATCTTGTGAGGTGACTGGAGCTGCTTCAGCTGCAGTGAGTGCCTGTGAGCTCTTTGTGAGGTGATTTTTTTTTCTGCCACGGTTTCCTCCCAGTACCATATTTCCTGCCCAAACTTTCACAGTTTGTTCCCTGGGGCAAAAAGGTTTGAATGGATACCTTTTGAGCCTGCAGGCTCCGCTTTGTCCTTCTCTTCTCTCCTCAGCGGTGTGGAGCTCTAACAATGCATGTCTGCTCCGCTAGGCTCCGCCTCCTGCCCCCCCTACCTAGTATTGTTTTAAATGTAACTGCTTACTCCCAATCTGTCATTTGAAGTAAAACACATAGCCAAATATTATTCTACATTTTTTTTTTATTGTTCATTAAAAAAAGCAAAAAAATTAAATTAGAGATGCTATCTGCCATCCAAATATAAATACAGTGGGGCAAAAAAGTATTTAGTCAGCCACCAATTGTGCAAGTTCTCCCACCTAAAAAGATGAGAGAGGCATCATCATAGGTATACCTCAACTATGAGAGACAAAATGTGGAAACAAATCCAGACACTCACATTGTCTGTCTGATTTTTGAAAGAATTTAAAAGTTCATCTCAATACTTTGTTATATATCCTTTGTTGGTAATGACAGAGGTCAAACGTTTTCTGTAAGTCTTCACAAGGTTGTCACACACTGTTGCTGGTATGTTGGCCCATTCCTCCATGCAGATCTCCTCTAGAGCAGTGATGTTTTGTGGTTGTCTCTGGGCAACACGGACTTTCAACTCCCTCCAAAGGTTTTCTATGGGGTTGAGATCAGGAGACTGGCTAGGCCACTCCAGGACCTTGAAATGCTTCTTATGAAGCCACTCCTTCGTTGCCCGGGTGGTATGTTTGGGATCATTGCCATGCTGAAAGACCCAGCCACGTTCATCTTCAACGCCCTTGCTGATGGGAGGAGATTTGCACTCAAAATCTCACGATACATGGCCCCATTCATTCTTTCATGTACACGGATCAGTCGTCCTGTTCCCTTTGCAGAGAAACAGCCCCATAGCATGATGTTGCCACCCCCATGCTTCACAGTAGGTATGGTGTTCTTTGGTTGCCACTCAGCATTCTCTCTTCTCCAAACATGACGAGTTGTGTTTCTACCAAACAGTTCTACTTTGGTTTCATCTGACCATATAACATTCTCCCAATCCTCTTCTTGATCATCCAACTGCTCTCTAGCAAACCTCAGACGGGCCCGGACATGTATTGGCTTAAGCAGGGGGACACATCTGGCACTGCAGGATCTGAGTCCCTGGCGGTGTAGTGTGTTACTGATGGTAGCCTTTGTTATGTTGGTCCCAGCTCTCTGCAGGTCATTCACTAGGTCCCCCCGTGTGGTTCTGGGATTTTTGCTCACCGTTTTTGTGATCATTTTGACCCCATGGGCTGAGATCTTTCGTGGAGCCCCAGATCGAGGGAGATTATCAGTGGTCTTGTATGTCTTCCATTTTCTAATTATTGCTCCCACAGTTGATTTCTTCACACCAAGCTGCTTGCCTATTGCAGATTCAGTCTTCGCAGCCTGGTGCAGGTCTACAATTTTGTTTCTGGTGTCCTTCGAAAGCTCTTTGGTCTTCACCATAGTGGAGTTTGGAGTGTGACTGTTTGAGGTTGTGGACAGGTGTCTTTTATACTGATAACAAGTTCAAACAGGTGCCATTAATACAGATAATGAGTGGAAGACAGAGGAGCCTCTTAAAGAAGAAGATACAGGTCTGTGAGAGCCAGAAATCTTGCTTGTTTGTAGGTGACCAAATACTTATTTTCCACCATAATTTGCAAATAAATTATTTCAAAAATCCAGGAAGAAGCTCAATTGGGCAATCGTAAGGGCGATGGGGTGGCAGGGAGTCTGCTCCCTTTTTGCTGAACACATGAGCAAACTTCCGAAATAGGGCTCCGGTATGGTTTGAAGTAAGTCCTTATCTGTGTCATAGTAAGGTGGCTGAAGATCTGGAGAGCTTATGTAAGAAATGTTCTTGGCAATAGGACGACAAAAACTTAACTTCACCGGTAGTCCAATTGACGTGAGGGTTATGGGCCTGGAGCCAGGGCATGCCCAGAATAATTGGAAATAGCGGGGAAGAGATGACGTTCAATGTTAGAATTTCTTTATGCTGAGAAGAACTGGTGACAGGCAGAGGAAGGGTTTCCTGAGAGACTTGCCAAGATTTAATGTGGGACCCATCAGCCAAGAAAACTGAAAGTTTATGTGTCTTGTCCTGGAGGGGAATATCTTGTTGGTTGGCAAAGACAGAGTCTATAAAGCAACTGCACACCCCGGAGTCAATGATAGTGTTGACTTGAATTGTCCTTTCCTGGAGCTGTAACGAAAGAGGGAGAGCAAGTTGGGTTGCATTAGCGGTCAAAGCAGATAAACTGGCAGGAACAGGAAGTGGACACTTACGGGTCTTAGCCGGACAGCTGTGCACATAGTGGCCTACTCCACCACCATAAAGGCAGAGATTTAGCTGGCGTCAGCGTGCTCGTTCTTCTGGAGACAAGGTAGATCGCATCAGCCCTAGCTGCATGGGTTCGGGAGCATCAGATGTTGAAGTGACTGGGTTTGAGCAGGTTGGAGGTGAGTAACGGGAAGCAGGAGCTGGGACTCTTGTGGTCATCCACACTAGGCGGGTTTGCTGGGAAGAACGTTCAGACCGACGTTCACGGAGGCGACGATCAATCTGAATCGTCAGGGTGATAAGATCCTCAAGGGTATCAGGCATACCAACCCAAGCAAGCTCATCCTTCAGGCCCTCGGACAAGCCCATACGGAATTGGTGGCGTAAAGCTGCATTGTTCCATTGACTGTCCGCGCTCCAGCATCTGAAGTCTGCGACATAGTCCTCGGCTGGTCTGCGGCCTTGCTGGAGCGCGAACAGAGCTGACTCAGCCGTAGCAGTCCCCTGAGGATCTTCATAAAGCTGAGCCATAGCCTCGAAGAAGGAAGGCAAGGACTGGATCTGTACAGAGTCTGTTTCAAGTAGGCGGTGAGCCCAGGTCTGGGGTTCTCCTTGTAGGAGGGATATCACAAACCCCACCTTAGTGGCCTCCAGAGAAAAGGTCCGGGGTTGCAGAGCAAAGTAAAGCTGACAAGCGCTGTGAAAAGCCCGGAACTTGGTTCGGTCCCCTTTCAGGAAGGGGAACCCTTGGCTCAGGTGGAAGCATTACCACAGAGGGAGATGAGACAGTCCATGTTGGGGCGGCCGCTGAGGCGGAGGCCACGTTACCAGGACCAGTATGGTTCAGAACTTGTCCCTCTAATCTGGTGTAGCTATCCTGCAGAGTCTTCACGGCCTGAGTAAGCCGCAAGATGCGTGCAAATCTCCTTTATAGGGGAGGTCTCTCCTGCAGGCTCAGTCACGGCTGTTCGTACTGTTAGGTACCTGGTAGTTGAGCTTGACTGGTAGGAGAAGACCCCTCTTACAACGCTGGGTCAGGAGTGGTGGGAACAGTGGTCTCGTGAGCACAGTGGGTAGGAGTGCCTGGTGAAGGTTTTGCAGAGGCCAGCACAGGAGCTGAGTAGAGATCCCTCAGGGATGGCCAAGCTGCGAATGCTGGCAGGCAGAGGAGGATCAGCAGACTGGCAGGTAGGAGGTAATGGAGCAGCAACACCTGGAGCTGGATGAGAAGGCCGGGATGCAGCAATACAAGGCACAGGCAAAGGCAGAGTCAAACAGTCCGGTTTGGCAGGAGATCAGGCAGATGATGCAAATGGGTAATCACAGAGTAGTCAGGCAAGCAGGAGTTCGGCAACAGGTCACAAGAAGATAGCAGAGTCAGGCAGGCCAGGTGGGATTAGAGATAGCAGAAGAGTCAGACGTAGCCGGGACGATAACAGTAATAATAATCAGCAGGCAGATACAGTTACACAGGTACGGAGCTGCAGACAAACAGCACCGCATGAGTGCAGCTGTCACACTTTTAAAGGCACCTTGGTGCCAAACAGCGCTAAGACGCACGGGGGTACGCCGGTGCACACAAGTGGGAGAATTCTGCTGTATGACTCTGGACAGACCCCGCGCGCGCATGCGTGCATGCATATTCCCCCGAAAGGCACTGGCACATCCCTGACAGGAGTGTAGACAGCGATGGCCTGGGTTCTGGTCAGACAAAAATCGCAGGCTGTGGTAATACCACAGCCTGGGGACATATATGTCATCTGCTGATGCTCCAGATCTCTGTGAGTCCATCACCTTGTTGAGCTCCCTTTTAAAAGTACTCCTCGGGTTTGATATTTTTGTCTTAACATAGTTGATGTCTGCTCTGGGGTACACTGGCTTCACCAAATCAAGCAGTTTCTCCAACGCTGCATTCCTCAAGATTTTATTTGAGTAGTCTCAACTCTTGACCTTCCAGAGACAGGGCAGCTCCCAGTACAGGTCAATGAACTGGGGCAAAAATCAGGCGCAGTAAATGTATCCGTCATGATAAATGATATGATGCCTGCAAGACAGAACACAAGACAAAACATAATGTCTGGCTTAACTCATAAGCTGCTCCCAATCTAGGCCTCAATCTAAGCAGTATAGGCCACTAACCACCGATGCCCCAATTTCCAATTGTCCCTAAGTTTTTGGCTCCTTTCGTGTGTTGGTGATGGCAATCGTTCATCCTCCACTCCAAGATCATTCCTACGACCGTTCCATCGACCGTGCGTTATGGTTTTATATACACTGCGCATTAGGTGCGCTCTCTGGAGCGTGACCATCTGTCTTTTGCATGAGACACACACGGCGGAACATTCGGGAGGGATAACATGGCGGATTTGGCAGATTCCAGGCAGCCCTGTGCTGGTGGAGCTCATAGGAGGTATAAGGCAACCCCCATGAGCAAGGATGAGATGGTGGAGATGGTGCACAACTACGACTGCAAGCTACGCAATTACGAAAGGCCCAACGATCAAAGGACCAAATCAGAAAATGATGGTCTGATCTCAAACACCGTGAGCAAGACCAGATGGAGTACATACATCAGATCATAAAAAAGTAAGCAAGATTTGTAGCTAAACAAAATGTATATGCGTAAATTAGCTGTCTGTAGATGTACTTTCTCCAAGTAGCTCTAGAGAATTATATATAAGGTTATCTAAAATCTTTGTATGACTTGGTATTCGAAAGATGAAGGTAAATATAAAGCAGATATGAACATTCTTATTTGGTCATGTTTTTGGACATTTCGTTAATTTTATAACAAATTTTTGAATCTTCTTTCAACAGGGAGGCACCAAAAAAGGAGGCACCAGCCAAGCCACCATAACGCACGAAGGGAGGCTACCCTCGCTCGGGCCCCAACAGGGGAGGCAACAAGGGCATCTTCCCCCCCAAAAACATAAGTGACAACTTAAAACACTCATTTAGCCACGACAGGGCTGCTTTTAGCTGGGCCAAAAGCTACGAGCTTAGGTCAGAACTTAACCTCCCTGGCGGTTTTCCTGAGTGTGGCTCGGGGTTAAATTTCAGTACCATTAGCGGTAACTGCGAGCCACACTTGGGATTGCATTGCAGGACCATGGTGCAGGTAATTTACCTTGTCCCCAGGATCCTGCGATGTCCCTCCGCAGTGTCTGCGGGCTGTGTCTTCCGCTGGATGCCTCCTGTTGTATTTTTTTAATTTTGTAAAGACAAAACTTTTAAGGTATGTGCATTTCCATATTCTAATAAAGTTACATTTACTTAAAAAAAATGATCTTTTCATTGGACTGCACTTGCATAAGGCAGTTCCCATATGTTTGAGGCCCATCAGGACAAAAGAGCACCACCAGTGACAAGAATTTTTCCAAGTCACTACAAAACAATGCAATGGCAATAAAAGGTAAGAATGAACATTGAACAAATTATCATTCACATGCTTTAAATGTTGCTTAACCACTTCCCGCCCAGCCTATTGTGGATTGACAACTGCAATGTGGCTCCATTATCCTGACTGGGCGCCATCTCTGCCCCCGTGCATTGCGACGCTCGCAGGGAATGGAACCCGGTTGCAAATTAAAAAATAGAAAATTCATAACACATACAGTACACTGTAATCTTACAGATTACATTACTGTATGAAATCATTTCACATCCCTTTTGTCCCTAGTGCTTTGTCCAATGCCCTGCCTGCGGTTTTATATTATATATACTGTTCTTTCTGCCTGTAAACTTGAGATTGTCCATGGCAACTAAAAAGTAAAAAGTGTCCCTTTACGTCAAAGTGGTTTTAGACCAGCTAGAAAACAGCGATAGTAAATTAGAACACTTGCAGAATTGAGCGATAGTGAATCGTGGGGTAATTAATTTTATTATTATTATATTATTATTTTTTATAATTATTTATAGTTATTTATTATATTATAATTTATGATTTTGTGTTTCAAACTTTATAATACCCGGAATATCTACTAGACTCTTGTTTGGACAGATTTAAGTGTGTTATTGCTAAGAATTACAGGCCTACAATATGAAACGCCAAATTTCTATGCAAAACAATTGTACCGCTTTGGGACACAAAAATCTGACATAATCATAAAGCCAAGGTGGCTACGGGGTAAAGAACACTTTCTGGTTGCTGCCTGCCTCATCAGTGCCCATTAATGCAGCCTTGCCAGTGTAGACATGGGTCCCCGGGGATCACAGTCACACAGAGTCAGGCCTGCTAGGATGATCATCATATATCCCCTTTCCCATAGGAGACAAGAGGGGTGGGGGGCAACTGCTGGACTTTTTAAATGTTGGCACTTGTCCAATGTTTGCCCTCTGTAAAATGACATCACCATCCCTTTTCTATGCATTTTTCACAAGAAAACAACCAGAGTGCAGCATGGTGGAGTCAACAAGTCAGGAGTAAACACTGACATCAGACCAAGTGCAAGGTTGGTCAACTAATGTAGCAAAATGGATGCTAGAAACAGATGGGACTTGGGGTGGCTTAACGAATGGTGTATTGTTTCTTCTTAGAGGAAAGAGAGTGTGGTGAGCTCACCCAGGATGTTGTCTTGGAGGCATGGGATCTAACTCCTGGACCCAGCACAGATGTACAATACCCTGACGCGAACGTGAGTGACCCAGAAGAGGAAGAAAGTATTCGTGAGCCTCTTGTTTGTGCAAGTAAATATTGTTGGACTCTTGTACTCGATATACTCGATGTGTATACTCGACATGTATACACATTTGTAGCCAAACACCCACTCCACATATTAGCAAAGTATATAGTGCATTAACATTAGCATGGAGAAGGAAGAGGTGGAAGGAGCTGGCAGTGTAGCTAGGTACCTGAGTTTTGGAGACCCAGGCACCAGGGCCAAGATTAAAGAGTAGTTGCAGTGTGTACATTCCTAGTAGTGTAGGTGTCTGAAGGGCAAGCAGGTTGCAAGCAACAATAGACTGGGTAGGTAAGTATTTACTGAATTTGACCATAACATATTATGTAGGGCCTCAGCCATTTGACCATCGTTACCTTAATACTTTTTACTCTTTTTACTAGGTCATGATCTTCCATGATGCACTATTGGCAGAATGAGTGCATATATGTTGCATTGTTTGAATGATCTGGAGATAATCAAGGAGGCTGTCACTGCTTTACAGCGAAGAATCAGAGATTTTATGGACATGCTTGCCAAATTTTAATTTCCTCTTGACTATTCTGAAGTTTTTTATTCCACTTGTTGGCTCCTGTTTGTCCTTTTCTGATTTAACATGTTTTTCGGACTTGGAAATGTGAAAGTTTAGGGACAGAACTCAGTGTTTCTCCACTCCACTTTTCTAGGTGCACCACCAGGTCATGTTTTCTGTATTTTCCTCAGTCAAAAAACGACTGTGTGAATTACTGACAGTGAACATGGCAACATCACCTGTGCCAAATTCCACAAGTATAGAAAACATGACCTGGGTTTGCATCTTGAGTAGGAGAGTTGGGAAACAGTGCCCTAACTAATGTGAATTGTAATTTTTCAGTGTTTTTAAGACTATAAAACCCAACATTTGAAGGTGCTCCCAAATTGTGCCTTAACATTCTTATTTCTCTCATGATCCCACGCCTAAAATGTGTGTATTTCCATACATCTAGTTTGCCAAAAGCCACAAAACACACAGTGTGTCAACATGTGCTATCAATCATCACTGGGTATCAATGGACGTGTTTTGGGGGTGCAACCCCTTCCTCATAACTATAGAAGCTCAGAGGAAGGGGTTGCATCCCCGAAACACATCTATTGATACCCCATGCTGGGAGCCAGCACATTTTGACACACTGTGTGTTTTGTGGGTTTAGGAAAAAAGTTGTTTGTAACTACACACATTTGCGCATGAGATCATAAGGGTAATTTAATTGTTATGCCTCTACATGTACATAGCTTCACATTTTGGCTTTTAAAGGGGTGAGATCATCTCATATGAGGAAGGCAACATCGACACAGTCTTGTGATACTAATGTCTCATTTGGCCTTAATTTTACCAAAATGGAACTTTGTAAGTTCCTAAGTTTGGGATGTGTAGCTAATGTTTTTGAACATGCCTGTTTAGCCCCAAAAAAGGGGAAATAATGCAAAGCATACATGTTATACACCAAGATGTTGGTTTGTTTTAAAACCTTAAAACGCACATGTAAATGTGCTTTGAGTAAATTGGTTTTTACTAAACAATGTGTGGCTTATTATTTAAAGGCTCAATACCAGTGCATTTGTTAAGTAGTTGTAGTTACAGTGACAATGTGCTCTTAAAATGTGGCCAACTTCTGCACTTTTTAGTCCTCCAAAAAATTATTAGAGTTTAAAAGGCATAATGTTTTTGAACTTCATGCATTAGATCCATTAAGAACAAAAACATTGTGTGTGTGTAGCAGACCCACTGCACACCATAATAGTTAGCTGAAGAAGATATTGTCACCTCATGTAGCAAATAAGGTGCATTTGCACTATTGGAGCAAGTGGCCAAAATAAAGCCCATTTGTGAACATATTAGACAGATAAGAAACACAGACAACAGTAGTTCAAATAAAATATGAGTTTATGATCTCAAGATTATATTAGGCATAATCAGCTACAATTTTATGCCAAGCCACTGCTCCTCTACCCACAAAATAATCAAGGTATTTCTGCCGTACATCTCTGGCAGTTTGTGAGGGCAATCCAGCATGGGCATTTTCAAGAGCTGTCAGCACACCCACAGACGGCCTAGCTGCAGCCTGTCCTGCTGGGTCTGCCACTGCAGGGTCCAGGTCACTTGGCAGTGAGGCAAGGTAGCTAGTTGCATTCCAAAATTATGTAAAATACAACAGCACAGGACCACATGGTTGATCTTGTAGAGTGCCAGGTTGATTGGAGTCAAAAACAGCCTGAAACTATTTGATAGGATGCCAAAGGTGTTTTCGACCACCTTTCTGGCACGAGAGAGCCTATAATTGAATATTCTCTGCTCTGGGGTGAGGTTCCTCATAGGAAACGGCTTCATCAGATGTCCCTCCAAAGCAAAGGCCTCATCTGCAACAAAAACAAAATCGACGCCCTCAACATTCTCCTCAGCAGGTGGCAAGTTTAAGGTGCCATTTTGGTGCTGCTTGTAGAACTCTGTCTGCATAATCACTCCTCCATCAGAGTTGCGGCCGTTCTTCTCAACATCCAGATACAAAAACTCATAGTTGGCAGACACTACAGCTAGCATGACTATGCTGCAAAAGCCCTTATAATTAAAATAATAGGAGCCAGAGTTGGGTGGTGGAACAATTCGGACTTGCTTGCCATCAATAGCAATACCACAGTTGGGAAAATCCCACTGATGGTGGAACTGGGCTGCAATGTCCTTCTATTGCTGTGGTTTGAAGGAAATTGTGGATTAAAAAAATAAAAAAATTACTACTTCTGCACATAACATTGCAAGCAGATTTGACACAAACATGCTTAGCCAACATAAGGAGAAAACTTAAATGAGTATTTAAAGACAAAAGGGTAACTTATCTGATTCATCTCCCCCTCTGGTGGCCCATTAGCAAAATTTTAGGGTGGGGGGGAAGAAATGGGTAGATATTTTGGACAGATATCCCTCTCCACTTCCATGAGAGCTGTTTGCATAAATAATTTGGGATACTTTAGCCAACTCTCCTTACTTACACTACTGGCAGCCCAGTGGATAGGTAAGAAGTGTCATAAACTAAAAATATGGATCCACACTGTCCAAATTGCAGCACAGTTTGACGTTCTGAAAATAACCTATCAATATAATAGGAGACAAAAACTGTCTATGTTACAATTTGTAGGTAATCAGGCAGGCCCTTGCACTACATGGTTGGGTGAATTTACACAGATATTGAAACACAAAAGAGGGATAGTGTGTATGGGTTTGGCAAAGTCAGCAGATAAAGTATTTGTATCTGTTGATTTTGCACTTTTGGGGGGGAGGAAGGGTTCCAAATGAGTTTGTGCCCCAAAAAATGGTCTCTTGCACTCTGCCTGAATTTGAGGACAACAATAACAATAACACATTTTAGGGGTTGTTTAGGGTAAGCCCTAACATTTATCTGACAAAAAACACTGTGAAGTTACTAGGCTAGGTGTGTATGGGCTCAGGATAGCATGCTGGGGAGGTTAGTTATGGAAAATATGCATGCAGGCCAACAAAGGAGCAGGAAAAGCTTACAGCATGCATAAGGACAAAGAGAACATTCACAGTATATTACAATATTGACAATTATGTAATCAACAAATTAAGACAATACATTAGCAAACATTAATGCATAGAATGTGATCTTAAAGGGAAAAACTTACCCGAATATAGTCCTTCTGCAGTACTTAAATAATGGCTGAGCAGGTGTCTGGAATAATGAGTCCCAGTGCCTGGGGGGGGAGATCCCAGTGGTAAACTTGAGGTCCTAGAGATTTCTCCCCTTCGCCAGGTAATGCAAGGTGGCTATGAGCCTTTGCTCTGGAGTGATGGCAAGCCTCATGCATATGTCCTGCTTCTTAATATAGGGGGTCACCAATGCCAAGAGTTGGTGAAAACAGTGGTCCGTCATCCGGAGATAATTCCAAAAATCATCCGGATTATTCTCCTGAAGCTCCCGCAGCAAAGGCATATGACATAAGTGGTCACGATTAAGCAACCAGTTTTTGATCCGAGAACTCCTCCTCTTCCTGTTCCTAGACTGGACTTGGGTCAAAGTAATGACTCCAAGGCCAATAATAGCATGTTATCTCCTCCGATTCCGCAATATGGCTGGTTGACGAACGGCCGTTCAGAAACGAACTGAAAAGCACAAACTGAAAAGCGCGAATCAACACTCACCAAACTTCTACTAACATGAAATTAGCAGAAAGAGCCCAAAGGGTGGCGCATGACAATTGAAATCCCTCTTTATTGGCTCGTAGTACGTCTAGTACGTCACTATGTTCATGTTTGTTGGCCGACAATTGTGTACCGTTTGTATGCAAGACAAGTTCACGGCACATGCCCTTCGGACAAAAGTCTGATGCTTTGTTGGCCAACAATCCGATCGTGTGTATGAGGCTTAAAAGGCTGATATCAGGTTAGATTTGGGTACTTACATTGCTTGTATTTAAAAATACACTTAATGCGGTATTAATGATTTTACAGCTGCTATAATATGTTTTTTTTTTTAATCTGACTAGATTTCAGCTTTATTGTAAAACTTGATCTGAGCTTAAGAGCCCTCTGGGAAATAATAAGGTTTCCTATATTAAAGTACCTGTGCTAAGTGCTGCTTCAAAGGTACCAATCAGATTAAAACTTTTGGAATACAAATAATAATTTCTAGGATATAGTGGAGAATTAGGACAGTTATCAGTGCTGACACTCATAAGCACAAAAACACTTAAGCACTTGGGCTTTTAAGGCACCAGGTTTCAAACAAATGACAATTACATATCAACATACACAATTATAGTTTTTCATAGTATAAAAAAAATTATATATAAAACTTATTAAAAAAGGGAAAGGATTCTGATAATCATTAATATTGGTCAGACATGCCCAAAGTCCGGGCCGCGGGCCAAATGCGGACTGTGTTCTGGTTTCAAGCGGCCCCACTGGTAATTTGGCTATATATATATCTTTTGTGGCTCCCAACTAATTTTTGAGTGCCGTGGGGGTCACAAAAGATATATACCCTTATTTATGTATATACAGTATCTCACAAAAGTGAGTACATTCCTCACATTTTTGTAAATATTTTATTATATCTTTTCATGTGACAATACTGAAGGAATGACACTTTGCTACAATGTAAAGTAGTGAGTGTACAGCTTGTATAATGGTGTAAATTTGCTGTTCCCTCAAAATAACTCAACACACAGCCATTAACATCTAAACCGCTGGCAACAAAAGTGAGTACACCCCTAAGTGAAAACATACAAATTGGGCCCAATTAGCCATTTTCCTTCCCCGGTGTCATGTGACTCATTAGTATTACAAGGTCTCAGGTGTGAATGGGGAGCAGGTTTTTTAAATTTGGTGTTATCGCTCTCACTCTCTCATACTGGTCACTGGAAGTTCAACGTGGCACCTCATGGCAAAGAATTCTCTGAGGATCTGAAAAAAATAATTGTTGCTCTACATAAAGATGGCCTAAGCTATAAGAAGATTGCCAAGACCCTGCAACTGAGCTACAGCACGTTGGCCAAGACCATAGAACTCAGAACAGGCCTTGCCATGGTCGACCAAAGAAGTTGAGTGCACGTGCTTAGCTTCCCAGAAGGAAGTCTCGTCTAAAGATGATGCACAAGAAAGCCCGTAAACAGTTTGCTGAAGACAAGCAGACTGAGCACATGGATTACTGGAACCATGTCCTGTGGTCTGATAAGACCAAGATAAACTTAATTGGTTCAGAGGGTGTCAAGCATATGTGGTGGAAACCAGGTGAGGAGTACAAAGACAAGTGTGTCCTGCCTACAGTCAAGCATGGTGGTGGGAGCGTCGTGGTCTGGGGCTGCATCAGTGCTGCCGACACTGGAGTGCTACAGTTCATTGAGGGAACCATGAATGCCAACATGTACTGTGACATACTGAAGCAAAGTATGATCCCCTCCCTTCAGAGATTGGGCCACAGGGCAGTATTCCAACAGTATAATGACCCCAAACACACCTCCAAGACAACCACTGTCTTGCTAAAGAAGCTGAATGTAAAGATGATGGACTGGACAAGCATGTCCCCAGACCTAAACCCTATTGAGCATCTGTGGGGCATCCTCAAACCAAAGGTGGAGGAGAGCAAGGTCTCTAACATCCACCAGCTCCGTGATGTCGTCATGGAGAAGTGGAAGAGGACTCCAGTGGCAACCTGTGAAGCTCTGGTGAACTTCATGCCCAAGAGGGTTAAGGTAGTGCTGGAAAATAATGGTGGCCACACATAATATTGACACTTTGGGCCCAATTTGGAAATTTTCACTTAGGAGCGTACTCACTTTTGTTGCCAGCGGTTTATACATTAATGGCTGTGTGTTGAGTTATTTTGAGGGGACAGCAAATTTACACTGTTGTACAATCTGTACACTCACTACTTTACATTGTAGCAAAGTGTCATTTCTTCAGTGTTGTCATATGAAAAGATATAATAAAATATTTACAAAAATGTGAGGGGTGTACTCACTTTTGTGAGATACTGTATATGTGCCTCGGAGGGGACAGGGAAGGGGCAGGACAAGTGCCGACAGAATACATACAGTGAGAATTTCATGTTTACACGGCAGCTTCTGTAATAGAAAGTCCCGTCTCCTGTGCTGCCACTGTGACTGTTCTGTCTATCATAGGAGGCGGGACTTTGTATTAAAGAGGCCACTGTTAGTGCTCGCCCCGGCCCCCTCCCTGTCCCCTCCAAGTGTCAATATGAGCATTTATCAGACTGCACTGATGGCAATGCTAAGGCTGCATTCATGCAATGGTGAGGCTGCATTTGAGGCTGTATTCAAGTCAATGGTGAGGCTGCATTCGTGCAATGGTGAGGCTGCATTTGAGGCTGCATTCATGTCAATGGTGAGGCTGCATTCATGGCAATAAGGAGGCTGCAGATGGGCACTGATTAGGCTGCATTGATGGGCACTGACCCTTATTTTGCTTCACAGTTCTTTATTTAAAATTTAAGATTTTTTTCTGAAACTTCCCTCTTAAAGTGAAGGTGCGTCTTATATGTCAATAAATATGGTATATTAAAATAACACTCCTGAGCTCATCTCTTCACCACACACAGCCACAAAGGCAAGAGAATTCTTGTTGGGCAATGTATTAGTGCTCAGACGAACACAGACTGAATTTTAATGGTTCAAAGAATGTCAGGCAAAATGGTTGGCCCTCACGAATGTTCACTTCATCAAATCTGGTCCTCTTTGAAAAAAGTTTGAACACCCCTGATATAGGTGTGCCCAAAACAAATATCCAGACCTCTACAAGTTTATTACATTTGTATATCAAAATAACCAACTGCTCTGTCCCAAAATGGACCATATATAATGCTGTAAACCAATAAATTATTTGCAAAGAAGAGGAGAAGAAGGTCACTGATGAGCACTGATGTGTTTTGCAGCCATAGCAGCTTCATCAGGACAATATATATCAGAATCCCAGATGCATGTGGGTATCCATGCATAACCATCAGCCCAAGACCCCCCCCCCAGAGGGGGAGAGTCACCCCTGGGACCATGTCTAATCCCCAAGGTGAGATCACTGGGGCATACTGGGACATACCAGGCCATCACCTCACCAGTTTCCAACATTTTCGGTGTCCTAAGATTAAACAGACTTAAACTTAGTGTATCGGGAAGATGTTCAAACACAACCACCATCAGGGACATGAAACATATTAGATGGCAGCTTCCATGGCTGTAATGGATAGGGGGGCTTAGTTCTGCTTCAAAGAAAGTAAATCCCAACAGTTGCTTTGTAAATGCTAATAAAAGACTACATCATATAAGTATTTTTTTATATTGCCTATTTTTACTTTAATAGTTTTACCCTTGGACAAAATTCATGATTGGCACCGTTATATGTATGTAAAATATATACACATATAAAAAAGGATACAATAGGCATGCTTTCATACAAAATTTGAGGAAAAGATTCACTAATCACATGTTTTTCACGGTCCCACCTTGCTCCTTCCATGTAGAAGCCATTGATATATGTGCCATCAGACTACAATTAAAATAGAAGTTTGTAAATATAGTAAAATACTACAATAAAACTAAACTAATAGATAGCAGATAGCATTATTACATTTTTTTTAAATTGCAAAAATATTACCGGTGATGAGTCAATTTCATTTGCATGATCATGATCTGTTATTCGAAACTGGAAGCCTAGTAAGTCTATAGGAATCTTGTATTTTCTGGCATAGTTTTGCAGTGCACCAGTCAGGAAAGACTGTGTAAAGTAAAAGCCAGAGATCCAGAAAACGTTTGGTGTTCCCTTTTCAATCCACTCCTAAGAAGACAAAATAAATAGAATCTCATTATTCGCCAATAATACCCTTTAAAGCAGGGATCCTCAAACTACGGTCCTCCAGCTGTTGCGGAACTACACATCCCATGAAGCATTGTAAAACTCTGACATTCACAGACATGGCTAGGCATGATGGGAATTGTAGTTCTATCTTTCACAGCACAATTTTGGCAATGTTCATACAGCTTTTAGAAACTGTCAGCAAAAGCCTCTTTAGGAATCAATCACAGAACCGCTGTCACACATTCTTGGATTGCCGCCACGTCTGCAAAATGTGGTTTCTATCATCTTGTTTTCTGTTCGTCTGTCAGCTTTTACGGCACAAACCGGGAACAGATCTTCCGCTTACCCAAATCTTCATGGACGATGGTGCACACCATGCCCTTGCTAATGCCATATTCCTCCACCATCAATCAAAGAGTCAGTTGCTGGTCTCGTGCCAGCATTTGTCGCACTAGCATGATCATGTCTGGGGTTCTGCTTGTCGACGGCCGACCTGAACGTGGCTCATCCTCAGTCGTAAACACATTTTCTGCTCATGGCTTCCATTCTGTACACTTGCACCAACATTTCATGTGTCTTTGTCACCGTTAACTTGATATTCACTCATTGCTCTTTTGAACTGTGACCCTACCTCGCACACTGACTACATTCAACTGCCCACAGTGGGTTTACCCTGACGGTCACATGTACTCCACGCTTCTCGACATGTCTGTGGATAGCCATGTGCATGCATGCGCACCTGGTCCATGTTACCGTTGAGATATCTGACCATTCACCAAACTTTTTAGACACACCTTGTATATATGGAACACTTATGGAATCATACCAAAATTATAAGGCAAAAAAACCTTGAAAATGTGTGTTCCCTGCAAATACACACTATACAATACATAATAGTTTCAATCAAACCTGGCAAGCTGCAAGTTATGTGTAATGCAGATTTTACAGCATTTATAACTTGTATATTTTTGTTCTTGATCTAGCTTGGTCTTGGGAACAAAACTATTAAATTATTCAAATTAAATCTCAGCCAGAAAGATTACAGATATTCATTGTTAATTATTCTGAGGTCACTCACTCCAAGAAAAAAAAAATTAACTTGTGAGCTTCCTGAGTATATTTTGTGCCAGGATAGCAGCAGTTAACACTGAATTTCCATGCAGCATCTGGTGCAACAAAGCTCATGGAAGGTAGGCATAGCACAGTTTGAAGAAGGATTTAGATGACTCACACCACAGTAAACTTGTAATTTACTTCTGCTCCTGAGAAGATTGTAGCTTTCTGTCACCCACCATCCCTTGGCAGCGTTCTATAGAAGGGTTTGATGTGTAAACACTGTATTAAATTATTGCCCAGACAACTCAGATATCCTAAACTAAATAATGTCTCACTACCGTAAAGCTAAGAGCAAACATTTCCCATTGCAGGAATAGTATGAAGCATACGTCTTCCACAATGAGGGTGTTTTCAGCTGTTGCTACAGAGATTTTTAATTCACATAGAAAGGTTTATATGCTAGAGATAACAAAACTGCTTCCCTTTTCATAAATTTAGATCTTTTTAAGAGTTTTTATCTCAAAGTTTTTTTGTTTATGCACATGTAAGCACTTCTACAGCAAAGACACTTTACTTTCATTGCAGAAAATATTTTTTTGTGGTTCAGATGACTTTCTTTCGCCTTGCAGTTCCTGCTAAGATCTCACCTTAAAAAAGCTCAGTCTTTGTAAAAGATCTGCTATGTAGCCACCTAACGGCTTCAAGGAAGGATATGATCTAGCTGACCACACAGTAGGAACCTACAAGCAAAAGAAAAAAAAAAGAGAAATTTTGAAATGACCACAACACACATTTAACAGCACCATAAATCTATGAAATATAGAAAGACTATTTTTTTAATTCAAAAGGCAAAACATTTTGAAAGGCCTTCTGTCTGGGACTAAATAAATCCTCAAAATGCATTTTGTAAAAAATATAGCAGTTAAAGTGGTTGTGAAGACAGAAGGTTTTTACCCTAATGCATTCTTTGCTTTAAGGTAAAGAACCTTCTGTGTGCAGCTCCCCCCAGCCCTCCAAATACTTACCTGAGCATGTTCTCGATCCAGTGCTGTGCCTGAGAGCAGCACTGCTGCTCTCTTTTATCCATCATATTAGTAATATGGCAGCATATATTAGGAGGTGTAATTCTATGGCAGCATAGTCTGAAGTGGCCGGCAGATGGAAGCCAGAGCTCTCTGGGACACTGGGAAGATAACTAGGCTATCTGAGACAGCATGGAAGCCAAATACAGGAAGTGACGTCAGCAGGAAGGGACCAGCAACCAACGTGGACAGCAAACCGGAAGTGATGTCATCAACATGCGACACGTTTTGGAACAACTAATTGGTTCCTGCTTGAAGATGGAACCAATTAGCTGTTCCGAAATGCGTCGCATGTTGATGACATCACTTCCGGTTTGCTGTCACTTTCGGTTTGCTGTGAATATGCTGCCATAGGATTACACCTCCGGATATCCCTGAGACTCCTTGGGACTACCAGAACGGCGGACCACCTGCCATATTACTAATATTATGTTCTCCTACCCATCCACCCTTTTGGAAGTGTTTTTAAACCTTTTGGGAAATATAAAGTTTTACTTCTGCACTTAGAAGCACCTTTTTTTCTTTTCAATCAAATCTAGTGATGATGGAGCAGGGCCGAGCGGCACTGTCTGTTCCCAGCTTGGGGTCAAATCCACATGTGTGCCACCAAAGGATGCAATGTCAAATGGTGGCACATGAAGAAGAGGAGGAGCTGAGAGTGATGGTGGGGACCTGAGAAGGGGAGGATTGGGGCTGCTCTGTGAAAAAGCCATTGCAGAGAGCACGTAAGTATGACTTGTTTGTTATTTAAAAAAATAACTTTACAATCACCTTAAGGGGGACCTAAGCTCAAAAATGGAAAATGTATTATGTTATAGAGAACATTTATAAATATTATTTGTGCCTAAGCATTGCCCTGTAAATGTACCTTTTGTCTGAAGTTACTCAAGAAAAAAGCAATGTACTTCATCCTATGCAGCCTCCAAGCTGTATATCTGTTGTGTCAGATCATCTAACTAGCATCTCATAGGATTTGAAGTGAGTTTTGTTTAGGTCACCCTTGTGTTGCTCACATTTATCCTAGATGGTATCTGAAACCTTGCAGTGCAACGGTCTTCATGCTTCTGCTCTATTTATTCAGTAAATGTGGGATTCATCAGCCTCTTTCTGTTTCTTGAATATTTCCCCACCAATCATCAGTTCCTCTACCAGGATGACCACCCTTTAAACAAAGACACATTGTGGAACAAGGAATGGAAAGCCAGCAGTGGGGAAAAGATTGGCTACAGAAAACCCACAGGCAATACTGTTCAGGATTAGTTATATTGCTGATATGGTACACAGATGATCCGCCCCTTTCTATGTGCCAAAACACTGCGCTCATGGGATTAGCTCCTAACTCTAAGCAGCCACTTAAAATTGCAAACTCGTGTGAATAAAAATAAATGATACACTATACACTCGCCCTCACCAATAGTGTAATCAAATAGCAGCGCTAAAAATTGCTAAAAGAATCTGAAAGAAAAATTTACAGTGATTGCTCAATGTGGTACCTATATAATAGCTGTTTATTAACAGCACTAAATAAACCAAAAAGTGTATTCTAATAAACAAACACAGTGCGATCCATCTGTGTAATAATCTTAAATCAAAAATTCAACATATAAAGTCCAAAAATAAGTGAAGACGTAGTGAATAATGGTGATAATATCAACAATATGATCTTCAGTGATAATATCTTCCACCACACCGCGACCGTGACTTCCACTCGCCTTCAGCGAGCAAACTCACCAGCTCTTTTTGCCTTACACTCTCGTGTTCGGCTCACAGGCTTTTCCCACACAGTAGGGGGCAAAGTGATAACCTCCAATCAATTTCCGTATAGTTATCCGCAGTATAATTGCAAATGCTCTCTCCACATGAAAGAAAGGAAAAGCGATCCAATAGTGCAGTAACGTAACAAACTTTAATAAAAAATGAAATAATATCATTGTACGCCCGGCAGACAAGGGGGGAGGGGTGGTTATTTTGGATAAGTCCTTTTATCATGAGCAACTGTCAAGTATGCTGAATGATCGCTCTACGTATGAGAGGTTGACTTGTGACCCCACAGAGAAATATAGGGAACAATTAAACTCACTCATTGAGTGGGGGTATGCCACCAATGCCCTGAACCTCAGAGAAAAAAGGTACCTGGTCCCTAGTGCTTGTAGAATTCCGGTGATATATACACTCCCTAAAATCCACAAGGACACCAAATCACCTCCAGCCCGCCCGATTGTCAACGGGATAGAGTCGGTTACAGCCAGACTGGGGGAATACCTTGATAGGTTTCTCCAGCCTAGTGTGAAAGTCACTAGGGCCTATTTGAGAAATACCACCGACTTGCTTCAAAAGTTGGGTGAGGTATGTTTGAACCTTAGTGCCGACACTTTTTTGGTGACAGCAGACGTGTCCTTATTATATACGATCATCCAACATGAGGATGCGTCTCTGTCACTAAATTGGGCCCTGAACAAGAGAGAGGATATCCCTGACATGCAGAAGAGATTTGTGGGTCAGGCCCTAAACTTCTGCATGTCGCATAATTATTTTTGGTGGAATGGGCACTTCTTCTCCCAACGGGTTGGCGTGGCTATGGGAGCTAAATTTGCCCCTAGCCTCGCCAACCTGTTCATGGCAGAGTGGGAGGACAGGTTTATTTTCAGTAGGCCTCTCCCCCAACTCAAGTTTTATCGGAGGTTCATAGACGATCTCCTGCTGATTTGGGAAGGTTCTAGGGAATCTGTTGAAGAATTTCTAAAGTACCTTAACACTAATAATAACAACATTAAACTGGAGGCTCAAATTAGCGACACATGCATTAATTTTTTGGCTGTGACGATCCAAAGAAAGGATCACTCCCTGATTACTTGTGTGTATTTTAAACCGACTGACCGGAACAGTTTTTTATCCATCAGGAGTGGTCATCACCCTGTATGGATAAAGAACATCCCGAAGGGACAATTGATGAGAGCCGGTCGGAACTGTACGGAAAAAGAGAAATATTATTCTCAGGCAAATGTGCTGAAGGAGAGGTTCCTTCAGAAGGGCTATGCAGAAACATCTGTAGATAGGGTTATAGAGCAGGTAGCCAATATACCAAGGGAGGAAATGTTTAAAAACAAAGAAAGTACTAGAGCCAATGAGAAACAACAGTGGGGATTTATATCCAACTACCACAGCCAATATAGAGATATTGAGAGGATTTTAAAAAAATACTGGTATATTCTCCGGAGGGATCGTCACCTAGGAGAATTGTTACCTGAAACCCCCAAATTTATTTACAGGAGGGCCCCGAATTTTGGGGATAGAGTAGTGAAAAAAATCCTTGATCCACCAGGCCGACCATCCATCAAAATAAATCTTAATGTTTTTTTTCCATGTAATAAATGCGTGTGCTGCAGGACAGTGAGGATTAGGAACAGAAACATGAAGAGCATCACCAATCAAGCAAATGAAACATTTGAAATTAAAGAGTTCATCTTGTGTAATTCATCATACGTAGTGTACTTGATGTGGTGCCCTTGTGGTCTGTATTATGTAGGACGCACGAAAAGGCTATTAAGAGTCCGCATCTCTGAACATCTGACTAATATCAAAAATGGTTTCAAGTACCATAGCGTATCCCTTCATTTTAGGGAGAAGCATAATCAAGACCCGAGTCTGCTCCAGTTTTGTGGAGTGGACATTGTATATCCATCGTGGAGGGGATCTAACAGAATAAGGGATTTATCCCAACGTGAAACTCGATGGATATACTTATGAGAAGTCTTTTTCCCGGGGGTTTAAATATAGAACTGGACCTCAACTGCTTTATTAATGATTATTGAGTTGGCAGTTGGGGTCCAGGGCTGTATGTCACCCGGACCCAGAAATTATGATAGGCGGAATATCTGTAACACCAACGCAACTGAGAGACCACCTATGGGGAAGGGGCTCAATAGGGGAGAGTATAGGTATATGATATTGTTTGAAATAATTTTTTTGATCCCTATATATGTAGGAGCTGACCTTTAAGGGAGAGAAAGTGACTCATGGGAACAATGCGGCAGATCCATGGGGTGCATGTACCTTGTTTGGATTTTAATGGGTTTAGTTTTAACACTTATATTTCCAACCATTCAATAATTAATTAATTTTATTTTATTTTTTTTATATAATTTTATATAACTTTTTATAGGTTTTGCAGTTTAGAGAAAGCCATGTCTCTATTACTAATCTATGGTGTCACTATATACAGATAATGCACGTTTTGCTGTGAGGATTGGTGATGTGCGTCCTCCGTGGATGGTGTACACGATCACCAATCAGCTAGTGTGTTGTTTGACAGTGCTAGCACTGTAGCATTTTGAGTATTATTGGTTCTCTGATGCCCTCCATCTCTGCTTAAAAGCCATGTATACGTATGGTGCGAACGGGGACACAGGGAACGCGCAAGCGCAGTGTCATCAACACCGCGCGTCATACGGTGGGAGGGTATATAAGTAAGATTGCCAGTCCGTCTAGCCAATCCCATGAATAAGTCCTCCGTGACGAAACATGTCGGGGCGTGGCTATACGGCAATCGAGGAAGCTTGACGTAGGACGCTGTGACAGGGAGCGCCATACGAGTGAGTGGGGAAGCGGCTACGGGAGACTCCAGGGAACAGGTGAGAGTGTCACCATCCACTAGTTTACCTGGGTCTGCCGTGACCACCATGCGTCCAAGTTACCGTTTGAAGTGTTGTTGGTGATGACCATGATTGCTGTGCTTACTTGCGTTATTGAAAGTTGTAAAATGTGAGTTCTATGGTAAAGGAGAGTGTCATTTTTTATTAAAGTTTGTTACGTTACTGCACTATTGGATCGCTTTTCCTTTCTTTCATGTGGAGAGAGCATTTGCAATTATACTGCGGATAACTATACGGAAATTGATTGGAGGTTATCACTTTGCCCCCTACTGTGTGGGAAAAGCCTGTGAGCCGAACACGAGAGTGTAAGGCAAAAAGAGCTGGTGAGTTTGCTCGCTGAAGGGGAGTGGAAGTCACGGTCACAGCGGTGTGGTGGAAGATATTATCACTGAAGATCATATTGTTGATATTATCACCATTATTCACTACGTCTTCACTTATTTTTGGACTTTATATGTTGAATTTTTGATTTAAGATTATTACACAGATGGATCGCACTGTGTTTGTTTATTAGAATACACTTTTTGGTTTATTTAGTGCTGTTAATAAACAGCTATTATATAGGTACCACATTGAGCAATCGCAATTTTTAGCGCTGCTATTTGATTACACTATTGGTGAGGGCGAGTGTATAGTGTATCATTTATTTTTGTTCAGGATTAGTGTTGGGCAAACGGTTCAAGCCAAGCAAAAATTCGGCCTGAACATTGCCTGTTTGCCCGTTCAGCAAACACCCGAATTTGTGGGGTGCTCGGCGGGATGTTCGCCAGCCGAGCGCCCCACAATGCACTGTGCACTTCACAATGCATTCTAGGGCCCTAGTTGGATAAAGCCATGCACCTGACCACTGCATGGCTTTGCCAATTAGGGCACAAGAGCACTGTGACCAGGGCTGGATTAACATAGGGCCTATTGGAGCTGCAGCTTCAGGCTCCTTACCTTAAGATAGGCCCATTTAAAAAAAAAAATCACAAAAAAAAAAAAAAAAATGATCGACTTCGAGGGTCATGGCTCGGCTAACAGGGGTTTGGGGGCTAGGTAGCTGAAGACCTACTCAACCACTGGTCAAAATTTGGGGCTCCTATCTATGGTTCCAGAGATATGGGGCTCCTTATGCAGCCTGTAAGAAGCTACATACAGAGCAGCCAGTTTAAATACAAGTTGACACACTCTGTTTGCAGACTGAGAGGATGAGCTCACAGTGCCTCTCCTCACTTCTTGCCAGAGTCACTGTGCTCATTGGACAGCTTGGAGCCTGCAGAGTTTGACAGGGAGCACCGCCTGTCAAACTCGCACTATTGATTTCCATGGGGCCACTCTGCAACTGCAAGCCAAACTCGCTTGCAGTAGCAGCATAGTCCAACAATGTGAAACTACCATTCAGCAATGTAAAAAAAAAAAGGAGGCGGGAGTAGCAACTCATGAACGCCTGTCGGCTGCTGCTATACCACTCGTTGAAAAGCAATACACCACAGAGCACTTGTAAGAGAGCAGTAAGCATTACCGCAAATGTGAAAGAAACGTGAAACACATCATCCATTTCACAATCCCCACCAACCAGGTCACTCCCAGCCACTTCCCATGTTAGCCACCTCCCTTCAACTTATATCACAGGTGACCATTTCCCAACCTGCAGGTGACAGACCCTACTCCCAAAGATATCACTCCCAATTACTCCCCCCACCCGCTGATTGATATCCCTCCATGACCACCTCACACCCCCCTGCTGACAGACCTATCTCCCCAGCCTGTCCCCACACACCCTCTCACCTGCTGACCTGTGGATGGGGGAATCACTCCTGCAGTGTTATTGTGTTATGCCAGTGGAGAGCCTTCCCAACCCACAGAATACAATGATCAGTGTTGCTAACTATAGCTGGCAGCACTGATTGTTTTGAGAAAAACCTGACAGGCTGGTTGTACTCAAGTCGATTAATAGATTGACTTGTGTACAACCAGCTAGCCCATACATAGATCCACTATGGCTGGTCTCTGCTTAATTTGCTTAATTTCAATTCATGTATGGCCTGCTTAACCACTACGCAGTCCCTAAACATCCTTTCACAAACCTTTACACTTTTCCTTCCCAGATTCCTTCATCCTTCTCACCTGTACATAGTGCCCACTGTCATACCCTCCACACTCATAGTAGGTGAGGTTGAAAAAAGACACAAGTCCATCAAGTCCAACCTATGTGTGTGATTATGTGTCAGTATTACATTACATATCCCTGTATATTGCGGTCATTCAGGTGATTATCTAATAGTTTCTTGAAGCTATCAATGCTCCCCGCTGAGACCACCGCCTGTGGAAGGGAATTCCACATCCTTGCCGCTCTTACAGTAAAGAACCCTCTACGTAGTTTAAGGTTAAACCTCTTTTCTTCTAATTGTAATGTTTACACTTTTCCTTCCCAGATTCCTTCATCCTTCTCACCTGTACATAGTGCCCACTGTCATACCCTCCACACTCATAGTAGGTGAGGTTGAAAAAAGACACAAGTCCATCAAGTCCAACCTATGTGTGTGATTATGTGTCAGTATTACATTACATATCCCTGTATATTGCGGTCATTCAGGTGATTATCTAATAGTTTCTTGAAGCTATCAATGCTCCCCGCTGAGACCACCGCCTGTGGAAGGGAATTCCACATCCTTGCCGCTCTTACAGTAAAGAACCCTCTACGTAGTTTAAGGTTAAACCTCTTTTCTTCTAATTGTAATGAGTGGCCACGAGTCTTATTAAACTCTCTTCTGCGAAAAAGTTTTATCCCTATTGTGGGGTCACCAGTACAGTATTTGTAAATTGAAATCATATCCCCTCTCAAGCGTCTCTTCTCCAGAGAGAATAAGTTCAGTGCTCGCAACCTTTCCTCATAACTAAGATCCTCCAGACCCTTTATTAGCTTTGTTGCCCTTCTTTGTACTCGCTCCATTTCCAGTACGTCCCTCCTGAGGACTGGTGCCCAGAACTGGACAGCATACTCCAGGTGCGGGCGGACCAGAGTCTTGTAGAGCGGGAGAATTATCGTTTTATCTCTGCAGTTGATCCCCCTTTTAATGCATGCCAATATTCTGTTTGCTTTATTAGCAGCAGCTTGGCATTGCATGCCATTGCTGAGCCTATCATCCACTAGGACCCCCAGGTCCTTTTCCATCCTAGATTCCCCCAGAGGTTCTCCCCCCAGTGTATAGATTGCATTCATATTTTTGCCACCCAAATGCATTATTTTACATTTTTCTACATTGAACCTCATTTGCCATGTAGTCGCCCACCCCATTAATTTGTTCAGGTCTTTTTGCAAGATTTCCACATCCTGCAGAGAAGTTATTGCCCTGCTTAGCTTAGTATCGTCTGCAAATACAGAGATTGAACTGTTTATCCCATCCTCCAGGTCGTTTATGAACAAATTAAATAGGATTGGTCCCAGCACAGAACCCTGGGGAACCCCACTACCCACCCCTGACCATTCTGAGTACTCCCCATTTATCACCACCCTCTGAACACGCCCTTGTAGCCAGTTTTCAATCCATGTACTCACCCTATGGTCCATGCCAACGCACCTTATTTTGTACAGTAAACGTTTATGGGGAACTGTGTCAAATGCTTTTGCAAAATCCAGATACACCACGTCTACGGGCCTTCCTTTATCTAGATGGCAACTCACCTCCTCATAGAAGGTTAATAGATTGGTTTGGCAAGAACGATTCTTCATGAATCCATGCTGATTACTGCTAATGATCTCATTCTTATTACTAAAATCTTGTATATAGTCCCTTATCATCCCCTCCAAGAGTTTACATACTATTGATGTACATAGTGTCCACTGTTATAGCCTCCACACTCCTCTCCTGTATACTGCCCACTGTCATACCCCCCACACTCCTCTCCTGTACATAGTGTCCACTTTCATACCCTCCACACTCCTCTCCTGTACATAGTGCCCACTGTTATACCCTCCACGCTCCTCTCCTGTACATGGTGCCCACTGTTATACCCTCCACATTCCTCTCCCTCACCTGCACATACTTCCCACTTTTATACCATCCATACTCCTCCCCTATGCCTCTTACCCACAAAAACAGTTCTTTAAAATTATATTGAATATCCTCAATGTTACCAGCTCTAGAATGGGCACACTTTTGTTAGTTCAACTAAAGGAAATCTTCTCAGTCCTCATATTTGTTCTGCCCATTATTAGTACTCATTTAATTTTGTGATTACTACTGTGATGTATAGAGGAACATAAGGGATGTCAGCTACTCTAAATATACCACTGGAAAAAAAAGTGTCCCTGAAAATATTTTTGAAATGTTGGCAACTATGCACTTGGGCACTGCTCAAGGGCCACCGGGTCAGTAGGCGGCCCCATGATTTTAAAGCGGTAGTAAATTTTGCTAACATTACTACTTTTTAGAGGCCCTGAGGTAGGTTATGCCATAATGTATTAGTATGCACACCATATTAGCACATTAGGGTACACTTACCTGTCAGACTGAGCCCACCAGTGCTGCACTGTGATCAATCCGGTGGGTCCCAGGCGCTTTCATCTTCACCCGGTCTTCCTTCCGGGTTCTGTGCCTTCGTTCACTTGCCTTGGCCGGGCTGTGTTTCTGTCACTTCCACGCATGCTCATGCGCATCCTCTCTCTCTCTCTATTCCCCCCATGTCTCATCCTCCCTCCCTTACCCCTCACCCCTCTCTCATCCCCTTTCTCTCTCTCTTTCATTTTCTCTCTCTCTATTTAATTTAATTTGCTATAACAAAAAATTGTTTGCATTCATAATAATTTTTTATTTTATTTTTTTATAAATAGCCCCACCATAATTCTCAGCACCAGGCCCATAATGTTCTTAATCTGGCCCTGGCACTGTCAGAGCCCTGATTGAACAAAGTGATGATGACTTTCTCCAATCACGGCTCAGTGCTCCTAGTCCCATCCCACACTATAAAAGGTTCCTTACCATAGGAAGCTTTTACCTTGTGTTGGAGTGGAGATACAGTAGATAGAGCAGGGCTGAGTTTGCTACTAGTGAGTTAGTGTGTTCACTTTGTGACTCTGAGTGTAGAGTGTTAGTGTAGTGTTAGTATAGTGTGTGTATAGTGTGTCAGTGTAGTGTGTTAGTGTAGTGCAGTGTTTAACCCAGCATTACATAACATTTGACTCTGAGTGTAGAGTGTTAGTGTAGTGCAGTATTTAATGTCAGTGTAGTGTCAGTGTAGTTTAATGTCAGTGTAGTGTGTTAGTGTAGAGCAGTGTTTAACCGCTTCCCGACCGCCTCACGCAGATATACTGCGGCAGAAGGGTACGTACAGGCAGATTAACGCACCTGTACATTGCCCTTTAAGAGGCGGCTTGCGGGCGCGTGTGCTGGGAGCTCCGGGAGCGAGAACGCGTGTTCCGCGGACTCGATCGTCTCACGGTGAGGAAGAACGGGGAAATGCTAATGTAAACAAGCATTTCCCTGTTCTGACTAATGACACTGACACTGATCACCGCTTCCTGTAATCGGGAGCGGTGATCAGTGTCGTGTCACACACAGCCCCTCCCACCCACAGTTAGAATCACTCCCTAGGACACACTTAACCCCTACAGCGCCACCTAGTGGTTAACCCCTTAACTACCAGTCACATTTACACAGTAATCAATGCATTTTTAATCGCACTGATCGCTGTATAAATGTGAATGGTCCCAAAATAGCGCCAAAAGTGTCCGATCTGTCTGCCATAATGTCGCAGTCACAATAAAAATTGCTGATCGCCGCCATTACTAGTAAAAAAAAAAAATTATTAATAAAAATGCCATAAAACTATCCCCTATTTTGTAGACGCTATAATTTTGAGCAAACCAATTAATAAATGCTTTTTGCGATTTTTTTTTTTTACCAAAAATATGTAGAAGAATACGTATCAGCCTAAACTGAGGAAAAACATTTTTTTAAATATTTTTTGGGGATATTTATTATAGCAAAAAGTAAAAAATAATGCGTTTTTTAAAAATTGACGCTATTTTTTTGTTTATAGTGCAAAAAATAAAAACCGCAGAGGTGATCAAATACCACCAAAAAAAAGCTCTATTTGTGGGAAAAAAGGACGTCAATTTTGTTTGGGAGCCACTTCGCACGACCGCGCAATTGTCAGTTAAACTGAAGCAGTGCCAAATCGCAAAAAGTGCTCTGGTCTTTGGCCAGCCAAATGGTCCGGGGCTTAAGTGGTTAAAGCAGCATTACATAACATTTAGTGCTGTTTACAGTGCTGTATACTCTTTTTTTTTGGTTGCTTTGTGTTTTTTTTTGTTTTTTTTTGTCCCCTGCCTGCCCCCTTTTTAAAAAATTGTCAGCCACAGTTTTTCTGACTGCGACGCTGGTGTTTCCCCTTTTTAATTTTTATAGATTTTACATTTCTGTCAGGGTCAGTCCTTAATTTAAGGAGCATCAAACACCATTTTTCATTCAATAAAGTGCATCCAATCAAACATTTCTCAGTTTCTATTCAATGTGGGTAATAAGCCCCACATCATGTCTGGAAGGCCAGCAAGTAGAGGCAGACATTCCCGTGCCACTATAAGGGGTCAGCAGCATCTGTGTCCAAAGGCAAAAGTGGTCTGTCCTCAGGCAGGGCACATTTGTCTCTGTTTAGTAATGTTACCCGTGCTATCCAGCCACAGCATGCAGAGGAGGTGATGGACTGGCTTACTAAACAATCTTCATCCTCCTCATCCTCTATGATCCAAACTGACACTAGTGCGCAGTCCACTGCAGCTACCAGAGTGCTTATTCTGCCTCCTTGTCCACAGCTCTTCCTGTCATAGCCCCAGCATCATCCATGGAGGAGTCAGCTGAATTAATTGAACACAGCATCAGCCATTTGCTTCTTGAGCATGCACAGACGTTACTTGAGTCTGATGTTGGTTCTGAGGTAGAGGAAGGCAGTAACATGAGCCTACAGAGAGAGGAGAACACAAATTGGCAGTCATGTTCCCCAGCCACAGAGTATTGCCAAGTTGGCTCCTGTGATCATGAGGATGGAGGGGATGATGATGATGAGGTCACTGACGAGAGCATCAAATTTAAGTTTTTTGCAGCCAATTCTAAAGGCCAATTCTTTCTTTCAATAAGAGTACCTCTAGAAGGTTATGGGGTGAAGGCACCACCAACACCCAAAGCCCAATTTTTCTGCAATTGTTTGACAGGGGCATCACATTTACATTTTTTACAGCAAGGCCAATTCTTGCTTTCTTCAAGAGTACCTCTAGAATGTGATAGTGTGAAGGCACGACCAACACCCAATTTTTCTGCACCTGTTACTTTTTTTTTTTCCCATAAAGATTTTATTCAAAATTTGCAAGATAAACAACTGTATCACGTTTAAGTTTACATGTATTTGTACAGATGAAAATAAGTACAAACAAAAAGGAATCATTACAAAGAAAGAAAAGGGGGAAACAATGGTGTACATATGTCAAAATATGAGGCAATCAAATTTGAAATTGCTTAGAGGCCTCCTCCAGGTTTGTCGAGGCGCTCTTTCCATAAGTTAGTGCATACATAGCGTCTGAGGGTGAAGGGTCGTACTCTCAATTTTCACCTCCCCCCTCTTCCGCCCCCTGTGAAATACAGGGGGTAGGAGAGCCTATTAAACCAGTGCTTGTAATCCAACATTACCGAGCAGGAACCCCATCAGTCCGCTCGGGTTCTGGAGGGTGTATGTAGCACCGAGCTCCCTCATTAAACTAAGTGTCTGTTTCCAAAGGGAAACCAATGATTTACCCACGTTTCCAAACAGTCAGGGGGTAGAGAGAAAATATAAACTACAAGACAGGGGATTAGAGCTAAGAAGAGAGAAAAGTAGAGGGGGAAGACACAGACACAGGGAAGCTCTTAGGAATTCTCTGCTCCTCGCCCACCCGCCCTGGACCGCCCAAGGTTCGGCGTACACTTCCCCCAATATTTTTATTGGGTGTATTGACGGTACTTGTCTGTGGTCGTGAAGTGGGACCAGCAAGCCCATATAATTGAAAATTTGTGCATTCTGTCTTGAGATATGTGGATCAGTTCCTCCATATCCCTGATCATGGATATTCTTGAGAACCATTCTCTGATTGTCGGTGGGCTCGTGGAGCGCCAGTGTTTAGGGATGCATAATCTTGCTGCGTTTACCATGTGCATGGCTAGGGACTTGTAGTATGTTTTCCTGGAAAGTGAGGTGTGGTGTAGGAGGAATTGAGCTGGAGTATAATCAAGGGAAAATGTGGTGACATGAGAGATGAGGTCGTGGACCTGTTTCCAAAACGGTTGAAGTTTTTCACATGTCCACCATACGTGGAGCATAGTACCCACCTCCCGTTCACAACGCCAGCAGGTGTCAGGAATGTCGGCCGAAAACTTGTGGAGCCGGGAGGGGGTCCTATACACCTAGTGACAATCTTGTAGCCATTTTCCTGAATAGCCACATTCAATGAGCTCTTATGAGCATATTCATGGATTGTGGTCCAGTCCTCATTTGTTAAACGTGCTTGTATTTCGTTGTTCCAAGATGTCTGAGACGGGGCTGGGGAATGATCAAGGTCCTCTGAAAGAAACGAGTAGATGAGCGAGATTAGATGTCGTTGTTGGGTTTTGTGTTGGCAAAGGGTCTTGAACGGGGTTAGAGGTCGCGACCAGCACGCCTGGTGTGCTTGGGTTTCTAAGAAGTGCCTAATTTGTCTATAGGTCCAGAACGAGAAAGTGGGCGACACTGACATTGTTTTGAGTTTCTCTAATGTGATGGGTTTGTTATCGCTATAGAACTGCTGGGCCAGAACCTCTTCAAAAGGCCATTCCTTACGCAGGAACGAGTTACGCTCCCCAGGTGGGAATGCTGGGTTCCCTCTTAACGTTGTCAGAGGGCCCGGGGTAGTAGTGAGATTCGCGGTTCGGCCCGTCTTCTTAAATGCTAGAAGCGAAGGATGGATAAGTGGGTGTGTAGATAGGATCTGTGGCCAGCTGCTTGGATGCAACCAGGGTAGTAGATGCAAGGGACAAGTTGAAAAGGCTTTCTCTAGGAAGACCCACGCTTTCTCACTAGCATGGATGTTCCAATCTGCGATCCTGGTAAGGTGACAGGCCAAATAATGTTTAAGTAGATCTGGTAAACCTATACCTCCTCTCTGTTTGGCCAGTGTCAGACGTGTGAATTTGATACGGGGAGGAGCGTCTTTCCAGATAAAAGCAGAGCACGCTTTTCTATAGGCAGAGAAAAAGCCAGCTGGTAGGAGGATCGGGACCGCTTGCATCATGTATAGCAATCGGGGCAGGATCATCATTTTGAGCAACGCTGCTCGCCCGAACCACGACACATTTAAAGTTGCCCACTCTTTTAGGAGTTTTTGGACTCTAAGAAGAGCCACGTGGTGGTTCAAAGGATAAAGTTCTGACATTTTCGTGGGGATCTTAATTCCCAAGTAGGTAATTGCCCTCTTCTCCCAGTAAAATGGGAATGACTCTCGGCAGTGGTCAACTTCTTGAGTTGTCAAAGTCACATTAAGGGCATGGGATTTTGCGTAATTTATTTTAAGGTTTGAAATTTTTCCAACCTCGGATAGATCTCTAAGCAGGTTCGGAAGGGATATTCTAGGTGCTCTCAGGGAAAGTAGAATGTCGTCGGCGAACGCTGCTACTTTAAATTCCCTTTTATTCACCGTTACTCCCTGAATATCTGGGTTTAGTCTAAGTTTATTAAGAAAAGGTTCCAGGGTTAGTATATAGATTAGTGGGGAAAGCAGACACCCCTGGCGTGTGCCATTATTGATGGAGAAGGCGTTCGACAGGTAGCCGTTGGTCCTCACCGCCACTTTAGGATTCGAGTATAAGGCCATGATGTACGCAAGCATACGGCTTCCCAGACCGATGGCCAGGAGAGTTTCTCGCATATAATCCCAGGCCACCCTGTCGAACGCCTTCTCGGAGTCCAGTGACAGAAAGAAGCCTTGTGATTTAGTTGAAGCAAGCCAATGGTGTAGGTTAAGGGTACGGATCGTGTTGTCCCTGACTTCTCTTCCAGGCACAAACCCCACCTGGTCTGGGGAAATGAGTTCTGGGATGAGGGGCATCAATCGATTAGCTAGGACCTTTGCATAAATTTTTATATCTACATTTAGTAGGGAAATTGGTCTATAATTTGTCACTAATGAAGGGTCTTTGTCTTCTTTGGGAATTACGGTAATATGCGCTCTAAGCATCTCATTCGGTCGGGAATGCGGATCTAAAAAACTATTGAGGGTCGTCAAAAGTCTGGGGAATAAACTGTCTGAGAAGGATTTGTAATATTGAAGTGTAAAGCCATCGGGGCCTGGGCTTTTCCCAGCCTTCATTTGTTTAACAGCTATTTCTATTTCTGGGATGGATATTTCACTTTCAAGGGCTAAAGCTTGTTGAGGCTTCATGGGAGAGGGGCTGAAGGAGGAAAGAAAGTCTTTAATTAGATTTGCGCGTGCTTCGGATGTGATTTGGGAGATATGGTCGGTCTTTAAGTTATAAAGTTTGGAGTAGTATCTCTCAAATTCTTTGGCAATGTCCTCATTCTTGACCAGGAGATCTCCCCTGTTGTTGCGCAAAGAGTGAATCTTGGAGGAAGATTTAGAGGCTTGAACTGAGCGGGCCAACAGACGGCCGCACTTGTTGCCATGCTCATAAAAGATCCTCTGGCCAAGAATGTAACGTCTTTTCGTACGTCTATCCAGCTCCTCCAAAAGGAGAGACCAGGATCGTGTTAGGTCCTGAAGTGTAGATTGGGCTTGAGTCTGTTTGTGGGTTGTTTCCAGCGTTTTAATCGATTGGATAAGGGAGTTGATGGTCTCTTGCTGCAATTTTTTAATTTTCAATGCTAGGGCCAAGAATTCACCCCGGATTACACACTTATGGGCCTCCCATAAAGAGATTGGAGATACCTCTGGACTTGTGTTTTCCTGGAAATACTGACGGATGCGCGTGTGAATGTGTTCTATTGTAGGGATATCTTTAAGTAGGGATGGGTTCAGACGCCAGATTTTCGACTTTGTTTCTACTTCTGGGAAGGTGAGAGTTACCGTGATCGGGTGGTGATCTAATAAGAACATAGGTTCTATTTTTGCTTCCTTTAGATATGATAGATCTGCCTGTGAGAGGAAGAAGTAGTCTATCCTTGAGTATTTTTGATGTGGGGCCGAGTAGAATGTATAATCCTTTACCGAAGGTGACATAGTGCGCCATGTGTCATGTAGAGTCAGGTGTTGTAAGTTTAGCTTGATCCGTCTCAGTGCTTTGTAAGTTAAGTTGGAGGATCCCGTGGAGGAGTCTAGCAGGAGGTTTAAAGGTATGTTGAAGTCCCCCCCCATTAGGACCAATCCCTTCTGGAAGGCTGCTAATTGGTCGCATACTTTTTGAAAGAATGAGACCTGCTGGTCGTTTGGGCTGTAAATGTTAGCTAACGTCAGTGGTTTTGAGGCGTAAGTACCCTTAAGAAAAATGTAGCTACCCTCTGGGTCAATAAGGGAGTCTGTAATGAGGAAGTTAGCATGTCTGGCAATTAGTATAGAGACACCTTTGGTCTTGGCTTCAGCATTAGTGGCATGAAATGCCTGGCGATATATGTGGTTTGATAATTTGGGCACGGCATCCGATCGAAAATGGGTCTCTTGTAGAAATATGAAATGAGCTCTATGTTTAGACAGAGAAGAGAGGACTTGCGATCTTTTTTCAGGCAAATTCAAACCCTTTACATTCAAAGAAATGCACTTCAGTGCCAGGGGAGCACTGATAGCCTTGCTATGCTGCATCCTTGCAGGCGGGTGGGGAGATCGAGCCGACCTACCAGCAGAGGACAATATAGGCCTCCCCTAGTTTTAAGACCCCCTCCCCTTCAGACGGGAGGACGAGGGCGGAGCTAACCCAAAAGGAAAGAAAAAAAAAAAGGGGGGGGTCAGACAAGAGGGGTATCTCCGCGTATG
This sequence comes from Aquarana catesbeiana, assembly GCF_042186555.1. Taxonomy (NCBI): domain Eukaryota; kingdom Metazoa; phylum Chordata; class Amphibia; order Anura; family Ranidae; genus Aquarana; species Aquarana catesbeiana. Next base: position 305,415,172 of record NC_133326.1, read on the forward strand.
AGGGTGGAGAGGACTAAGAGGAGCAGAAAAGAAGGTGGGGGTAAAAGGAAAAGGAAAGGGATAAAACAATAGAGAAAAGCAGAAAGAAGAGAGATAGAGGGACAGATAAATCAAACCATATAGAAATACTAATCCACCTAGGAAGAAACAGTTCTGGATTGTCAGCCTAAGTCCTATCAGGACTGCTGTGTGGGGTAGAGAGAACGGATGGAAACCACAGGGTGTGTATACCGTCTTCGTCCAAGAAGATCGTCTAGTGGTTGTGCACGTCAATGCACCCCACTACAAGTGAAAGGGCGGGGAGCCTGCATTGGGCAACAGACAGAGCGTACTTGCATCCTGTTCTTAGAAATAAACATAACAATGAAAAAAAAAAACAAAACCTCGTCAAAAAGACAAGAACTGTAATGATAACTCACTCATTGGACAACACAAAAGCCTAATATTGAACACCATTGAGCTTTGCACGTGAGCATATGGTAACCATACATTATAACCCCCTGTGCATCCTCAGCGGCCCTTACTTAATCTCGGGGTAGAGAGAGGGGGGAAGGGCAATTAGGGTTGGAAAAGAGAGAAGGGGTTGGTAGGCAGAATAGCGTGGTAGAGAAACCTGAGGAGGATAGAAAGAGGGTAGTAAATGGGATAAGAGTGAAAGATCTGTAATATAAGGCAGCAGATACCCAGGGGGAAGTGAGGGAGAGCAGGTCGGGGTATACAAGTGAGTGAGATACACACCTTAATATGATAAAAAAATTAAACTAACTTGAGCTTACATAGTCCCCACCTGTTGGTCTAAACTACAGTAAATACTTAAAACCCTCTGCAGTCTATTCATGTCTGGGTCAGCTAGAGTATAACAGCAACATAAGCTACATATAATCACTAACATCCTAACTAAGTTAAGTTACTTCACCCCTTGTTTGGGTTCTTGAGATGTCGGGATGGGTCCCGCTGAGTCCCAAGAGATCAGACAAAAACAGGTAGCATCTCGAACCTCTATCACCGCAAATCCACCTGTTCTTGTGGTCGTCTTCGGTGTCATTAGTGTTATGGCGAACCCAAATAGCCCTGTGAAAGGCCAGGGGCTGTGGTGGCAGGGTTCCAAGTGCTCCAAAGAAGTCCTCACAGTGTGCGTTACAGTTCCTCTGTGGAAACGTTGGAGGAGGCGATGATGATGTCTGCGGGGGAAAGTGTTCTTTGCTTGCAAGCAACATCATGTAAGCTATAACCACTCTCATGCACATCTTGATTGCAGGTCCCGGTCATTCACCGACCACCTAGAAGGGGGGCCTTATTGACAGTCTGACATTCTATCTCCTCTTATATTTGCTCCTTCTCAGCGGTTTCCTCTCATCAGGGATCCTTTGCATTAAAGTACGTAAAGGGCTGAGAGAAAAGGGTTAACAGAAGTGTCAGAGGATAGCGTTCTCAATGATATTCGGCAGCAGTCACAGGCATGTTTAATGCTATATTCAATGCGTGTATATCAGGTAGCTCCAAAAATAAAAGCAAAAAGAAAAGAAAAAAAAGGGAAACCACACCGCGTGACCATCATATGCCACACAACTCTAATGCCCCGTACACACGGTCGGATTTTCCGATGGAAAATGTCCGATCGGAGCGTGTTGTCGGAAATTCCGACCGTGTGTGGGCTCCATCGGACATTTTCCATCGGATTTTCCGACACACAAAGTTGGAGAGCAGGAGATAAAATTTTCCGACAACAAAATCCGTTGTCGGAAATTCCGATCGTGTGTACACAAATCCGAAGGACAAAGTGCCACGCATGCTCAGAATAAATAAAGAGATGAAAGCTATTGGCCACTGCCCCGTTTATAGTCCCGACGTACGTGTTTTACGTCACCGCGTTTAGAACGATCGGATTTTCCGACAACTTTGTGTGACCGTGTGTATGCAAGACAAGTTTGAGCCAACATCCGTCGGAAAAAATCCTAGGATTTTGTTGTCGGAATGTCCGAACAAAGTCCGACCGTGTGTACGGGGCATTTGCTTCCATACGACCTCTCCTCGCTGATGGTGAGGGAGGTGATCCCGGGCTGCGTGGGTAGAGGTCGCGACGTGATGTACGGGCATTTGGAGAGTCCAGGTCACCTCTGCGTCTGCGTGTTCTGTGTCGCTGAGCTTTTGGGGATGGGTTGAGGGACACTGGAAGCCAAGGTTCCGCTGGAAAAAACTGCGCATACCAATCCGGTACTTCTATAAGTGGAAGATCCAGCTGCTCGCAGAAGGTCTGCAGGTCCTCCGGCATGCGTAGTAGTGCCGAGCGACCCCTGGATGACGCTGACAAACCAAATGGAAACTTCCAGCGATAGGTGATATTGCGGGCCCTTAGAGCATCCAACAGGGGGCACAGAGCTCTTCTGTTTTGGAGCGTGATTTGCGACAAGTCCTGAAATAGTTTGACTTCCACTCCATTGTGTAAGATCTGTCCTCTCTCTCTTGCTTTGCGTAGAATTTCTTCCTTAAGTTGGAAATTAACCACACAGCACACAATGTCTCTAGGCGGTTCATTTTCCCGCGGTTGTGGGCGTAAGGCACGATGTGCCCTCTCCATTTCAATGGGGGAATCAGCCGGGCGCTCCATTAGATCATTAAACAATGAGCAGATGTTCTGTTGCAGAGCTCCAGGGTCCACACTCTCAGGGATCCCCCGTACCCTAATATTATGTCTCCGGCCCCTATTGTCAAGGTCTTCAACATGTCTATGCAGATCAAACATTTGAGAGAGCTGGGAGTCATACACAGATTGTACTTGGCGAATGGCGGCCGCTTGTGTTTTAGAAGTTTGTTCTACATTCTCAATGCGGTGTGCCACCGCCTGAAAGTCATTTTTCAGGTCCGCTATTGCTGCTGTCACTGAGCTCTTGATGTCTAGGGCAAACTTCTCTAAGTCTAGGATGCTCGGCAGTAAGTCTCGGCCCGGGGTTGCATCAGGAGGGGCCATCGTTAGAGAGCCGGATGGTGTGATAGGCGAGAACGTGGTCTTGGCCTGCGAGGCCGCGGCCGTTTGGCGCTGGGTCCGGAATATCTCCGGAATGTTCTTGCTCAGTTGCGTACCTGTATCCATGATGGCTCGGGATGCAGAAGAGCTCCTGGTGGTTCTGCTCATGCTATTTTGGAGGTGCAGGCTCCCCTAAAAGCTGAGTTTGGACTGCGGTACACAGGAGCTCACAGATTACGCTGCCTGCACCTGTTACTTTTATCCAAAGTCTGCGAAAGAGACACCAGACTTTATCTAAAAAAAAAAAAAATTGTAAAGCTTGGCCTGAGTTACTATAATTTGGCTTCTTCATATAAGGCTCGCTCACTGTGGTGCAAAAAAAATGTTATTTTCATCTAAAGTCTGCCAAAGAGAACCCAGAATTTATCCAAAAAACCTTGTTCTGAGTGGACTAAATTAGGACCTCATAATACATAATAAAGAAAGCTTGCAGGAAAAATCTATTTGAATGTCATTTTTTTCTTTATAAATGTCAGTTTTGTTGCAGCAGGTTCTATACACCATACAGATGCAGCACTTTACAGGCAGACTAAGGGGGCCCCCTAGGCACTATATTTAATTTTTTAATTTTTATTGTTTCACTTTAAGCATCTTTAAAATCACTGCTCCTTTAAAAACAACCTTTTTTAAAAGTTTTTTTTTGCATTGGTACATGTCTCCCAGGGCAATATCCAGGCCCCCATACCCTTTTTATGGCCTTGCATATAAGCCTTCAAAATGGGCACATTTGATTTTTCAAGTTCGGGTTCCATAGACTTCAATGGGGTTCGTCGTTCGGGTCCGAACTTTTGCGAGTTTTGAGAGTTCCTGACGCGATCCGAGCGCGCGTGGGGGGGAGGTGTTCTGCCCATCTCTATTCAGGATCTCTTTAAGGGCCCATTCACACAAAAAACTGCACATCTACTGCATGTTTTTTCATGCATGCATTTGATGTACATTTTTATGTGCGTTTACATACAGTTGATGCGCATTTGTGTGTGAATGAGGCCTTATGGTGACGCTAGGATTGCGGTGATTGTGGACACTGTGACTGGTAGTACTACTAGGCCTTGTTCACATGGGTGTATAAATGCATACCGCATGCGAGGGTTGTGTTTACCCACACAGGAATGCGCAGGTGTTCTGATGAAATTGACCCTGTACCCTGATATGTGATTTGCTGTGTCCAAGGGATCATAGATCGCACTGCTGCGTGGCCTTGAGGCCATGCACAAGTGGCAAGAACTGGAGGAGATATAGGTGCGTACCAGCAAGTGGTTAAGCTAAAGACTCTTTTCAAAGGGCAACAATGCTGCTGTGCAGTTTTCGCTGCAGAATAGAAACTGCATTGTTACCACATTACAGAAAATGAAAAAAAAGGGGATCTACTTGATGAATCAACAGGTAAACAAAAACTGCTTTGTAAAAGTTAGTACAAAATGAAACATACACTGTATGTCATTTTATATTTTGCCCTTAGCTCCATGTAATGCTTTAAGAATTATTGAGACTACATACTGTAATGAAAAATAAACATGAATAGAACATAGCCTCTAAGCATGGATTTTTTTTATAGTTTTTCTTAAAAACAAATTGATAAAATTAACCATGTGGCTTCCATTTAAATTAAATGTCAAATTTTCCATGACACTGAATTATGGACTGTTTTTTTTATTTCTTTATGGTTAATAGATCTCACTGTATGTTTCTGTGCATGTAATGGAGAAGATACGAATCTGGAGGGCTTTTGATACAGAAAGAGGTAACAATATGTGTTTAAAACATAATTACCAAGTAGACATGACTGTCTCAGGGGAATGTGAAATGAGGAAGCCAGAGTGTGAAAAAGATTCTTTGCAATGTGCAGACAGAAAGATGAGTAATGAGAATCCTAATGCACTATGACAGCACTTGCATATTAATCCCAATGGGTGAGCCATATTTTAAGATACTTTTACTATAGCACACAAATGACTTACTTTACCCACAGTCATGCTATTGAGCAAATCATCAAGTTCATTTGACATCGCAGATAGACCAGAAATGGCTTTGTTTAAATCTTGCAGGCTCATGCGAATGGTAGAGGTCAAGCGGTTAAATCTCAATAACTCGTGAACCAGCACTGTGTTCATAGATTCTGTGTACTGAGTGGGATAAAGTCTCTGGAAGAAAGAAAAAGCCAATTGTACTTTAGAAAGGTGCAGAAAAGGTCTTGCAGATGCTCAAAACTTTTCATTTACAAAACAACGTACAGCAATTTGTAATAGTAATCAATATAGTCTAGCTGCTGTCAGATACTGCTTTGTTTTATTTTATGAAAATACATAAATCCCACGACTTTAAGGTTTTCATCTGGTATTTTTTTATTAACTATATCAACTATACAAGACTATAAGCAAAATAAAAAAAATACATTTATGCTGCAGTACATCTATAGCATAAATATAAGGTTTAAAAGGGAAACCCAAACTCATGGGGTTTCAGTAACATTTTTACCGCTGAAGATGAATTGAAAAGTAGATGTATATATTATATAAATTTGTGATATAAAAAATATTATTGGCGAGCCAGTGACGCCAATCGTTGCTGGGCAGCCATGGTGTCAGTCAGTGTGTGAGGTCGTTGGCACCATTATTTCCTGAATCCTTCTAGGCCGCCTGATCATGAAGTGGCATGCTCAGGGCCCTCTTGTCGCCTAGCATCAGCTGAAAGTGGACAAGTTTATACAGAATTATGCTATGTGGCCCTTTCTTTTCATGCCCCTCATTAAATTAACCAACATACATGCCTGATGTGCAACCACCCCCATATGGAGATCCACTGTCTGTAAAGTTTTGGGACACCCTGGGTTCCAACCGCAGAGGATCCCCAAGATTCCATCCTGGTTGCTGGTTTATGATTTAAGCCTGTTTCACTCATAGAACGTATGTTCTCTTGAGTTCAAACCTTCTGGTAAGCCTACATCTGCCTTGGTGGGAGCTTAATTGCATTGGTGTTTTTATTTTTATCCATTTCAATTTTTGCCAATGTGGTGAATAGGATTTTCATTTATTGTTTCACTATACACTGTGGACTTTCAGAACTTTTCACTGACTTTCTTTATGTATGATGTTTTGTATTCATATGTTTAATTCACAAGGCACAGGTCATATGTGGTATTTTTGTGATTTTTTGTTTTTTAGTCAATATGGTTTTTATTTGACTCACTCATATTTTGCAATTCACTTTCTATAGTTAATAGTTGGTGTTACCAACCCAATCATTTAAGCGCTACACTTATGCACTTTTGTATATATTATATAGTCATGCAACAACCTATGACAACCTATGACTCCCCACTGACAGCTGAAATGTAAACAAAAGAATGCTGGCCAATGCTGGTACTTAGTACCCCTACTCACTTACCAAAAAGTGTAAAGTAAAGTAAATAAAATAAAAAAAGTGAATAAAAACACAACACAAGTTTTTGGCAAGTCCTTTAATAAAAAATCAAAAATCAAAAAATGTCCTCGGTGTAGATCCATAGTAATTTATGTTGCCCGCAGCCACCGCCCACCCGAAAAAAGAAAAAAAAAGAAAAACCTCTGGTCCCTACGAACTCTCTCACGTCTGCCAGCTCCACTGTCTGACAGTTCCTAAATAACTAAAGGGCTGGGCCACCCAATGATGTAATCAGGTGACCCCACCCCTTGTGACATCATCAGCAGGGGTATACTAATTCGTTTGAAAATGAATATACAAAACAAAGTTAAACAAATTCAACAAAATGTGTTCCTATTTATATTTGGAGGTTCGGATGCATCTAAATAAACTGAATTTAGATGTGGACCAAAACAAATTGCACATATCTAGTTAGATTTAAACAGCCTGTATGAACAACTATTGTCACTTCAACAACTTCCTTCAGAGACACTTCAAAAGCATATGGTCATAAAAAATGTATTAGAGGCCCCAGCTATTCAGAACAAACTGAAATCCAATACCCTTTATTGTGATGCGCTCCTTGCATGCTTGTATAATAAGTACCTCTTCTTTTCAGTTGGGCTTCAGTGGTCAAAATGTTACTGCAACCCTATGAGTTTGGGTTTTCCTATCATTTAATGCCTATTGATCCTGCCAATAGATGCATTATTTGCATTATTAGATGCACTATCACAGTCTCCGAATTTAAGACCTTTCTGAGCCTATCCTTCCTCATGGACATAACTAAAAAAAGTGAGTTGTCATATTGGTCCACTGACCCAATTCACCATATGCCTGTGTTCTCTGCATCCATGACCAGGGCTAGATATGAGCAGATCTTGCGATTTATGCACTTCAACAACAATGAACTCTGTCATCCTCGGGGTGACCCTGAATACAATCGGCTCCACAAAATTTGTCCCCTCGTAAACCACTTCAACCAACAGTTTTCAGCCTTGTTTACTCCCGATCAAGTTGTCTGCGTTGATGAGTCCCTGGTTAAGTTTTAAGTTTTCTGGCCGCTTGTCTTTCAAACAGTATCTTCCCAGCAAGCGTGCCAGATATAGGGTCAATCTCTGTGACAGGGCAACAGGCTATACATATAGTTTTATGAAAAGATAGTAATTTTTAGAAAAGATAGTCATGTGGAGCCAGGGAACTGCCCAAATTACATAGGGAGCACTGATAAGATTGTGTGGGACTTGGTGTCACCCTTACCCCAGCAGCTTATAGATTCCCGTCTTAGGCTGGGGGAGAGAGCCTGCTTGAGAAGTAATAATTTGCTCGCAGTGAAGTGGAGGGATTCACGGAATGTTTTCGATCTGTCCTCCCTTTACACAGATACGACAGTCCAAATTCCTACGGCGACTGTTGTTGTGGAGAAACCCCTCTGTGTCCACGAATACAACCTTAATATGGGAGGGGTGGACCTCAACGACGAGTTGATGGCGCCGTATTTAATTGCCCGTAAGGCCAGACGTTGGTACAAAAAAGTATCTGTATACTTATCCTAATTGGCTTTGCTGAACGCATATGTGCTATACAAAGCGTCAGGACGAACTGGACCCTTCCTTAAATTCCAGGAAGAGATCGTCACAGCCCTTCTGTTTCCAGATGGTGCTGTGCTCCACCTTCCTAACGCAAATGCAATGAAGCTGCTGCATGAGAGGCATTTTCCATATGTCCTCCCTGGTACCCAACGATCACCCCAAAGAAGATATCATGTCTGTAGCAAGCATGAATATAGGCGTGAACCCCGCTATTATTGTCCCTCCTGTCCTGACCATCCTGGTCTTTGCATTGGTGAATGTTTCGAATGCTACCACACACTAGTGGAGTATTAGATTGGGGGAACAGCACGGAACAGTCTAAGGTACACTTTCACAGGGTCTCCAAAGATGCCATCGCATTTTGAGAAACCCGAACTGGAACAGTAAAAAAAAAAGTTAAAAATAACAAAAAAATATATAAAATAAAAAAGCCAAAAATAGTTGTAGTTTTATTGCTGTCTCTCTATTCTCTCTCTATTGTTCTCTCTATATTATTCTGCTCTTTTTACTATGTTGTTTACTATGATCTATCATGTTTGCTTTTCAGGTATGTAATTCTTTTATACTTTACTGTTTACTGTGTTTTATTGTTAACCAATAAATATTGGTTATTTTCTTTTTAGGTACGCCATTCAGCTGCAGCACTAATTTATTTCTCGTGATGGCAACAGAGTTTGCTCTGTCGATAGATAAATCAGTGACTCTAGCGATGTAGGAGGTGATTTCACCATCACAGTTAAAAAAAAAGAGCATATATGCCGAAGCATGGGGACAGAGGTAGAGGGGCTATTTGCCCCTAACATTAGGGGCGGATTGCCCCCATGCTTCGGCATATATTGTTTGCTCTTTTTTTGGCACAGATTGTTGTAGTTTTATTGAGTTAATGTTTTATTGTTACCATTGTTTGCTTTTCAGGTACACCATTCAGCTGCAGCACTGATTTATTTATCTTAACAGCAACAGTGTTTGCTCTCATAATACGTAAATCAGCGACTCCAGCCCTGTAGGAGGTGATTTCACCACCACAGTTAAAAAAAAAAAAACGGGGCATGTATGCCCATCATTAGAAGTGGGTGGATGCAGGGCGGTAATCTAATGGTGGGCATACCCACTGATCAATATCTTTTTTTGTTCAGCCCAAAGGCACGGGACATGGATCAAGGCAAAAAAAATTTTAAAAGCGGCCGTTTTTTTCGGGAGCAGTGATTTTAATAATGCTTAAAGTGAAACAATAAAAGTGTAATATTCCTTTAAATTTCGTACCTGGGGAGTGTCTATAGTATGCATGTAAAGGGGCGCATGTTTCCCGTGTTTAGAACTGTCTGACAGCAAAATGACATTTCAAAGGAAAAAAAGTCATTTAAAACTACTCGCGGCTATTAATGAATTGCCAGTCCAACAATACACATAAAAGTTCATTGATAAAAATGGCATGGGAATTCCCCACAGGGGAACCCCGAACCAAAATTTAAAAAAAAATGACGTGGGGGTCCCCCTAAATTCCTTACCAGGCCCTTCAGGTCTGGTATGGATATTAAGGGGAACCCCGGCCAAAATTTTTAAAAAAATGGCATGGGGTCCCCCCAAAAATCCATACCAGACCCTTAACCGAGCACGCAACCTGGCAGGCCGCAGGAAAAGAGGGGGGGCGAGAGAGTGCCCCCCCTCCTAAACCGTACCAGGCCACATGCCCTCAACATTGGGAGGGTGCTTTGGGGTAGCCCCCAAAACACCTTGTTCCCCATGTTGATGGGGACAAGGGCCTCATCCCCACAACCCTTGCCCGGTGGTTGTGGGGGTCTGCGGGCGGGGGGCTTATCGGAATCTGGAAGCCCCCTTTAACAAGGGGATCCTCAGATCCCGGCCCTCCCCCCGTGTGAAATGGTAAGGGGGTGCAAATGTACCCCTACCATTTCACAAAAAAAGTGTCAAAAATGTTAAAAATGACAGTTTTTGACAATTCCTTTATTTAAATGCTTCTTCTTTCTTCTATCTTCTATCTTCTTTCTTCTATCTTCTATCTTCTATCTTCCTTCGGTTTCTTCCTCCCGTTACGTAACCCCGCCCCCTTCTGACATAACGGGGAATGCCACAGGGAAGTCCCCGTCAAGTCCCTGTGTGTCAGAGGGGGACGGGGTCACCGGGTGGCCCTGCCCCCCTCTATTTAAGAACCGTCAGAAGAGGAGAAGCGTCACACAGCGGGAGCCCCCCATCATGCCATCATGTATGCGGAGCGGCCCAAGGAGAAGAAGGGAAGAAGACGCCGGCACCACGGAGGAAGATGCCGGACGAGAACAAACAGTCAGCCTAGTGCGCAAAAACCACACTCTCTAACAGACACGGGAAGCTGCCAACATAAAGGAGTATACTCACAAAACTCAAGGCAAATCTAAAATAAATAAATATGTGGCGCTACCTCATCTGAAATATGATAACAGATAATAAAGATGTGTACTAAAAATTATCCAAAATAAACTAAAATAAACTAAACGATCTTCAAAATAGCATATAGAAACAAAATATATAACAATGGCATAAATAAATGGCATAAATAAATGCTCAAAACAAATAATGATAAATACCGGGACCTCACTAGAAAAAGTGCATAGGTGCATAAGATGAACAATACAATCGTTTTGATTATTCCACGATTGTATTGTTCATCTTATGCACCTATGCACTTTTTTTTTTGATCATTTTTAGTACACATCTTTTTTATCTGTTATCATATTTCAGATGGGGTAGCGCCACATATTTATTTATTTTAGATGCCGGATGAGAACACTGGAGGAAGAACCAGAAGAACCAGAAGAACCAGAAGAAGATGAAGATGGAGGAAGACACCGAAGGAAGATAGAAGATAGAAGAAAGAAGAAGCATTTAAATAAAGGAATTGTCAAAAACTGTCTCTTGTCATTTTTAACATTTTTGACACTTTTTTTGTGAAATGGTTACCATTTCACACGGGGGGGGGGGGCTGGGATCTGGGGGTCCCCTTGTTAAAGGGGCTACCAGATTCCGATAAGCCCCCTATCCGCAGACCCCCCCAACCACCGGGCAAGGGTTGTGGGGATGAGGCCCTTGTCCCCATCAACATGGGGACAAGGTGTTCTGGGGGGCTCCCCCAAAGCACCCTCCCAATGTTGAGGGCATATGGCCTGGTACGGTTCAGGAGGGGGGCGCTCTCTCATCTCCCTCTCTTTTCCTGCGGCCTGCCAGGTTGCGTGCTTGGATAAGGGTCTGGTATGGATTTTTGGGGGGACCCCACGCCATTTTAAAAAAAAATTTTGGCCAGGGTTCCCCTTAATATCCATACCAGACCTGAAGGGCCTGGTATGGAATTTAGGGGGACCCCCACGTCATTTTTTTTTTTAATTTTGATTCAGGGTTTCCCTGTGGGGAATTCCCATGCCGTTTTTATCAATGAACTTTTATGTGTATTATCGGACCGGCAATTCACTAATAAGAGTAGTTTTAAATGACTTTTTTTTCCTTTGAAATGTCATTTTGCTGTCAGACTGTTCTAAACACGGGAAACATGTGCCCCTTTACATGCATACTATAGACACCCCCCAGGTACGAAATTTAAAGGAATATTACATTTTTATTGTGTCACTTTAAGCATTATTAAAATCACTGCTCCCGAAAAAACAGCCGTTTTTAAAACTTTTTTTGCATTGATCTTTGTCCCCTGGGGCAGGACTCAGGTCCCCAAACACTTATTATGACAATACCATGCATATAAGCCTTTAAAATTACTTTTGATTTCTCCCATACACTTTTAAAGGGTGTTCTGTGGCTTTTGAATTTGCCGCAAACACCCCAAATTGTTCGCTGTTCGGCGAACTGGCGAACAGCCGATGTTCGAGTCGAACATGAGTTCGACTCGAACTCAAAGCTCATCCCTACTTGGTGCTGAGGACTGAAAAATTGTTTAAAGGCATCGATCAGCTGGCCACCTTCTCCGCCGCTCTTCCTCTGACAGAACAAAGCCTCAGAAACACGTTGTGCAGCAACAGGAAATGGTAATCTCCCAGGGTCTGGAAATGCGTTACACAAACTTTTCTTCAAGGCCTCCTGAAGATGTTTCATCCTCTGCTCCCTCTGCGAAGGCAGGATGAGTTCTGCAACCTTACCCTTGTAACATGGATCAAGAAGGGTTACCAGCCAGTAATAATCCCTCTTCTTAATACCACGAATCCTAGGGTTGCAGTCACCTGTGAAAAAATAAAAGCCAACAGCTACAAAAACTGTAGCTGCTGACTTTTAAAAAATAGGCACGATCCAGGGGTGTGCTCACCCCAGTTGGTCGCACTGCTATCATCATTCCATAGGGCCAGCATATTCACTATGGTCACCTGGCTGTGACTCCACCTCCCCACTCTGGTATTGACGGCTTTGCTGACACTGGACGTCGCAGTGCCTATAGCGCGGTGACGCCAGTCGCCACCTTGGCCGAGGAACACCCCCCTGAAGGCCAATATTCAATGAATGGGCAGCAGGTGTCCGTACGTATCTTTAGTTGGTGCCTGCCTGGCTCACCTGTTAGCCCTTCTGCTATTAGAGTTACTCCCATTACTGATAGGCTAGTCAGCTTGGCCACTCCCATACTCTTTCTCTTTTATACAGGGCTTTTTTTAATTGATTCCTTGCTGCACAGCCAGGACATCTGTCTGATCCTTACCTCTTGGAGTTTCGTTGGCTTTAGGTATGATACATCTATGCATGGTTTAACCTGTTGCCGGCCGCCCACCGTCATATGACGGTGGAGCGGTACGGCTCTTGTTCTGGGCTGCCGTCATATGACGGCGGCTGATTCACAGAGGGTATGCACGCGATCGCGGGCGTGCAGCCCTGCTCTGTCGGTGTCACCATGTCCCCGGGATACAGCGCGTCATCGACAGGGGTGAATAGCCATAGTGCATGTCTGTTCACCATGTGATCGGCCGCGATTACGTCACAGCCAATCACAAAGGGGTATTCCCCACTCTAGACTGCGCATGCGCACGCAGCGCGGTCATGTCGGTGGTGGCGTGTTCCCAGGAACACTGCTCATCACCGACAAGGGTAAACAACCAATGGCTGAAGGCTGTTTACCACGTGATCAGCTGTGATCCATTCACAGCCGATCACTAAATGTAAACAAAGACTGGTTACTAGCTGTTAAGCTGGAGAGAAGAGCCAGGAGCAGTGAGTGACCGATCTATGTGTGTATTGTAGTGTACTGCACCAACACCACAAAGAGAACCTGTCACATCGCCCCCCCATTACAGCTGTCACCCAACAGTCACCACATCAGTGCTTATGAAAGTGCACCTGTCACTCATCAGTGCCCACAAAGTGCACCAGTCACTCATCAGTGCCCACAAAGTGCACCTGTCACCCATCAGTGCCCACAAAGTGCACCTGTCAGTGCCCACAAAGTGCACCTGTCACCCATCAGTGCCCACAAAGTGCACCTGTCACTGTCAGAGACTGCCGTCAGTGGTTCACCTGTCCCCCATCAGTGACCATCGCCAGTGAACGTCATCAGTGACTGCCATCAGTGACCGTCATCAGTAACCCATCTGTGACCCTCATCTGTCACCTATCAGTCCCATAAAGTGCACCAGTCACTAGGGATGAGCCGAACACCTCCCTGTTCGGGTCGCACCAGAACATGCGAACAGGCAAAAAATTTGTTCAAATGCGCGAACACCGTTAAAGTCTATGGGACACGAACATGAATAATCAAAAGTGCTAATTTTAAAGGCTTATATGCAAGTTATTGTCATAAAAAGTGTTTGGGGACCTGGGTCCTGCCCCAGGGGACATGAATCAATGCAAAAAAAGTTTTAAAAACGGCAGTTTTCTCGGGAGCAGTGATTTTAATAATGCTTAAAGTGAAACAATAAAAGTGTAATATTCCTTTAAATTTCGTACCTGGGGGGTATCTATAGTATGCCTGTAAAGGGGCGCATGTTTCCCGTGTTTAGAACAGTCTGACAGCAAAATGACATTTCAAAGGAAAAAAGGTCATTTAAAACTACTCGCGGCTATTAATGAATTGCCAGTCCGACAATACACATAAAAGTTCATTGATAAAAACAATAAAAGTGTAATATTCCTTTAAATTTCATACCTGGGGGGTGTCTATAGTATGCCTGTTTAGAACAGTCTGACAGCAAAATGACATTTCAAAGGTCATTTAAAACTACTTGCGGCTATAATACACATAAAAGTTCATTGATAAAAATGGCATGGGAATTCCCCACAGGGGAACCCCAAACCAAAATTAAAAAAAAAAAAAATGACGTGGGGGGTCCCCCTAAATTCCATACCAGGCCCTTCAAGTCTGGTATGACTATTAAGGGGAACCCCGGCCAAAATTTAAAAAAAAAATGGCGTGGGGTCCCCCCTCAAAATCTATACCAGACCCTTCAGGTTTGGTATGGATCTTAAGGGGAACCCTGCGCCAAAATTTAAAAAAAAATGGTGTGGGGTCCCCCCAAAAATCCATACCAGACCCTTATCCGAGCACGCAACCTGGCAGGCCGCAGGAAAAGAGGGGGGGACGAGAGAGTGCCCCCCTTGAACTGTACCAGCCAACATGCCCTCAACATTGGGAGGGTGCTTTGGGGTAACCCCCCAAAACACCTTGTCCCCATGTTGATGGGGACAAGGGCCTCATCCCCACAACCCTTGCCCGGTGGTTATGGGGGTCTGCGGGTGGGGGGCTTATTAGAATCTGGAAGCCCCCTTTAACAAGGGGACCCCCAGCCCTCCCCCTGTGTGAAATGGTAAGGGCCTACTGTTGGAATTCAACATAAATATCATATTTCTGGAGTTTGTACATATATTTCCTTACTATGCCTAAGAGAAGCCATACTCCCATGGTTTTTGAAAGACTGAAAGTTTCACACTTCCGGGAGGACAGGATGCTGCCACCCAGGTTGGAATGTAGCCTGTTTAGCTTCCATTGCGCATGACAATGCTGGCTCTGATCTGTCTATGGGAATTTCCTGATTAACTGCTATGCGCACAGGCTTCAAAGGCAGCTAAAGTGACAGGGATGATGGATGAGGTGAGATACAGGAAATCAAGGGCCCAGGTGTTTGTGGAATTTGACATCGGTCGGATGATGGCAATTCATGGACCAACACTGCCCCCCAGAGGACAGTTATGGCAAGATGGTCCATATGATAGCCTGTTGAGGGAACGCCCCAGAGACACTGTGATTCGTCCAAAGGCAAAGTTGGGCAGGCAAAAGGGGGGAGTCTGGATGAGGTATGTTTCTTTAAAAGAAGTGTTTGCCAGAGAAACAGTCTCTTTAAGACCTGAGGACCAGCCTGAGAGAATGTGCTAAGTATCAATCTTGTATTGTGTTATGATTGTAGGCCTTGTAATATTGCAATTTCTTGTAGTACATTTATGTTAGTTTTCCTAATTCTGCTGTTTTAGTACATTCCTATTTTATTGGGAAATAAATGTAACTTGTTTACTAGCAGGGGTGTTTGTTATATCATTGTGCTTATCAGACTCATACAGAATATCAACTATAGGGATTAGGCAAATTAATACATGGGTGCAATAGTTATATAGGATATATTAGATTGTATAATATTGCATCAATTACTTCATTTGGCACCCCAGATGAGGATTTATGCTTACAGGGACTCAAGACAAAAAATACATTAGGTTTTTGTGGATTCTGTGTAAAAATAAAATTCACACTCTCTCTGGGTGCCAAATGAAGTAATTGGTGCAATAGTTATATAGGATATATTAGATTGTATAATATTGCACCAATTACTTCATTTGGCACCCAGAGAGAGTGTGAATTTTATTTTTACACAGAATCCACAAAAACCTAATGTATTTTTTGTCTTGAGTCCCTGTAAGCCTAAATCCTCAAATACACCCAGAACTGGAAATCATCTCTCGTGTGGACAAGATTGGCTCTGGCTCGCGAATTCTGAAACCACGCTTGGATGGTCATAAAGACTCTGTGAAATATTTCATCAGGGAGACGGACGCGTAGAACCTGGTGAGATCTTCGGCTGATATAGATATATATGTATATATGTAGGAAGGCCAGTATGGTGGCCTGAATTTATGGGAGGAGCCCGGGGGGTATTTAAGCAGCCCGCTCACCTGTGGTGCTTGTCGGTTTCCTGTGCGCGATATACGTCACTAGGCCGACTATTCCGATTTCAGCGTTCGCAAATACTTGGCTCCGGCATTTCGTGATCTCCGTGCCCGAGAGTTTTTGAAGTCCGCGTTTACCGATTCGTTCGTACCACGCGTCTGGCTGGGCTGTCGCAGGTAGGGTCCCCTCGGATTTTTGTTTTTTCGTACGTTATGTCATGTCACTAAACCGTGGTATCAGAATTACGAATCACTTGCAAATTTCACGAACGTAACCGCATGTGTATTACTCGCACTGTCGTCATGTTACCATTTCGCGTTATCTGAGGAAACCATAGCGACGCAAGCGTCGCTTCATTTCAGACAGGTCTTAGTTGTTAAACATGTGTCAGCAGACAGCCATAGCGATTCGTAAATGCATAAATCTTTTCGAACCACGTCAGTTCGATACCAATCATTTCTCATTTCTGAAACATTTCTAAACTCATTTCTAACATTTCAAATCATTTCAATCATTTCTCATTTCAGTCACCTACCGCGCTCCGATTCGAATCCAGTCGCACCTAAAAGATGCACCGATTCGCTCCGGTGTGCCCCAGTAGTCACGGCCTCATTTCAGTACATGCTCCAGAGTCACGTTATTATCAGTCATTCGTACCTCTGTCATGGTTATCATTTCATTACCACGTATCACGTTCCGACATGAATTCAGTCGCATGGGAATGCACCGATTCATCTCGGCGTGCCCCAGGATTGGCCACATTTCAGTACATGCTCCGGAGTCCGAGTCGTAGTCAGTCGCTACAACAGCACGACCGATTCGCGCCTCCGTCATGGCAAACGATATGTTACACCTGCACTCACCGCGCTCCGCTTCGAATCCAGTTGCATCCTCCATGCACCGATTCGTTACGGCGTGCCCCAGAGCTCGGCCTCATTTCTGAAACATGCTCCAGAGTCCGGATCATAGCTAGTCGCAGATATCGGGCGACTGATCCGCATCTCTGTCATGCCATTACTACCATTTCACTCCCACAGCGCATCACCGTTTCGAAACCAGTCGCATCTGAGATGCACCGATTCGTCACGGAATGCCTCATTTGTTTCGGCCGTATCCATACCTATACCAGAGCTCGGTTCGTTGCCAGTCGCAAAATATGGCACAACCAATTCGAGCCTCGGTCAAGGTAAACATTTCTCTCATTTCATTTCATACTGCGCTCCGATTCGAATCCAGATGCATCAAACAGGCACCGATTCGTCCCGGTGTGCACCAATGTTTTTCAGTTGCCTCATTTCAGTACATGCTCCAGAGCCCGGTTCACGGTCGGATCAGTCACGACACGACCGGGCCGGGCCTCTGTCATGGAGTTCACTCATTTCTTAATCAAGGCAAACATTTCAAATCATTTCATTGTCACAAAGATTGCATGCACCATGCAAATTGTCGCTTCAAGTTAGTTAGCAATCCCTTCACGAATTATCACCTTTCATTTTCCTCTAGCTCAGTCAAAGTTCAGTAGGTCCACCCTGCACCAGGTTGGACGATATCCCCCCAGGTAAAAAAAAAAAAAATGGGAGAATAAGTCGGGTAAGTATGACTCAGGGGATCAAAGAAAAACTTGAAATTCATGTCACCCCCAATAGGTTACAGTCAACTGGAAAATAAGAGCTCAAGACAGGAGATTCTCACCAGATCAACTATGTCTCAGGCCGGCAGCGAAGACTTCACGGCCCCCCTGTTACCTTCCCCGGTCTCAGAGAGCGGCAGCATGCAGTCCCTCAGGGGATGGACTATCCCCAAACTGACGGCAGAGCTCAGACGCAGAGGTGTCCCCTTCCCCGCCACAGCGAGGAAAGGCGAGCTCTTCAAACTCCTCTTCCCCCCACCAGCAGCAGGACCCAGTACCCAACAGGCATCCCTCCAGTCAATATCATCAGCTATCTCACAATTACACACAATGGTCTCATCCTTGTCTACCTCGGTTACAGACGTCCAAACCAGGGTGGCACTCCTGGAGGCTCGACCGGCCACGGCTGTCCCTGACCCAATCGCAACTCAAACCTTGACACCCCTTCCTGCAGGTACCTCAGGCTGGAGCCCCATTGTTTACCCCTCCCATTTGGTCCCAACCAGTATCAGGAAGGACATTTTGGACGGCAGGGACATCAACCTGGCCTCTCTCCTTATTTCCGTGCACGATCTGGCAGAAAATAAGGCCTACTCCTGGGGTGACATATCGGTGGTCCTTAAAGCCAAAGACCCCAGATTGAACCGCAAGTTATCGGTCCCAGAATTTACCCTGGCCTTTGGCATGCTCAGAGACGTCTTATGCTCAGCCACCCCCAGCAGACGGGAAGAGCTGGATTTGTATCTCCATACGGTGGTAGACTTGGGCTACAAGTATGGAGGATTTGCGTTTTATGATTACCACCGTTCCTTTTCCGCTAAGGCCGCCGCCAGACTCACACAGTTCCAGACTACGACAAATTGGAGTCTCATGGACACAGAGCTCTTCTGCCGCCACTTTGCCGGCTTACGCTCACCTCTGTGTGCGATTTGTCAGTCCTCCACCCACACTGCCACCTGGTGCGCCAATGCGGCGATCAGACGGCCCTTCGAGTTTCCCTCTACCTCGGGTACAAGTCAGGGTCAGTCGCCCCCTGAACCAACGCCTCAGGTGGACAAATTCGGACGTCCAGTCCAAACCGTGGGAGGGGCAGCCATCTGTAATAACTACAACTACGGGTCCTGCAACTTCAGCCAGTGCCGCCTACTCCACATCTGCACCTTATGCCAAAGAGCACACCCAAGGAATTTGTGTGAAGTCAAACAACACAAGAGGGCATGACTAAGCCGGATCAACCTCTTATGGTTAGGACTGTACCTCACCTCACATCCCACCCCTTCCCTGGCCACCTACCTTATCCAAGGCTTCACAGCAGGCTTTCACACCGGCCTCATTTCACTACCCCACAGTACTCACGAATGTGCCAATCTTCATTCAGCAGCCATTGACGAACAAGCTATAGATCAGCTCTTACAAGCAGAGGTAGATCGAGAGTATGTGATAGGCCCTTTCACTTGCCCCCCTTTCAGCACCTGGAGAGTCAGCCCTATTGGGCTTGTCAAGGGCAAGTTCACGAATAAATTGCGTTTGGTGTACGACCTGTCTGCGCCTCATTCTTCCCACATCCCCAGTCTCAATTCCCTGATCCCCTCCGAAGAGTTTTCCCTAAAATATTCCTCCGTCGACATGGCAATACAAGCAATCATCAAAGCAGGTACAGGTGCCTGGCTCTCCAAAGCCGACATCTCGGATGCCTTCAAGCTCCTGCCCATCCACCCATCCCTTTGGTGCTGGCATGGCATCAAGTGGAAGGAGGCATATTATTTTGCCACAAAACTGACCTTCGGTTCGAAGAGTAGTCCGTGGCTCTTCGACACGTTCGCTCAGTCCCTGGTTTGGATACTGTTACACAAGGGTCAATGCCAAGAAGTCATCCATTACCTGGATGACTTCCTACTAATAGAACCTCCCAGCAAGCCACCAGGAGACCTCGACAAACTCAGAGTGATATTTGGAAACCTCAATGTTCCCATCGCCGAGCACAAAGTCGACGGCCCAGCACACATCATCACCTTTCTCGGGGTCAGCTTGGATACCTGCGCTATGCAAGCCAGTCTCCCCCTCGACAAACTAACACGCATTAGGGCGGTCCTTCACGAATTCACACACACCAAGGGCTGTACCAAAAAGCAGTTGCAATCTCTCCTGAGAATGCTTAATTTCGCCATGCGAATTATTCCACAAGGCCGCACCTTTGTATCACGCCTGCTTAGATTCCTGTCAGAAACTCAAGACCCCGATCAGATCTTAAATCTAGACTCCGCAGCTATAGCGGACCTATCTATGTGGGAGGAATTCTTGTCCGCCTGGAATGGCATATCCCTATTTATACCCATGGTTTCGCCCCTGTCACCCCAGGTAGTGACAGACGCTGCAGCCTCTACAGGTTTCGCGGCAATTTTTGGCCACCATTGGTTTTCAGGACCCTGGCCTCAACAGATACTGTTGATACCCGGTTTTACTCAAACATCTGCCCTCTTTGAACTTTATCCCATAGTGGCAGCTGCACAGCTCTGGGGCCACCACTGGACAGGACAAACCGTAGTCTTCACCACCAACAACCAGGCCACAGCAGACATCATCAACAGAGGCAGGTCCAAGTCCCTAGCAGTCATGTCCTTCCTGCGCAGATTGGTACAACTGTCTTTACAGCGTCAGTTTAATATACACTGTGCATTTATTCCCGGCAGATACAACTTAGCTGCTGACGCACTGTCACGTTTTAATTATACCTCCTTTTTTGAACAGGTTCCCGAAGCCGAACCAATGTCGGCCCCTATCCCTGTCTGGTCACAACTGACCCTGGACTAGTTCAACATTTACACGGAGCAACGCAACTCATTAATCATTCACTCTCGCACAACACACTCAAAGCCTACCAGATAGCTTGGAAGGCGTTCAATAAGTTTCTCACATCCTGCCGTAAAGGACCAACAGATGTCAAACAGGTACTGGCCTTCACTGCACACTGTCACACGCAGCTGGCTTTATCCTACAATACCATTCGGCTATATCTAGCCGGCATCCAACATTTCTTGACGCTTGAAGACCCCACGAAATCTTCACTGTTCTCATCACATGCTATACGAGCCATCCTAAGGGGCATTCAGAAACAACAACCAGTCATCAGCACCAAGCGCTTACCCATTACGGGGCCTATCTTTAGGGACATGTCAACTATTCTGGCTACTTCGCCATTCGGTCTGCTCCCCAGCACGGTCTTACAAGCAGCCATATATTTAGCTTACTATGGGTTCTTGCGACCTGGCGAATTCACCTTTAACAAACCCACAGACCAAGTACTATGCAGACGGCACTTGCTTCCATACCAAGACCATTTCATCCTGCACCTCGAGGTCTCTAAAACCCAGCAAACGGGCTCAGGAGTGAACATTCACCTCTACAAAACCAACAACAGCTGGTGTCCAGTCGCGGTACTCAACCGACTCCGGTCACTCCTGCCTGAGCAACCAGACACCAGTCCCCTTCTACCATTCCCAGTTAAACCCTTAAGCGCCTCTCAGTTTGTGAAACACATAAGGATACTTCTCCGCAATCTTCACCTTGACCCTAGTCAGTATTCCGGACACTCCTTTCGCATCGGAGCAGCCTCCGCAGCATCCCGCCACGGGGTTCCAGACCACATCATCAAAAGACTAGGCAGATGGAAATCAGCCTGCTTCGCCCGGTATATCCCCAATCCGCAAATAGAGATGGCATAGGCATTCTCCAAATTGGCTCAATAAATAACTGAAAACCAATAAATATTATAACCCTACCTGAATGTTTTGCCCCCTTATTTTGGCATACCGGCCATTAGACCAAGGCACACTTTCAGGTCCATTTCATATGGTAAGTCCACACTTTTAGGTCTATTTCCAATGGTAAGTCTCATCTTTACTATAAGTGTTATCTATGTCCATATCGGACATAGGGCTCCAACCATAAGTAGGAAGGCCAGTATGGTGGCCTGAATTTATGGGAGGAGCCCGGGGGGTATTTAAGCAGCCCGCTCACCTGTGGTGCTTGTCGGTTTCCTGTGCGCGATACCCACCCTCCCATCCCCATTTCACAACATTTCTCAACTATTCATTTCATTCATTTCTCTTTACAGAAAAATAATTTCTTAAACCAGGGTATGCCCCCTTATTTTGGCATACCGGCCATTAGACCAAGGCACACTTTCAGGTCCATTTCATATGGTAAGTCCACACTTTTAGGTCTATTTCCAATGGTAAGTCTCACCTTTACTATAAGTGTTATCTATGTCCATATCGGACATAGGGCTCCAACCATAAATATATGTTAAACGTTTGTATCATTAATGTGTTTTAGGCCTGTAACCAGTAAAAGGTGCTGGTGAGTAGAGGGAGTGATCATCCCTGGTTCTGATGTAGCCTGCAGATTAACAGGGCAAACCACACATCTTTGAGGAAAAAGTGGGAGATTTTTATTTAATTTTTAAAATTTTTTTTAATTAATTTTCATTTTTTCATTTTTATTTTTTTAGTTATTAATTTTATTACTAGTGTATCTTTTATTTGGTCCCCACGTGAGTGTGAAATAGCGTTCTGTTCCAACAGAAGTTCAATGTGACCTGCGATCTAAGGGGTTTAAAAATCAGTGGTAATATGGTAAGGCATTGACTAAGAGTGTGCCTGGTGTTTTGTAGGCTGTAGAGCTGCAAGGAACAAAGTTGTTTTTAAACGGCTTTTGGATTTGTTTTTTTTGGGTTGTTTTTTTTTTTTTTTTTTTTGCTCTTGGTTGTGGAACTACAAGTGAAAGTTTTCTTTCAAATAGTTTTATCTGTATGTGTTTTGTTGTCTAGCTGTGGGCATTGTGTAAGCAACTTCAGTGTAGCTAGGTGCAAATTAGCATATCAATGGAAGCCATTGAAGAATTTGTTAACAAGTATGGCTGTGTTAGATTTGAGTCTATATAAAAGAATGCATTAACACGCCAATACAATGATCTATTAAAACAATGCAGTACTTATAATGATGCCATAGAATATAAAAAGTCTTCCAAAAAAGGCAAGAAACAGAGAATTGCCAATGCCATATACATGTTGGTGAAGATGAAAGACATTGCGGAACAACAAGAATTAGAATGGTATAGTGAGAGGAAACAATTATTTGAACAGGTACAAAGTGTAACAGAGAATATATTGGCAATGGTTGCAAAAGCAGATGCAAATGTTGCTGATCACATTCAACAATTAGTGACTGAGAAGTGTGTATTGGAACAGAGATTAGATGAGTTAGAAAAAACATGTATGTTGAAGGAACAATGTATCGCATCATTGAATCAAACAGAGGCTGAGAATTTGCGTGTTATCACACTGCTTAGGGAGGAATTACAGAGTGCACAGGCAGCCATAATGGTGTTATTCTCCAAACATGCAAAAGCTGAATGTGCAATCGTGGAGGTACCCTCCGCACATGCACAGTGCTCAGCAAAGATAGAAGTGAAACATGCAGAAAAAACAGACGCTCTTATTGCTGCAAGTGATGTTGCTATGACAAAAACCAATGGTGGAGATGTAAATAAAAGTGAGATATCTGTGCTTGAAAGTGATTCAGGAGTTGAAACTTCTGATGACTCCTCAGACGATGAAAGTGTAAAGTCTGCTTATTCCAAGCATAGTAATCGTAGTAATAATGTCCAGCAATGTGAGTTTCCACTGCTGTATGCTCAAAGAAGGGCCTATACAGAGAGACCAGCCCTCAAATGTTTTTTGTGTAAAAGGGGGGGTCACATCGCTAAGTATTGTTGGGCGGCGAATAATGGTAACAAAAGAAGATCGCAGTACCCCAAAATGACCCCAAGGCATTATGAAGTATATTCTGCCCGATGGGGTAGCAACTCAAAGCATGGAGGCCATAGTAATCAAACCCATTTCCCTTTAAAGACCAAAATGCGGAGACTACAGACTGAAAATCATCAGTATGGAGAACAGTTACGTAAAGTCAAAATGGAGGTAGCCGCATGGTTATTCAAATGTAGCACTGGGGGAAACAATGTTAGCAGCACTTAGTGAGCTGCATGGATGCTCCTTGCCATATTTTATTTAAATATGACGCTCACATCTAAACCTTATACATAGCAAATGTTCCCCTACATTACAATTAATGGGAAAAGGCTTGGGGGACTTAAAAAGTCAATTGTCATGATAATTGTGTGTAATCACCGTCTTTGTGTTCCTTTTTCAGAGACCTTGGAAGAAGATAAAACTGGTTTGGATACTAATGTCTGTGTTTGTTTACAGGTTCTTCAAAGAGAGAACAACAGTGGGCACATTTAGCAAAACAGGGGTTAGGTTATGGTAAAGGCACAATCGATTATCAAATGGTACCATGAGCTCATTAATTAGTAATTGTTTGCAAACAATGAAAAAATAAGATAAACAATAGTTAGGCATTAAGGGTTTCAAGTGTTACAAGTGAAGTTACAAATGTTGTGATGAGGTACAGATGTTTTGTTTTTTTGTTTTTCCCATTAACTAATTGTCTTTCCGATGGAAATGAGCACTTACTCTTCTCAGGAGGAAAATCCATGGATGTCTTTAGTTAAAAGTTGAGTGTTTGTCATTGTCTTATGGTGGTTGTCTTGTCATGTTGTTTTTGTGTAATAATGGCCAGAATTTTATTTTGTTATTAAGTTTTTAAATTTTTTAAATATTTTTTTTGTTTGTTCAGGTGGAGAAATTATTGTTTAGTCCACCTGAAAGGGGGGTAATTGGCTATTCCGTCAATTAGCAGCTGAATAGATGGTCATGGGATATGTCCTGCAGCTGAATACATTTTGTTGATTTAAGACAAGAGTTGTTGGTAGGAAGCCATTCTAGCTTCTGGAGTTCGTTTTTTTTTTCCTCTTTGTTTTATGTTCATTCAGGTGGAAAAAGTTACAAGGTGTACGCTTTGTCCACCTGAAAGGGGGGTTAGTGCATAGGTCTGAAAGTACAGATAAGGCATTGTCTTTTTGAGGCTTGAAATTTTGAATTTTTGAGAAGCAACGTTCACGTTCATTTTTTTTTAAAATTTTGATCACACCATGGGGATCCATTTTAGAGTGGGTTCAGCATAAAGAGGTCATGGTTGTTTTGATAGTTTGGTCAGAGTTGCAGAAGCCAGGAATACTCAGTTCCGGGGTTCTAAGGAAGGAACTGTAAATAAACGTAGCAAGCGAGCAGATATTATTGATAAGAATTTGATTCTGCTCTTGTGTTTCAATTCCAGAGTCCTGGTGGAGCGAGATTGGAGAGGTCTCTGGAACATGGATGACAGATGTTCATCTGGTTGGCAGTTTGTTTGTGCCATACTACACCGCAAATTTGTTCTGATAAACATCAGGAGAGAAGGGACAAAGTTTAATACTTGTTTTTGCTTATGGACAATTTAGGGATAATGCTAAATCTGAAGGGCTGTGCCCATCAATAAGACTTGTGAAACATTTTTGACGGAGTCTCTCCTGAAGAATGCAAACATGCTATTAATACATGTGCAATGGGTTGGAGGTTGGGGAAGGAATATACACATCCAATCCGTCAGAACATGAAATGTGAAATATATTTTTTTGTTGGAGGGAGGAATTGAAAGAAGAAAAGGTTTTTAATGTATTGACGTAACGGAAGTAATATGGTGCAGGTACCCAGGAGACTGGCGCTTTTACATAATAAGGTGTCGGTTGGCCAGACTAGAGGTTGGCCAGGTGACACATCAATGGGGTGAAAATTTCCTTGTATGGGGGAGATATGCCTGGTTGATGTCTCACCTGAGAGGTTGAAACCCAGCACAGGGAAGACCAGTGAATACACACAGGAGCATGCTCCGTTAGATAAAGGGAACAAACGCTGGCTACCAGGGTACATGCCTTCACCACATGGTGCTGCAACATCTCACAGTGGTTGATAAAAACCTATTACCCTACATGTGCTGAGTATACACTGAATCAAGTGCAATCATTGTACCAGTGATTTGCTCCAAGAGATGTGCAGACACAGAATGAGGTTCATGCAGGGCGCGTATGTCTGAGGAGTAACCGGAAGAGGAGGGATGTATTCAGCACTATATTGGGGGAATAGGAGCTGGGATGGGTGTTGTTAATGGGGTGGACATCGGCCTCCTGAGGAACAAACTCGCAGCCATAGCTTCAGAGAATAAGCGGGGCTTTATTACTCAGAGAGATTGGTGGCATCCTTAATAACATTCAACAAAGTCACATAAATACCCAGGTTAAAGTGGTTCAAGATTTTGTCAGCCATGTTGAGAGATTGGTAGAGAATGTGATGGCATAGGACAGGAATCTGTCATTGGCTCTTGCGTACACGAAGTGGCAGGTGGAAGCGTCAACCAGCATTGAGCTGATTGTACAGCCTCCATATGAGGGACAGAGGTCTTATGAGTTAGCATCACCACTCAGTAAGACTTTGCCAAACACGTTGCTTACACTGATCCAAAGTGGTGGTCAAATGCCTGGATGGGCTGTACCAGTTTGGATTGTGAAAGGTGTTATGCTGTATGATCTCATATACAGAAGTGCAGACTCGGTCTGTATATTTGGTGGCATTAATGGGCTTACTGACTGGGGATTCTATCTTGTTGCGTTTGAGGCTAATTGCACACATATGATCAGAGAAGATGGAAGCTGGAGGCAGGTTGATACTTCCCTCAGTCGGAAGCATGACCATGATGTCCTTTGTATGCCAGGTCAATACATGGTGGTGAACGAAAAATGTTGGGAAGATTTTTTCATTCTGTATTCGGGATGGAAGGATCATTGCTGGGAAGGAAGCACCTGGGTATTATTTGGGGCATAGATGAGTTTGTTTCCTTGTCCTAAAGAATGCCGATATAACGTTAGTCATGGGACTAGATGGTTCTTTGAACCTAACAATAGGTAGGGGTGCATGGTATACCCTGGGCATGGTCTCTGAAATCCAGGCACAGGGAAGGAATTGTGTGGGTTTTGTCATTGTTGCAAATTTATATGTGGTGTTAGACTCGATATGTATATAGAAGGGTCGCCCAGTTATCTATGCAAGCTGAGGGACGAAGTGACGGTAGGGTCTCTGCGTACAAGTTAGAGACTTTGCTGCCAAATCAGAGCCCTGCAATACCGTTGACATGCCAGAATTGTGGTAGGAAAGGCCCTGGTGAGCGAACCTGCCTAATCCCGGCCCGTATCTACAATGAGGAGGTATAGGAGGTTGGGAATGGGATGAGTAGTCTGATGGATAATAGGTATATATGTATATATTAGGATAAGGGTTGATTTATGTTATGGTATAGTGTGATAAAGGTGTATTTTAGGCTAATAACATGGGCCAAAGGCCCTCTTCGAGACTCTATATCGGAAAGCTGGTTGATAGGTTGCTCTGAATGTGTGTTGGTGAATGGTGAGTGAATGGACACCCCTTGCCTGTACTGCACCCCGTCCTGAAGATATCGGAGAGAAGAAGACACAGAGTGGTGACATGGAAGCTGTCACAGAAGAATGATGGTGTGTCACCCAGTAGCAAAGCGGCACGTGTTGTGAAACACAGCATGTTAGGACTGTTATGGACTGTTCCACAGGAGCTGGTTCTGAGGCCTATGTTGGGGGGCGCAACATGCAGTAAGACCCTTATGGACTGTTCCATAGATGTTCCTGTTGAAAAACGCAATACGTTAATACAGTTATGGACTGTTCCATAGGTACTGGTTCGGAAACACATGTTGGGGAGTAACACACGTTAAGACAGTTATGGCTGTTCAATAGGAGCCGTGTCTGAAGAAAGCTGGTATGCGCCTTTTAGGCGCAAAGCGGCATATGTTGGAATTCAACACGAATATCATATTTCTGGAGTTTGTACATATATTTCCTTACTATGCCTAAGAGAAGCCAGACTCCCATGGTTTTTGAAAGACTGAAAGTTTCACACTTCTGGGAGGACAGGATGCTGCCACCCAGGTTGGAATGTAGCCTCTTTAGCTTCCATTGCGCATGACAATGCTGGCTTCGATCTGTCTATGGGAATTTCCTGATTAACTGCTATGCGCACAGGCTTCAAAGGCAGCTAAACTGACAGGGATGATGGATGAGGTGAGATACAGGAAATCAAGGGCCCAGGTGTTTGTGGAATTTGACATCGGTCGGATGATGGCAATTCATGGACCAACACTGCCCCCCCAGAGGACAGTTATGGCAAGACGGTCCATATGATAGCCTGTTGAGGGAACGCCCCAGAGACACTGTGATTCGTCCAAAGGCAAAGTTGGGCAGGCAAAAGGGGGGGGGGTCTGGATGAGATATGTTTGTTAAAAAGAAGTGTTTGCCAGAGAAACAGTCTCTTTAAGACCTGAGGACCAGCCTGAGAGAATGTGCTAAGTATCAATCTTGTATTGTGTTATGATTGTAGGCCTTGTAATATTACAATTTCTTGTAGTACCTTTATGTTAGTTTTCCTAACTCTGCTGTTTTAGTACATTCCTATTTTATTGGGAAATAAATGTAACTTGTTTACTAACCAGGGGTGTTTGTTATATCATTGTGCTTATCAGACTCATACAGAATATCAACTATAGGGATTAGACAAATTAATACATGGGTGCAATAGTTATATAGGATATATTAGATTGTATAATATTGCACCAATTACTTCACCTACCATTTCACAAAAAAAGTGTCAAAAATGTTAAAAATGACAAGAGACAGTTTTTGACAATGCCTTTATTTAAATGCTTCTTCTCTTTTCTATCTTCTTTCTTCTATCTTCCTTCAGTTTCTTCCTCCATCTTCTTCTTCTTCTGGTTCTTCTGGTTCTTCCTCCGGTGTTCTCATCAGGCATCTTCCTCCACGGCGCCGGGGTCTTCTGCCTTTCTTCTTCTCGGGCCATTCCGCATCCACCATGATGGGAGGCTCCCGCTGTGTGACGCTTCTCCTCTTCTGACGGTCCTTAAATAACAGAGGGCAGGGCCACCTGGTGACCCCGCCCCCTCTGACGCACGGTGACTTCCCTGTCCGCCCCCTCTGACGTCATGGGAAATGCCACAGGGAAGTCCCCGTCAAGTCCCAGTGCGTCAGAGGGGGGCGGGGTCACCGGGTGGCCCCGCCCTCCGTTATTTAAGAACCGTCAGAAGAGGAGAAGAGGAGACGAGAACACCGGAGGAAGAACCAGAAGAACCAGAAGAACCAGAAGAAGAAGAAGATAGAAGAAGAAAGAAGAAGCATTTAAATAAAGGCATTGTCAAAAACTGTCTCTTGGCATTTTTAACATTTTTGACACTTTTTTTTATGAAATGGTACCCCCTTACCATTTCACACAGGGGGGAGGGCTGGGATCTGGGGGTCCCCTTGTTAAAGGGGGCTTCCAGATTCTGATAAGCCCCCCGCCCGCAGACCCCCATAACCACCGGGCAAGAGTTGTGGGGATGAGGCCCTTGTCCCCATCAACATGGGGACAAGGTGTTTTGGGGGGCTACCCCAAAGCACCCTCCCAATGTTGAGGGCATGTGGCCTGGTACAGGTCAGGAGGGGGGGCACTCTCTCATCCCCCCTCTTTTCCTGCAGCCTGCCAGGTTGCGTGCTCGGATAAGGGTCTGGTATGGATTTTTGGGGGGACCCCACGCCATTTTTTTTACATTTTGGCACGGGGTTCCCCTTACAATCCATACCAGACCTGAAGGGTTTGGTATAGATTTTGAGGGGGACCCCACACCATTTTTTTTACATTTTGGCACGGGGTTCCCCTTACAATCCATACCAGACCTGAAGGGTCTGGTATAGATTTTGAGGGGGACCCCACACCATTTTTTTTTTCATTTTGGCCGGGGTTCCCCTTAATATCCATACCAGACCTGAAGGGCCTGGTATGGAATTTAGGGGGACACCCCACTTATTTTTTTTTTTTAATTTTGGTTTGGGGTTCCCCTGTGGGGAATTCCCATGCCGTTTTTATCAATGAACTTTTATGTGTATTGTCGGACCAGCAATTCATTAATAGCCGCGAGTAGTTTTAAATGACTTTTTTCCTTTGAAATGTCATTTTGCTGTCAGACTGTTCTAAACATGGGAAAAATGCGTCCTTTTACAGGCATACTATAGACACCCCCCAGGTACGAAATTTAAAGGAATATTATTATTTTTGCATTGATCCATGTCCCCTGGGGCAGGACCCAGGTCCCCAAACACTTTTTGTGACAATAACTTGCATATAAGCCTTTAAAATTTGCACCTTTGATTTATCCCATAGACTTTTAAAGGGTGTTCCGTGGCTTTGGAATTTGCCGCGAACACCCCAAATTCAGTTCAGTGAACTGGCGAACAGCCGATGTTCGAGTCGAACATGAGTTTGACTCGAAACTCGAAGCTCATCCCTACCAGTCACCATCAGAGACTGCCATCAGTGACTGTCACCCATCACCTGTCACCTGTCACATACCAGTGACTGTTACACGTCATCTGTCACCCACCAGTGACCGTCACACATCACCCATCACCTGTCGCCCATCAGTAACCGTCATTTGTCACTAGGGATGAGCTTCGCGTTCGAGACGAACTCATGTTCGACTCAAACATCGGCTATTCGCCAGTTCGCCGAACAATGAACAATTTGGGGTATTTACGGTAAATACGAAAGCACCAACATTTTTTTTTTAAATGGCGTGGGGGTCCCCCTCAAAATCCATACCAGACCCTTCAGGTCTGGTATGGATTTTAAGGGGAACCCTGCGCCAAAATGAAAAAAAAATGGCGTGGGGTCCCCGCAAAAATCCATACAAGACCCTTATCCGAGCACGCAACCTGGCAGGCCGCAGGAAAAGAGGGGGGGGCGAGAGAGCGCCCCCCCTCCTGAACCGTACCAGGCCATATGCCTTTAACATTGGGAGGGTGCTTTGAGGTAGCCCCCCAAAGCACCTTGTCCCCAGGTTGATGAGGTCAAGGGCCTCATCCCAACAACCCTTGGCCGGTGGTTATGGGGGTCTGCGGGCGGGGGGCTTATCAGAATCTGGAAGCTCCCTTTAACAAGGGAACCCCCAGATCCCTCCTCCCCCCTGTGTGAAATGGTAATGGGGTACAAAAGTACCCCTACCATTTCACAAAAAAAGTGTCAAAAATGTTAAAAATGAGACAGTTTTTGACAATTCCTTTATTTAAAGTCTTCTTCTTTCCATCTTCTTCGGGTCTTCTTCCTTCTTCCTTCATTCTTCCTTTGGTTTCTTCCTCCATCTTCTTCTTCCTCTGCTTGTTTCCCTCGATCCTCTGCTTCTTGCTCCGGTGTTCTCATCCGACATCTTCCTCCGTGGCGTCTTCTTCCCTGCTTCGTTCTTGGGCAGCTCCGCATCCATGGGAGGCTCCCGCTGTGTGACGCTTCTCTTCTTCTGACACTTCTTATATAACGGAGGGCGGGACCACCCAGTGACCCCGCCCCCTCTGACGCACAGGGACTTGACAAGGACTTCCTTATGGCTTTCCCCGTGCGTCAGAGGGGAGTGGGGTCACTGGGTGGCCCCACCCTCTGTTATATAAGAAGTGTTAGAAGAAGAGAAGCGTAACACAGTGGGAGCCTCCCATGGATGCAGAGCGGCCCAAGAACAAAGCGGGGAAGAAGACGCCGCAGAGGAAGATGCTGGATGAGAACACTGGAGCATGAAGCAGAGGGTCGGAGGAAGAAGCAGAGGAAGAAGCGGATGGAGGAAGAAACCGAAGGAAGAAGAAAGGAAGAAGACCCGAAGAAGATGGAAAGAAGAAGACTTTAAATAAAGGAATTGTCAAAAACTGTCTCTTGTCATTTTTAACATTTTTTACAGTTTTTTGTGAAATGGTAGGGGATTACCATTTCACACAGGGGGGAGGCGGGATCTGGGGGTCCCCTTGTTTAAGGGGGTTTCCAGATTCCGATAAGCCCCACCACCCGCAGACCCCCACAACCACCGGCCAGGGGTTGTGGGGATGAGGCCCTTGTCCCCATGTGGGCTACCCCAAAGTACCCTCCCAATGTTGAGGGCATGTGGCCTGGTATGGTTCAGGGGGAGGGGCACTCTCTCATCCCCCCTCTTTTCCTGTGGCCTGCCAGGTTGCGTGCTCGGATAAGGGTCTGGTATAGATTTTTAGGGGGACCCCCACGCCATTTTTTTAAAATTTTGGCATGGGGTTCCCCTTAATATCCATACCAGACCTGAAGGGCCTGGTATGGAATTTCAGGGGACCCCCACACATTTAATTTTCTTAATTTTGGTTTGGGGTTCCCCTGTGGGGGAATCCTATGCTGTTTTTATCAATGAACTCTTATGTGTATTGCCGGACCGACAATTCATTATAGCCGTGAGTAGTTTTAAATAACTTTTATTCCTTTAGAAATTTCATTTTGCTGTCAGACTGTTCTAAACACGGGAAACATGCGCCACTTTACAGGCATACTATAGACACCCCCCAGGTACAAAATTTAAAGGAATATTACACTTTTATTGTTTCACTTTAAGCATTAATAAAATCACTGCTCCCGAAAAAACGGCCGTTTTTAAAACTTGTTTTTGGTCTCGTGTTCGAATGAATTTTTTGCCTGTTCGCATGTTCTGATGCGAACCGAACAGGGGGGTGTTCGACTCATCCCTATTTGTCACCCATTGCACAACCCATCAGAAAAAATGTCCAAAAGATTCTATACAAGTGAGGAGGCGTTCCAGATTCTCTCCATGACTGATGAGAGCAGCGGGGAGTTCTCATCAGATTCAAATGCCAATTCCGATTGTGAATCAAATTCAGCATTTGAACCGATCGATAGTAGTGAATCGGCAAATCAGAGGAAGAATGGATCCCTGCTAAAAGAGCACAGCGCTCTTGAAACCAGGCAGCCACCAGCAATATACCCCAGGATCAAATTCCCAGGCCCAGTACCAGCGCTGCTGCCAGCGATAGGCCCCAAAACCAAAGGCCCTGTACCAGAGCTGCTGCCAGCGAAAGGCCAAAAGAAATGCCCAGTACCAGCACTTCCGCAGCATCACGCCCAAATGCCAGCAAGGAACTCCAACTACCAGCACTGGAGTGCCACATCCCCCAAGAGCCAGAGCCGCTACATATCTCCCAGATGGTCTTGCCAATCCAACATGGCTGCCTTCCGACTCAGGAGCAGCAAGAATTCCCCCTTTCACCGCACAGCCAGGTGTGCAGGCCAATACCCAATTTTTTTCTGAAATTGATTGTTTTCATTTATTTTTGCCTAACACTTTGCTGCAACTCATCGTGGACCAGACCAATTTATATGCCCAACAGCATATTGCCAACAACCCCCAATCTTCATACGCCGTGGAAGGATTTGACTCTGGAGGAGTTCAAAATGTTTATGGGCCTCACCATAAACATGGGGCTTACAAAAAAAATGAAGAACATGCCTATTAGTCCACCCACCCCATTCACCACATGCCCATTTTTTCTTCTGTAATGTCCAAATTACGATAAATTATATAAAATTCGCCCACTCATTAATTTCTTTTCCCAATGATTTGCAGAACTCTATGTCCCTGATAAGCATATATGTGTAGATGAGTCCCTGGTGTCCTTTTCAGACCGGCTAGGAATAAAACAATACATTCCTAGCAAAAGGGCCAAATACGGAGTGAAATTTTATAAGCTTTGCGAGAGAGTCACAGGATATCTGTATGCATTCCGCATATACGAAGGAAGAGATTCCAAGCTCCAGCCCCCTGAGTGCCCGGCCTACATGGGCACAACTGGTAAAATTGTATGGGACCTGGCATACCCACTGCTGAAGAAAGGTTACCACATATACCTGGATATCTTCTACAAGCCTGCCCCTTTTCAAACACCTATACCTCTCACAAACCTTGGCCTGTGGAACCTCCAGAAAAAATAGGAAGGGCTTCCCACAAGCCATAGTAAATAAGAAATTGTGAAGGGGAGAAAGAGCAACTTTGAGATGCAACAAAGTGCTGGCCTTGAGGTGGAAGGATACCAGGAATGTGTACATGATGTCCACCATCCATGACAACACTACAATTGAAGTTCAGAGCAGACGAGGTCCCATTATAAAGCCAAAATGTGTACAAGATTACAATCTGTACATAGGGGGTGGATTTCAATGACCAAATGCTTCAGCTCTATTTAGCAATAAGGAGGTCCCGTTTCTGGTACAAGAAAGTAGCACTCTAATTAATTGGCCATTTATAATGCCTACATAATTTACACCAAATCCACTGAAAGCCCTGTCCACTTCCTGAAATTCATAGCCGACTTCATGAACGCCACTTCCCGGACCACATTCCATCATCTGAAGCAGGCCGAAGATGCCAAAAAAGATGTCGAGTATGCAGCAATAAAGGATTTCAAAGAGATACCAGCTACCAGTGTCCCCAGTGTCCCTCCGAACCCGGCCTTTGCATTGGTGAATGTTTCAGACTATATCACACATCCCTAAAATATTAGCCCATATTCTTAACCATTTCCCCATTTTCATCATCTGTGCTGACCATTTCCCATGCTTCCTCAAATAACCATGCCACTGCCTTCTACGTGAACGGACCCTGGCCTGTTTTTTGACTATACCTCTGCCTACTGTTTGGACTGCTTACATGTGAACTGACCATGGCCTGTTTTACCAACTACGCTTCTGCCCACCACTTGGACTGCTTGCACGTCATCTGACCCTGGCCTGTTTTATGGACTATGCTTTTGCCTACCACTTGGACTGATCTGTTGCCCTGCTACTGTAGGACACAGGGGTCTCACATGTGAGGGGCTCCAGAAATGTTTTTCCGGATGGAGAGAACAATTTTTTTTTGTTGTCTCCGGGTTTCGTAATTTATGGATTAGGATCTGGAGTCCGGAGGCTTCATAGAGATTTGGGTGGGTCGAAGCCTCTACCCCTGTGCCGCCATCCCCCTGCCTGCAGCATAAACTGACCACACCTCTGCCTGCTACCTGGACTATGGAAATAATTAGCTGTAGCAAGAGGCATTATGTTTATGAAGGGCTGGAGAGCGGTACAATAATGCGTGCAGGGAGGTAACGGTGTACCAGGACCAATATTATGGTCCTGGTAATTTGAGCACCTTTATATATGGATTGACGAATCTCCTACAAAATCCTCTGCGAGACCACTATCACCTAGTGGCTACCTATAACTTTTATGCATTGAATCTCCATGATTCGGCAGTCTGTTGAGGTGTGAGGCACCATCAACTACAACGGGGCTGTGCACTATTCCGTTAAGAGAACACAGTGTTTGTGAGTATTATGCATTGCAAATGTTTCATTCTGCCATGTTTTGTTGTCAATCTACTTATATAACATTTATATAATTAACATATATTGGTTGACCTGTTTGTACATAACAATATCTGTTTTACGTTTCCACACACTTATATTCACATCTGTTTTTTTTCAATAGAACTATATCAGCATGCTTCTGTCTAACCCCTGAAGAAGGAAATGAACATAGTATTTATGTAGCCTTTTTTGGCCTTTGTTCCAAAACATGTCGGGTATTGTGACCACGATCCATACCTGATCTCTTGTCTGGTAACCTGTGTGTCCCAATAGTCAGCAGCTGCTATATTAACCTTTTGTGTTCCATTTTCATGTTTTTATGGCCTTTTGTCCATATATTTTTGTACTTATACATTTTTGAATAAAATGTATATTTCTATATTACTTCCATATTGTTGTCTCTTATATCTTGACATCCCATCCTACCCGTACCATCCCCACGGGGCATTTTTCTATATTTTCTCTATAATTTGGATGTGGTAGGGTTTGTCCCAGTTCACCAGCTGGTTTCTCCTTATCTTTTCCTAGCTGTGACTCCTTGTGGCTTCACAGCTGGGTGCCCACTGTGCATCGTGACTGGTCAACGCAGTCTACTGGGACCTGTTAGTGTCCCAGAAGACTGTGGGGGGAGGGATGACAACTTCCATTTCCGATCGCCTAGGCAGTCAGAACAGAAGTGGGAGCGAGTACCTGTTAAAATCCGGTACCTGCTCCCCTCCCCCTGCTCTTCAAAAGTGCCAATTCTTCAAGAGGAGTGGGGGACGAGGTGGAGCTCCACTTTAACTACGTTCAGTCTGCCTGGATACACTGACATTACCCATATTTTCCAGATTGGCTAGATTTGTTTTTTTTTTTTTTTTTTTTATTAAAGGTGAAAACCTATAGTGGTTGTAAACCCTTACATATACCCAGTGAAGTGATTGGCCTCAAGTGATGCACAGATATTAAACAAATACTCTTACATAAGTTGTATCTGTCTATCTGAATCCTTTTCTTCTCTGCACCCATTCGAAGTGCTGAATTTTAAGACTTGTCTGAGAGTTCCGAAAAAAGGGGGCTGAGAGCTGAATTTACATTCTGCAGAGGTCAGTGAGGAGAGGTCTGACAGATGATTCGAGGGAAGGGACACACCCCTTTCACACAGCACACAGGAACAGAGCTGAGGCTGTTAATCAGCTGGAGGTCCCTCCCCTGTCACCATTTTTTTCAAAAGTGATTAATGTTGATAGCTGTCAGGACTGGGCTCAGCCCTTCCTTCTCAAAGCTGGCCGCTCAGCTGTTGGCTAAATGCTAGCTATCTCTCTACAGTGACTCACCTGTTGATGATATCCTGCTCATCAGTTCTGCCTACTTAAGCTGTCCAGTCCAGATGATCTCTGCCTTCGCCTTGGTCACATATCTAGAGACGCTCTCCTGTGTTCCTGTTAAAGACTTGCTTGGCTGACATTCCTTCTGGCTCCAGATCCTGCTTGCTGTTCTACTACGCTCATCTCTGGCTCCCTGACATTTTGGCTTGTCTGACTATCCGTTCCGGTTCCTGAACTCTGGCTACGTTTTGACTACATTTACTCTGTTTAACTTTTTTTATTATTATTAAATAAGTGTGATTTAACTGTACTTGTGCCTCAGTCTGATACATGGTTTCTGACAGTAGGCATAGGTCATGAATTCAGAAGATTCAGTGAATTCACTTGTTGGTAATATTTTTTCCAGAATGGATGAGCAGGAACA
The DNA here is from genome assembly GCF_042186555.1 of Aquarana catesbeiana. Classification (NCBI taxonomy): domain Eukaryota; kingdom Metazoa; phylum Chordata; class Amphibia; order Anura; family Ranidae; genus Aquarana; species Aquarana catesbeiana. The sequence continues at coordinate 305,451,942 of NC_133326.1, forward strand.
CCGCATGGATCAGTTTTGCCATGGCATTACAAATGCTCCTGAATTGCATGGCTCACCTGGAATCTCCCACTGTGGCTGCTCTGGTACAACCTGTGTTGCAGGCCATCCCTACTGCTGCTCCACTGTGCAGGCATCCTCGACTATTACCTATATAAGAGGTAGGTCTGGTTCCACTTCGCTTCCCCAGCGATTTGGGGGCAATCCAGTCCAATGCAGAAGGTTTCTCAACCAGTTTGAAATATACTTTGAGATGCTGCCTCAGGCGTTTCCTACGGACAGAAGCAAAGTAGGTTTTGTGATATCTTTGCTTTCTGAGAGAGCCTTGGCCTGGGCAAACCCTCTATGGGAGACACAAAAACCTGTTGTCTTGAGTTACCCTGAGTTTGTAACTTCTTTCAAAAAGGTATTTGATGTTCCTGCATGCTCCGCTTCTGCTGCCAAGTGCCTCATGTCCATCAAATAGAGTACGAGAACTGTTACGGATTAAGTCATTGAATGCCGTACTCTGGCAGCAGAGGTTGCTTGTAACAATGAGGCCCTCATGGCTGCTTTTTCTTATGGTCTCTCGGATACCATCAAGGATGAGCTAGAAGCCCTAGATATACCCACTGAGCTGGAGAGGTTGATCACATTTGCCATCCTCATTGACTCCAGACTCAGAGAAAGACTCCCTTTTAAGGGGCGCTTGCGGAAGCCTCCTGTACATTTGTCTCCGAACGTTGCAGTCCCACGCTTGCCTTCCTCACTGTCACGGATAGACCTTAGGTGGTGTTCTTGCGTCCCCAGTTATTTAGAAAGATAAGCCCCTGGTTTTGGTTACCCTTTCTTGGGCTGAGTCATCCATGGAGATACAGGATCTTATCGACTCTGGTGCTGCAGGCCTGTTCATTGATGCTGCCTTTGTACCGAAGCACTCGATTCCGCTGCAGCTGCATGACACTCCACTTGCCATTGAGGCTCTTGATGGAAGACCTCTACAGCCTGCCCATGTGACTCATGAGACTGTTCCGTTGTCCATGGCCATAGGGGCTCTTCACCATAAGATAATCCAATCCCAAGTTATTTCCTCACCTAAGTTTCCACTGGTTATTGGTTATCCTTGGTTACAGAGGCACAACCCCTCTTTTGATTGGCTCTGTGCTGAGGTTCTCTCCTGGTCGCCACAATGCAGTAAGACTTGCTTCCAAAGGTAGCCAAGGTCCTGTGCACCTCTTAACTTTCCTCCCTGCCGGAGGAGTACTATGATTTTAGCGATGTCTTTCACAAAGGTCAACATTTGGTTTCGGGGTATAGCACCAGGTTGACCTTCAACCTGGTGCTATACCCCCTCGTGGCCAGGTTTACTCTTTGTCGGTCTTAGAGGATAAGGCTATGGAGGAGTATGTTACAGATGCACTTTCTCGAGGTTTCATCCGCAAATCCTCGTCTTCTGCTGGTGCTGGTTTCTTCTTTGTGAAGAAGAAGTGTGGTGAACTGAGACCTTGTATTTATTATAAGGGTCTCAATTGTAAGAATGTCTATCCGATTCCATTGATTATGGAATTATTTGGCCGCCTCAAGGGAGCAACGGTTTTCACAAAGCTTGATTTGAGAGGGGCATATAATCTCATGAGGATTAAGGAGGGCGACGAGTGAAAAACTGCATTTCATACCAGAACAGGCCATTATGAGTACCTCGTAATGCCTTTTGGCCTTTGTAACGCCCCAGCAGTTTTCCAGGAATTTATTAACAATGTCCTCCGAGATTTGTTGCAGTTATATATGGTGGTTTATCTCGATGATATCCTCATATTTTCCAAGTTCCTTGAGAGCCACCACACAGATGTCTGTCGTGTGCTTCAGAAACTAAGAGAGAAAAATCTCTATTGTAAAAAGGAGAAGTGCAAATTCCATCGTGAACAGGTTAAATTCCTGGGTTATGTAATTTCCACTGCTGGTTGTTCGATGGACCCAGAGAAACTTTCAGCAGTCCCACAGTGGCCCCGACCCATGGATTTACGTCCTCTGTAGCGTTTTCTTGGCTTTGTCAACTATTATCGGAAGTTTATTTGTAACTTCTTGTCCCTGGTCAAGCCCCTGACTGATATGACCAGAAAGGATAGTAACCCACAGAGTTGGTCTCCGGACTCCATTAAGGCCTCTGAGAGTCTCAAGGATGCCTTTGTTTCTGCTACTGTGTTGGCACACCCTGATCCTACGTTACCTTTTATCCTTGAGGTTGATGCTTCTGAGAATGGAGTTGGCTCCCTTCTGTCTCAATGTTCTACCTCTGAGAGCACTATGCATCCTTGTGGCTACTTTTCCAAGAAATTGTCACCTGCGGAGTGCAATTATGAGATTGGTGACAGAGAGCTGTTAGCGATCATTTTAGCCTTGAAAGAATGGAGATATCTCCTCGAAGGTACCACTGTGCCGGTTCTCATTCTTACTGACCGTAAGAAATTCACATTCTTGTCTGAGGCTAAACGCCTCTCTCCCAGAAGGGCGCGATAGGCTCTTTTCTTGTCTAGTTTCAATTACATTATCTCATTCTTACCAGGTACTAAGAATGTAAGGGCTGACGCTTTGTCACAACAATTTTCCTTCACTTCCAAGATGGAGTCGGTTCTGGTTCCTGTGATTCCTCCTGATCATATTCTGGCTACGGTTCGCACCAGTCTCACTTCTCCTTTGGGTGACACAATTCTGTTCAGGTCCATGCTCCTCCTGAGAATTCTTGTGACTGCTGCTTTGTCCCAGAGAGTCTCTGTACTGCCGTGCTCCAGACTTACCATTCTACCAAGGATGCTGGCCACCGTGGGAATAATCAACTCTTTTGGGCCATTTCCCAACAATTTTGGTGGTCTAGTCTACATGCTGATGTAACCTCCTTCGTAGCTGCCTGTTCCGTATGTGCTCAGAGTAAGACTCCACGACATCTTCCAGTGGGCCTCCTACAACCCATAACCAATGGAAAGAGGCTCTGGACCCACCTGTCTATGGATTTCATAGGGGAGTTACAAAGCTCCTAGGGCAACACAGTTATCTTTATGGTGGTTGACCAGTTCTCGAAAATGTCCCATTGTATTCCACTTAAGAAGTTGCCCACTTTTAAGGAACTGGCTTCCATTTTTGCTCAGGGGATCTTTCGCTTACATGGGCTACCCAAGGTGATTGTCTGGGACAGGGATAGTCAGTTTTGTGTCCCGGTCCTGGTGAGCCTTTTGTGCACAGTTGGGAATTCACCTTGATTTCTCCTCTACGTATCACCCGCAGTCTAATGGGGTGGCAGGACGAGCCACTCAGTCCTTGGGGCTGTTCCTACATTGCTATATTTCTGACCATAAAAACAACTGGTCAGACCTCTTACTGTGGGCAGAGTTTGCTCACAATAGTGCCTTGAATTCTGCTTCCCAATTGTCCCCGTTTATGGTGAACTATAGTTTCCAACCTTCCATGTTGACTGACTCATTTGTTCCGCAGAGTATTCCTGCATTAGAGGAGCATGTCCGTGGTCTGTTAGTTCCACTTGGGCACAAGTCCAGGAGGTTTTGCGACATGCTAATGATAGGTACAGACTCCATGCTGACCGCAGACGCCTGCCTGTGCCTTCCTGCCAGGTTGAGGACAGGGTCTGGCTGTCATCTCGCAACCTCCGACTTCGTGTTCCCCCTCTGAAGTTCGCACCTCGGTTTATTGGGCCTTTCAGTGTTCTTCACAGGATTAACCCAGTGGCTTACGCATTAGACCTTTCTTCTAATATGCGTATTTCTAATGTATTACATGTCTCCTTAATAAAACTTTTGGTCTGCAATCGCTTTACCACCTCGGTGCCACGTCCTCACCCTATACAGGTTGAGAACCATGAGGAGTATGAAGTACAGTCCATTGTTGACTCCCGTAGGTTCTGTGGGCACATACAGTACTTGGTGCATTGCAAAGGGTACGGTCTGGACGAGCGTTCTTGGGTATCATCCTCGGACGTACATGCCCCTGTCCTTCTCCGTGATTTCCATAGATGTTTTCCCCTCAAGTCTGGTGGTCCTCCGAGGAGGAAGGGGTCATTGAGGAGGGGGTACTGTCCTTCTCAAAGCTGGCTGCTCAGCTGTCGGCTAATTGCCAGCTCCTATCTCTCCACAGTGACTCACCTGTTGATGATATCCTGCTCGTCAGTCCTCCAGTCCAGATGATCTCTGCCTTCGCCTTGGTCACATCAGGGACGCTCTCCTGTGTTCCTGTTAAAGACTTGCTTGGCTGACATTCCTTCTGGCTCCAGATCCCGCTTGCTGTTCTACTACGCTCATCTCTGCCTTCCTGACGTTTTGGCTTGTCTGACTATCCGTTCCGGTTTTTGAGCTCTGGCTATGTTTTGACTACGTTTACTCTGTTTACCTTTTTTTATTATTATTAAACAAGTGTGATTTAGCTGTACTACTGTCTCAGTCTGATTCATGGTTTATGACAATAGCAGAGGAATGAGGCAGCAGACAAAAGTGACACTTAATGCTCTCAATTGAGAAAAGTACACACTAAAAGAGATACAAAAAACACAGTCACTTCCTCACTAGCCTAACTCTGAGGAAGAGGGTGCACCCCCGAAACGCGTTAGCTGTACCCTGTGTTCTGTGCATGTCCATGGACTGTGTTTATGGCCTCTTGTCAGTTTCCTTTTGTGAGTACCCACTTTTATACAAACATTTCTTATTATTAAATTATCTCAGGTAATGCACTAGGTGTGCGTGCCTTCCATTTCTGTTTTTCTTGTACACACTAAAAGAGGGATATGCTTGGTTCATATTTCCTGTCTGAAGTTTACAACCACTTTAAATAATCACAGCCAATGGACAGGTATTGTTTTATGGGATAACACAAGGGATAGCATGAGTCAATTTAAGTGTAGTGGGGAAAAGTTAGAGCCTCTGTCAGGTTTTGTTTTTACTACTCGATTCATTGTTTTTACTTCCTTCAGCAGGGTGGCAATGCTGTTCATACTGCAGTGAAACCACACAGCAACACTGTTACACCGTGGACAGGGTAGTTTTAGCAGATCATGTGGTGTTAAAGTGGTGTTCATTTAATCAAAAAATCATATTAATGCCTAACTATACCCAGCACTTCATGGATAAGTTCACCTTTTGTAAAAAAATAAAAAATAAATACACTATTTTTTACAGGTGAATAAAAATGTGCATATACAGTGGGGATGGAAAGTATTCAGACCCCCTTAAATTTTTCACTCTTTGTTATATTGTAGCCATTTGCTAAAATAATTTATGTTAATTTTTTTCCTCATTAATGTACACACAGCACCCCATATTGAAAGAAAAACACAGAATTGTTGACATATTTGCAGATTTATTAAAAGAGAAAAACTGAAATATCACATGGTCCTAAGTATTCAGACCCTTTGCTCAGTATTTAGTCGAAGCACCCTTTTGATCTAATACAGCCACGAGTCTTTTTGGGAAAGATGCAACAAGTTTTTCACACCTGGATTTGGGGATCCTCTGCCATTCCTCCTTGCAGATCCTCTCCAGTTCTGTCAGGTTGGATGGTAAACGTTGGTGGACAGCCATTTTTAGGTCTCTCCAGAGATGCTTAATTGGGTTTAAGTCAGGGCTCTGACTGGGTCATTCAAGAACAGTCACGAAGTTGTTGTAAAGCCACTTCTTCATTATTTTAGCTGTGTGCTTAGGGTCATTGTCTTGTTGGAAGGTAAACCTTCGGCCCAGTCTGAGGTCCTGAGCACTCTGGAGATGGTTTTTGTCCAGGATATCCCTGTACTTGGCCGCATTCATCTTTCCCTAGATTGCAACCAGTCGTCCTGTCCCTGCAGCTGAAAAACACCCCCACAGCATGATGCTGCCACCACCATGCTTCACTGTTGGGACTGTATTGGACAGGTGATGAGCAGTGCCTGGTTTTCTCCACACACACCGCTTAGAATTAAGGCCAAAAAGTTCTATCTTGGTCTCATCAGACCAGAGAATCTTATTTCTCACCATATTGGAGTCCTTCAGGTGTTTTTTTAGCAAACTCCATGCAGGCTTTCATGTGTCTTGCAATGAGGAGAGGCTTCCGTCGGGCCAATCTGCCATAAGGCCCTGACTGGTGGAGGGCTGCAGCGATGGTTGACTTTCTACAACTTTCTCCCATCTCCCGACTGCATCTCTGGAGCTCAGCCACAGTGATCTTTGGGTTCTTCTTTACCTCTCTCACCAAGGCTCTTCTCCCCCGATAGCTCAGTTTGGCCGGACGGCCAGCTCTAGGAAGGGTTCTGGTCATCCCAAACATCTTCCATTTAAGGATTATGGAGGCCACTGTGTTCTTAGGAACCTTAAGTGCAGCAGAATTTTTTTGTAACCTTGGCCAGATCTGTGCCTTGCCACAATTCTGTCTCTGAGCTCTTCAGGCAGTTCCTTTGACCTCATGATTCTCATTTGGTCTTACATGCAATGTGAGCTGTAAGGTCTTATATAGACAGGTGTGTGGCTTTCCTAATCAAGTCCAATCAGTATAATCAAACACAGCTGGACTCAAATGAAGGTGTAGATCCATCTCAAGGATGATCAGAAGAAATGGACAGCACCTGAGTTAAATATATGAGTGTCACAGTAAAGGGTCTGAATACTTAGGATCATGTGAGATTTCAGTTTTTCTTTTTTAATAAATCTGCAAAAATGTCAACAATTCTGTGTTTTTCTGTCAATATGGGGTGCTGTGTGTACATTAACCACTTCAGCCCCGGAAGAATTTACCCCCTTCCTGACCAGAGCACTTTTTGCGATTCGGCACTACGTCGCTTTAACTGACAATTGCGCGGTCGTGCGATGTGGCTCCCAAACAAAATTGACGTCCTTTTTTCCCCACAAATAGAGCTTTCTTTTGGTGGTATTTGATCGCCTCTGCAGTTTTTATTTTTTGCGCTATAAACAAAAATAGAGCGACAGTTTTGAAAAACGCATTATTTTTTACTTTTTGCTATAATAAATATCCTGCAAAAATATATAAAAAAATAATTTTTTTCCTCGGTTTAGGCCGATACGTATTCTTCTACATATTTTTGGTAAAAAAAATCGCAATAAGCGATTATTGATCGCTTTTCGCAAAAGTTATAACGTTTACAAAATAGGGGATAGTTTTATGGCATTTTTATTCATTTTTTTGTTTTTTAAATGGCGACCATCAGCGATTTTTATTTTGGCAGGCACATCGGACATTTTTGACACATTTTCGGGACCATTGTCATTTATACAGCAATCAGTGCTATAAAAATGCACTGATTCCTGTGTAAATGACACTGGCAGTGACTGGGTTAACCACTAGGTGGCAGTGTAGGGGTTAAGTGTGTCCTAGGGGCGTGTTTCTAACTGTGGGGGGGTGGCTACATGTTACACGTCACTGATCTCTGCTCCGATGACAGGGAGCAGAGATCGAGTGACACTGTCACTAGGCAGAATGGAGAGATGCTGTTTACATCAGCATCTCCCCATTCTTCCTCCCCGTGAGGCGATCGCGGATATCCCCGCGGCGATCGAGTCCGCGGGACCCATGACCCGACTCACGGAGCTTGCCGCGGGTGCGCGCGTGTGCCCGCTGGCCGCCTCTTAAAGGACAACGTACAGGTACGTGGTTTTGCCTGTACGAGCCCTTCTGCCACAGTATATCTGCGTGAGGCGGTCGGCAAGCGGTTAATGAGGAAAAAGATTAACTTAAATGATTTTAGCAAATGGCTGCAATATAACAAAGAGTGAAAAATTTAAGGGGGTCTGAATACTTTCCGTCCCCACTGTATATATTTTTTTACACTGCAGTCTGTAAAGCATTGCACCCATGATCATGCAGATGCTCAGTCAGCTGTCTGTCCATACCTCCTGTATGGGCAGACTGTTACTAAACCACAGGAAGAATCAGTGAACTACAAGAGCGTTTTCCAGCACCCTTGACGTTAATTGAGAACTACATGTTGTCTGCAGTGGCCTCGCTGTTTCTTAATTCCTGAATTGTGACAGCATGTGAAGGGAGTAAATCCCCCATCCACTGTCATGGTAGGGAGAGGGGAGTGCAGGCAGGTGCTGTACTATAACATGTTATATGTTACACTGTAAATACACAACATATTACAAAGGTGAACTTATCCTTTAAGGCAGAGACAGCAACAGTTTTTTGGGTTTTTTTTGCTATTGGAATTTTTTTAGCCAATTTAATAAAAAAAGCCAACCATTGTGAGTACCCCTTGTAGTTATATTGTTTGTCACAGCTGTAAATGCCACTTTTGCTAGATAGTGGGCCCTGTTAAATTAAGTGGAAAAATAACAGATCTACTGGCATAATCAGCAAGTATAAAAACTCAATTAAAAAAGGTTGAGTGTGAGAACTTGTATAAGTAGAAAATCGCGGCACATTCCCCAAAAATCAATATTTAAAGAACACAGTATCCTCGAATCTCCCACCAGGGGAGACACGGGAATATGGGGCATTTTTAAGGTGCCACACATAATAATACGCAAAATAACAAAGTGCTTAAAAACAACATTTATTAGTCCATAGGTAAAATTTGAAAATTCTATCTAAAAACGCGAGCAATGCTGCCAAGTTTGTTATACAACCAACAGAGCCAAAAGCGGTGGTGGGATCTATGTGTTTCGCCCTGATTGGCTTTCTTCAGGATCCACTTGAAGTTCACACAATATATTAACTGATGAATAATACAAAGAGTACATCCTTATTACATAGTGTACCTACAAAATGTTCATTACATATAGTCAACAAAAATAGAAGAGCCAAATATACAACACTTTTGCCTTTGTCTCCCCAGTTCATCTATCCTTTTTGCCATCTCCAGAGTGATTCATGCACATCCCTTTTTTACCCCTTCCCTCTTCCCGTTCCCTCCCTTCCCCCTTTTCCTCTCTCCTCGTCTTCCATTTTTTTTTCTTGTGTCTCTTCTGCATGCGGGTGCTTGTCTCTTGATGTTTTTGTTTATTTTGCGCTTTTATTTTTGTTGATTATATGTAATAAACATTTTGTAGGTACACTATGTAATAATGATGTACTGCTGTATGTTTGTCATTATTCATCAGTTAATATATTGTGTGAACTTCAAGTGGCTCCTGAAGAAGCCCAATCTGGTAGCTTTGCTCACATGTTTTTAGATTGTGTTTTCAAATTTTACCTATGGGCTAATAAATGTTTTTAAGCACATTGTTATTTTGCTTATTATTATGTGCGTCATGTTCAAAAACCCCCATATTCCCGTGTCTCCCCTAGTGGGAGATTTCGGGGATACTCTGTGTTCTTTAAATTATGGAGAGAAAATTGCTGTGCAAATGCGATTTACTGACTACATCATGTATGTCGTTCTGTATTTTACCCATGATTCTGCTTTTAGTGTCTGTTCCCCTGTGATGCCATTTCAATATTAAATGATGAGACCTGAATGACTGATGTTATTTCTTGGGTTTACGGTATTAAAAATTTTATACAAACTAACTGGCTTCAAACTATGGTCCTAGAGATGAACTATGAAAATCTATGAACAGCGTGTTGGCATGTGGAGGATGAAACATTGTTTTCTACTTAACAAAATCCCCCAAAAATCTATATTTTGGCCACATTCCAAAGTAGACTTGATGTGCACCTCTATTTCTCTCTTTCGGTGGTGCCCATGAGTGCCCTGGATGAATTGAGACCTTAACAATGCCCCTGTATATTGCAACAGTTAGATTTTAGAGAACACGCACAGAAACCTTTAAATATATCATATTAATGACTGAAAATCTGACAAGACACTGAAAATAATATTTTTCTATAACAATGTTTCATACACTTATTCCAAGAAACACATAATGGGTACCTTGACTTCCTCTACATTAAAATCCTCTGGTATTTTTGACAGAATGTCATCTATAAGTTCGTGGGCGACTTCAGATGTTGATTTTCCTCCTCCACTTGTCTAGACAGTAGACAGATGACATTACAAAGTTATATAAAGATAGCACTTTGTAATAGACTCAGTCAAAATAAAGTGGTTAAAAAATCAAATTTTTTACAGTGCCTAGATTCCAAGGATTTGACTTTGTACAGTTAAAAATAAAGTAAGAATTTTAAGGAACAGTTCTGTCTCCTCTATATACAATAAAAGCAATGGAACCCCCACTATCTAAAAGATACATTGCTCTATGGGTAGTGAAAAAAGTATAATAGAAGCATAACTGTGCAATGAAAGCAAACAAGCAAGTCCATTTAGCTGGAGCGTATGCAGCTGCATTGAAATTTGTTCTTTGCTGTAACTCAAAATAATGCTCTAAGAGCATCAATGTGTGATGTTATCATTTGCACATTCAATTTAGAGATAGCACTGATAGAGACAAAAGTTATTTAATTTTAGCAAGTTTTTAAAAGGGGACTTAAAAATGATGCATACATACATTAAGATGAATTCAGCATTCAGTCACAGGCTATTACATTTTAACATTAAAAAGGAACATTTCTAGCTACAAGGCATTTTTTTTTTCATTTAATAACTGTGACAAGGGTCACCATTAGATGTTGCAGATGCACTGACAAGTCTGGAAGAACAGCCTTATCTAAGTATTACAATATAGCATCTTGTAGTATGCAGTATGCTTTGTATTTGAGTAAAGGTTCATGCCTCTTTTTGTCACCCTTTACCTCCCACTGAGATGAGAAACATTGGTATAGCATGCTCCTTAATTTTATGCCCCCCTACTTAAATATGGCACAGAAAGAGGCACTCATATGGTGGCAGTAACTAAATATGTTAGCGTCCAGGGATGGCAGGTAAGTTGCTCTTGGTCACTTTAGAGTAGAAACTGTATTTGTATCCTTAGATGAAATATAATATTTTTTCTACACCTTTGCACCCACTGGTTACAGGTCTTCAAAATACAGGTTCATATTGTCTGGAGGTCTGTTATAGAAAATCCTCTAAAGGCTGCACATTTTTTATATACTGACCACCGCAGACTGGGATCCGCTATCAAAATGGAGCTATTTCGGTATTTACAAGTTAGCCGATCACTCAAAGCTATATACAGTAGTGCAAGCTCTGAAATAACAAGACAATGAGTTATCCAATTATTTTCCCTTTCCAGCATCCAGTTCCCGGTCTAGTCTCAAAATTGTCTTATCCTTAAGAATCATTGGTTGTTTATGGGTAGGTTTGAAACAACCATGGCTGTTTTGGAAATGTCACATGGAAGATCTGTTCCTCACACTCAAATTTAACAGATAACAGCTATTTTACAAAACATTGTTTATGATTAGGAATAATTAATAATTAGGAATGCTACTCTTTTAGTACACATTTAAGAGCACATTTTACTGAAGGAATAGAGCAATGGTTTCCAAACTGCTGCCTGGGGGCCAGATGCAGCCCTTTGTTTGCCTCTATACAGCCCTTGGGACACTATTCCTCCAACTGACACCAATGGTAAAGGCACCATTCCTTCCACTGACACCATCAATGAGGCACTATTCCTCCTGCTAGCACAAATGATGGGACACTATTCCTCCCACTGACACTGTCCATGTGGCACTATTCCTCCTACTGAGACCATTAATGGGGCTCTCTTCCTCCCATTGATACCAACCATAGGGCATTTTCTACTCACACTGACCACAGTCTGGCCCTTAAAGCCTGAAGGACAGTATATTGGCCCTTTGTTTAAAAAATTTGGAGACCCCTGGAATAGAGTGTGTTCATGCAAAGTTAATTTTCATCTAGCTCAGTAAATGAGGGGAAGCAAAAGGAAATTCACTTGCAAATAATACCTAGTCATGCTCAAGGAAAATTACAGTAAATGTCAGCACTGTTTCACCTCATTCACTAATAGGGATGGGCTAGACGTTCGGGTTGAACATAAGTTTGACTCAAATATCGGTTGTTCGTGTGTTCGCTGAACACACAAACAAACGGGGCACTTGGCGGGAAGTTCACCCACTGCCGAACGCCCCATAATGCACTGCGATCTCACAGTGCATTGATTGCTGCTGATTGGCTAAAGCATGCACCTGACCTGTATGCTTTGCCCAATCACAACATGATGTACTGTGAGAGCCACGAGTGGCCAAAGGCAGTGGCCTTTGGCCACTCATGGCTCAGGGGCAAAGTCCACGCCCCACACTATATTAGGTTGCTTATACGGCAGCCTTGCGTAACGTGTTAGTGGAGATTAGGCAGGTTAGTTAGTGGATGGTGCGTTGTTTGGTGCATTCAGTGTAGTGTGAAAAACACAGTGTAGTGTAGTGTGAATAACACAGTGTTGTGAATAACATAGTGTAGTGTAGTATGAATAACAAACTGTTATGATGTGAATAACACAGTGTAGCAGTGGCGGCCAGTGGAAAATATTTTGAGAGGGGGGCGGCAAACAGTATGCCACCTCCTCCAGGTCGGTTGGTAGCACTTACTCCATCACCGGCGGCTTCCCCTGCTCAGCTGCGGCTTACCCTGCTTGGCGGCCTCCCGTTCTGCTGTTCTCCTGTGGCCTTTCGTCCTCCGGGTCTTTACGGCGGCTTCCGTTTCCTCCCTCCTCCCTCCTCCGCTGGCCAATCAAGAGTCTCTTCTTCTCATCCAATCGGAAAACAGGTCTCACACCTGCTTCTGATTGGCCGGATTGAGGATCAGTGTTTCAACAGCGAATATTCATTCGCTGTTGTAACACACCTGGGTGGGATCGGAGCAGATCCTCTGCGTCCAGAGCCCCCTGATTTTGAATCCTATTTGAGCCTATGGTTCTAATCAGGTGCTTAAAACCCCCCCGCCACTGTAATTCATGCGCCCGGTGCCCTGAAAGGGGCCGGATGCATGAATAGGGGGTGGCTGCGGCGGCCATTGATAGATTCATGCTATACATGAATCTACCCATTACCATAAAGGGGGTGGAGTGGAGAGAGGAGGCGGCGCCTGGGTGCCCCTAATGGACGGGCCACCACTGCAGTGTAGTGTAGTGTGAATAACAAAGTGTAGTTGTGCCACTGAAGTGTTGGTGTGTACAACACTTCTGTGTCACCACTGATCCCATTTTTTGTTTTATTAATTTTTTTTTCTGCAGCATCAGGTTCTGTTCCTGCATTATTAATACTCCCCCTTCTGTGTCCCAGGTGTCGGAACAGCAGTGGTATACTTTTTTTTTTCATGTTTTTTTGGGGGGGGCATAATTGCTGTCCCCCCTTGTGCATCGCAGGTGTTACTTTTTCTGGGTCAGCAATGTTTCCCTTTTTTTGGGGGGGGGCTTTTTACATTTTTTTCTTTTTCCAACAGCAGCAGCTAAAAAAAATTTCTACATAATTGCTGTTCCTTCTTCTGAGTCGCAGGTGATCTTCCTTCGGTGTCACCTGTTTTTTTGTTTTTTTTGGCCTTTCCTAATTTTTTTTACATTTATTTTATTTTAGTTTTTTTTGCAGCAGCAGTAAAAAAAAAAAATCTCCACAATTGCTGCACTCTTATTTTTTTTTATTAAAAAAAAAACTGTAATAGAACGGTTTATAGTGCACCAAGTACAAAAGTATTGCATCCAAGCACCATATTCCCATCCCACACTCTATAATGAAAAGTTATAAAAATCCCCTCAAAAAATAAAAAACAATAATAAAATGGTTTATAGTGCACTAAGCACAAAATTGTTGCACCTAAGCATCATATTTCCATCTCACACTCTATAATAAAAAGTTATAAACCCCCCCCCAAAAAAATCCCCATGATGTCCGCAAAGGCCAACAAGGAGAGGCAGAAGCTCACAGGCCACTAAAAGAGGGCAAATGGCCTCTGTGTCTACAGTGAAAAGTGGTGGTTGCGGACATGGTGCATCCTGCACAGGTGGGGCATTCTTGTCCTTTTTTTCCTGTGCTGGCCATGTCATTGAGCCACAAAATGCAGAAGAGTTGGTGGAGTAGATAACTAAGCTGTCCTCATCCTCTTCATCCTCTGTCAACCAGGCTCAAACTAGTTTGCCTTCCACCGCAGCTGCCAAAACGGCCAATTCCACTGGCTCTTTATCTACAGCTACTCCTTCCATAGCCCCACTATCATGCACAGAGGAGCCACCTGAATTATTCGATCATAGTGTTAGTTACATGCTGCTGGAGAATGCGCAGCAATTTGATTGCTCCGATGTTGGTTCCCAGGTTGAGGAAGGAAGTAACGTGAGCCTAGAATAAGGGGGTGCCAATGATGGACAAGAAACTAGCAGTCATGTTCCCCCAGCTGCATCATACTGCCAACTTTTCTCCAGTGATGAGGAGGGAGGGGATGATGAGGTCACTGACTGTACTTGGGTGCCTGAGAGATTGGAGGAGGAAAGTGAGGTGGAGGAGGCACAACTCCAATGAAGCAGGATGTCCTCCAGGGGCCGGCTTAAGGGCAGCCACCCTATTGCATCACACCACAGAGCTCAACAGGTGAAGGGCGCTGCTGATTCCACGCTGACTTCCAAAAGTTCATTAGTGTGGGCTTTTTTCAACACATGTGCAGCAGACCTCACTGTTGCTGTTTGCAATCTCTGTCTGAAACGTATCAAGCGTGGCCAGAACACCAGTCGCTTGGGCACTACATGCTTGACAAGACATAACCAGGTGGCCCCAGCCCTTGCCTTTATAAGAATGGTCAAAGCGCAGAGCGGGCATACGGTGGGTAGCCTTCCAGGAGGCAGAGCGTTTTTATTTTTTTCTGTTTTTTCAGTCCAGCGGGTGGCGGTATTGAAGATGGATATACCTCGAGGGACACTATTTTTTCATACACTTTTTTTGGTGAATGGGTAGGGGTACAATGTACCGATACCCATTCACTTGGGGGGGCCAGGTTAAAGAGGGTTTATAGATTCTGATAAGCTCCCTGTCTGCAGACCCCCACAACCACATCCCAGTTGTCGGGAAGAGGCCCTTTTCCCCATCAACATGGGGACAAGGTGCTTTGGGGTGTGGGGGATGCAGAGCCCCCCTGCCCCAAAGCACCCACCCCCCATGTTGAGGGCATTTGACCTGGTATGGTTCAGGAGGGGGGGAGCGCTCACTCGTCCCCCCCTTTTCTGGCCTGCCAGGCTGCCTGCTCAGGTAAGGGTCTGGTATAGATTTGGGGGGGACCCTAAGCCATTTTTTTTTTACATTTTGGTGTGGGGTTCCCCTTAAAACCCATACCAGACATGAAGCGAGCCGGCAATACATTACAGCCGCGAGCAAGTTTAAATGACAATATTTCCTTTAGAAATGTCAGTATTGCTGAAGCAGGCTCTATACATCGTACAGATACGCCACTTTACAGCATAATTAAAATCACTACTCCTTTAACCCTTTCGCTGCCAGGCCCTGTGCTCCATTTTTACACTCAGGTGGCCAGGCCAATTTTGCAATTTTTCCATTGCCTTTTTTATTTCCCTCACAGATTTCAGAGTTTGTTAAAGACCACCCCCAACCATATATTTTCTGAAAGCACATGACCAGTAGAATACAAATAAGGTGCTACTGATATTTAGGGCACAATGATATTTGCGCAAATGTTTATAAAAACAATATTTTCATTAAAAATACACTAAAATCATTATTAGCAGATAAAAACACAGTACATTTTACAAAATGTCTACTAAATATAAAAGCTTAACCTGTATTGAGTTAATAAATAACAAACATTTGTAATTTTTTAATTACTCCTTTTTGGAAAATGGTGAAAACTGAACGTACGCAAAAATGTAAATAACCACATCTCTCTAAAAATCTGAAGGTTTTCATTGTTCCATTGTTTTCATTGTTTTCTGAAAGCATAGGACCATTAGAATAAAAAAGAAGGTGCTACTGATTTTGAAGGCATTTTTAGCAGATATAAACACAGCGAATTTTACAAAACTCCTACTAAATATAAAATCTTAACCTGTATTGAGTTAATAGATAACAAATATCTGTAATTTTTAAATTGCACCTTTTTGATAAATAGTGAAAATCGGTCGCACGAAAAAATGTCTTAAAAAATATGGAGGTTTTGCTTTTTCACTTACAGCTTTTACAATGTGTAAAAGATCCCCCAAACCATATATTTTCTGAAAGCACATGGTCAGTAGATTAAAAATAAGGTGGTACTGATTTTTAAGGCACTGCGATTTTTGCGCAAATGTTTATGAGAACAATATTTTCACTAAAAACACACTAAAATCATTAATAGTGGATTCAAATTTTTATATAATATAATATAAAAGTTAAAACTGTATTGAGTTAATAAATAAAAAATATTTGTACATTTTAAATTGCACCTTTTTGTGAAATGATGAAATCTGAAGGTACGCAAAACTGTAAATAAAAACAATTTACTCTAAAAATCCAGAGGTTACCATTTTTTCACATACAGCTTTCAGCATTTGAAAATATCCCTCTAACTAGACATTTTCTAAAAGCACATGACCTGTAGAATAAAAAATAATTTTTGGACCCCACAATAATTGCACAAATCTTATTGCACAAAATAATTAATAGTGCACATAAACTCATACTCAACATAACTTACAAAATTCCTGCTAAATTACTACTAAAGCATCATTCACATGTGGCACACTAAAGTGTACGCCCATGGTGGGAAGCACAGGTGTTCCATGCATCCCCGTACAGGCAGTCCATTTATGTCAATTGGGATGCAACCCCGAACGCAGACAGTGTGAGCTCAGGGACATGCATGCGGATCTACATGGATGTAAAATTGGGAGCAACGGCTCTGTTCATGTATGCCGAAATAAAAGAAAAACAGGGGCGCACCAGCCTCGTGTATTAACTTTTTAAAAACTGCATAGCTCTGACGAAGAAGGGATGTTCCCTTCGAAACACGTTAGCTGATTGTGATGTGTATGCATCTCTCCACGACTTTTGGAAGGCATCGCTCATCCTAAAGTTGCATGCTGGCTGTCGGTACACTTCATGTTGTGCCCCCTCCACCTATTGCTTGTGAGTTGTTTCTTTTTATCATTTTTATAATAAATGTTTTTAAAAAGTTAATACACAAGGCTGGTGCGCCTCTGTTTTTCTTTTATTTTGGTTTGCACTAGGATTCCCCATCCTTGAGGGCAGCAAGGCCTGTGTTGATGCATCTTTTATATGGTGATCCACCTGTGCGCAGGAGTCGTTGTTTTTTGTCTGTTCATGTATGCCCTGTGTAAACGAGGCCTTAGGCCCCTTTTATGCAAGCAGACCAATTGGGTCTCCCTATTTCTTGTGAAATATATTTATTGAGTTTTACAGAAGAAGAAATAAAATGATACAATACATGGATACATATCAATCATCAGAAGATCTTTGCAGTAAAAAAAGATAAAAAAGATAAATAAATAAGTTAATAAAATAAAGTAATTTTAGAGATATCTTACAACCATATTTACTATACACTAGTTGGGATTCTAGATGTAAGATTAGAGAAATAAATCAAGTTATTAGACTAAGTATCCATAGGAATATTTTGGGAAATAATAAAAGAAAAGGAGAGGGAGGAGAGATAAAGATGGAAAGAAGGAAAGAAGAGAAGAAAAAAAAAAAAAAAGAGAGTTTCCCGGGATGATGATCCAGCTCTCATTAGGTATACAAATATAATATATATTTCAGTAATAATATGATATATATCTTAGTGTGGTAACAACAGAGATTGGTCAAAATCTGTAGGGAGGTAGTTTTTAACCCATGGTTGCCAAATTTTGCGAAATGTATTTATTTTATTTTCTTCAATAGCTGTCATCTTGGCGTATAAAAGTGCTCTGTTCATTCTGTGTTTAGCTTCAGCAAGAATTAGATTTTGGGACTTCCACGCCTTGGCAATCGTTTGTTTAGCTGCAGTGCTAAGTTGGATAAACAATTGGAATTGAGTATGGGTGAGTATTGTGGGTTTAAGGTTTAGGAGTGCCGTTGCAGGATCTGGAGGAATCGTGATTTCCAGGGCTTTAGAAGCCATAAGAAATATATTCTTCCAGAATTCTTCAACTACAGGGCATTGCCACCATATGTGAAAATGTGTTCCTGCTGTGTCACATCCTCTAAAGCAATTAGGTGAATATGTGGGGACAAATTTAGCTATTCTAGCTGGTACAAGGTACCAGCGTGCTAGAACCTTGTAATTAGTTTCTACAGCAAAACAATTTGGAGAGGAAGTTTTGGTGGCTGACCATATATTCGACCAATCTTGTTTATTAAACACTCGATTCATATCTTGTGCCCATTTAGTTGTGTATGAGGGTAGAATCTCACTAGATATCATATTAAGTTGGAAATATAATATTGAGATAAGTCCTCTAATGTGTGGATCACTTATACAAATCCGCTCAAATTGAGTCATTTGATTAAGAGTTGAGCCTGTACTAAGAAGTGGTTCATAATTTCTAAATATCGAAATATTTCAGTTTTAGGTAACCCAAAGGTTTCACATAGTACAGGAAATGTATAAATAGCTTTAGTCGAGGAAAGATTGTATAAACGAGTCAGGTTCGTAGAGGTCCATGCAGAGAATGATTTTGGGAATTTCCAGGCAGGATAAAAGGCTGGATTATTAAGAAATGAAAGCAAGGGATTATGTGTTGATTGAAGATTATGTGCAAATTTACATTTATCCCATACTGCTAGGGTCTGTTTCGTGATAGGATTAGAAAGATGTATTTTATCAGCAGGACAGAGCCAAAACATATTTGCCACTGAGATAGGGTCACTTTCCACTGATTCAATAGCTACCCATAGGGGAGCTTCTACAGAAGTATGATACTTGGGTATAAGTGCTAGCTGTGCAGCGTAGAAATAGGAGGAAAAGTTGGGCAATCCCAAACCACCACTCAATTTATTAAGGTAAAGCGTAGATTTAGGTATACGAGGTTTGGTGTTACCCCAAATGAAGGACATAACTCTACGTTGAGTAAGTCTAAGAAAGTAAGATGGTAAAGAAATAGGGAGTACCCTAAATAAATATAAGAATTTCAGCAGGATTGACATCTTTACCGCATTAATCCTTCCCAACCATGACAATGATAGAAGAGCCCATTGTTTCAGGAAGCCGGAAGTTTGTTTAAGGAGGGGTAAGTAATTTGCCGCAAAAAGGTCTTTAAGAGAGATTGTGAGTTTTATTCCTAGGTATGGAAGCAGCTTTGGAACCCAAGTAAAGGGTAAGGAAGTTTGTGCCTGCTGAAGTTCTAATTAAGATAAGGAAATATTTAATGCATTTGATTTTGTTGGATTAACATGTAGTCCTGATATTTGGGCAAAATTATCTAGTGTTTTTAGTAGATTAGGGGGTGGATATATGGGGATGAGACAAAAATATGAGAATGTCATCCGCAAAGAGGCATAGTTTATGGTGATAACCACCTAGTTCGATACCTTTAATGTTAGGATTGGTTCTAATAAGGTGTGCCAGGGGTTCTATTATTAGGGCAAAAAGTAGAGGGGAAAGAGGGCATCCTTGTCTAGTGCCTATTTTGATATCAATCATTGTTGACTTATAGCCTGCATATTTGATATATGCTCTAGGATTATTGTATAAGGATGAGACCCAGGTTAAAAAATTGTTTCCAAATCCCCATTTACCAAGGACATATTCTATATAAGGCCACGTAACCGAATCGAATGCTTTCCTTATGTCTAAGGATACAAGGCAAGCTGGGATTCGTCTAGTTTTAGCCGCATTAATAAGTAAGAGTGCTCTCCTGATATTATCTCCAGCTTGGTGTTTAGGCATAAAGCCTGTTTGGTCTTTATGGATTAGTAGGCCAATAATATTATTCAGTCTAGTGGCCAAAATTTTAGCAATTAATTTTATATCGAGATTTAGGAGGGGTATAGGACGATAATTAGTCCAGGAGGTGGAGTCAGAATGTGGTTTGGGGATCATTGCTATTATAGAGGTGAGAGTCTCTGTTCTAAATGAGTTACCTTTAAGGATCGAATTGAAGGCTTTAGTTAAGACAGGTGTTAAGATTGATGCAAATTGTTTATAAAATGTTGCCGAAAATCCATCTGGGCCTGGTCTTTTACGTAATTTTAAAGATTTTATTGCGTTAAGGACTTCAGTATCTGTAATTGGACATTCAAGAAGATCTTTCTGTTGTTGATCAAGCTTAGGAAGCGTGATATTGGAGAACAGTGTGTCTGCTTTAGTTTTATCAAAATTTGAGGCAGAAGAATATAGTTTAGATAACTTAGAGCGAAAAATGTCAAGTATTTTCACTGGGTTACTAGTGTAAGATTCCCGGGATACTTTCAATCTGATAAGCGTATGTATATGTTGTGAATTTTTTAAAATTCTGGCCATAGGTGTATCAGGTTTATTTGCCCTGCGATATTGAACATGCTGGCGTTTACTTATAAGTTTATCTGTGGTATCAGTAAGAAAAAGATCTAGATCCAGGCGGGCTTTTTCTTGTTTGGTACTGTTGGTAGCATTCAGGGAGGTTTGAAAAGTTTGATGACAGTCATTAAAGGTAGATTCAAGTTTTGCAAACAACAGTTTGCGTTCTCTTTTAAGGTTAGTTGCTTGTTGTATCAGTCTACCTCTAATGACTACCTTGTGCGCCTCCCATAATGTAATAGCAGAGACATCGTCTGTATCATTGGATTTTAGGTAATCAGAAAGTGCTTTTTCAATCTCAACACGATGAGAAGGGTCTCCCTATTTCATTTTTCAGGTGGGCCCAATAGGACCACCCATTGTTTCCTATAGAGAGGCTGATGTAAATGGACATGTGTCCATTTACACCCGCCTGCATCCGATCCAGTCCAGTCTGCTAAAAACAGACGGATGGGGATTCCACTCCCTATCCATCTAGCAGATCGGATTGGATGGTATCCAATAGAAATGAACAGGCAGTCTGTTTCCATCCAACCGCCCCATAGAGAATAGCCAGCTGTGTCCATGTCTGCTCTGCATCAGCGGTGCGGACACAGGCCTGCTCAGCGGGGATCAGCAGACAGATCCCCCCGCTCAGCAGGCAGATCTGCTTGACAGAGTCCACTCCATGTGATAGGGGTCTTACCAGTAGTGACCGGTCCATTAGGGGCACTGGGGCACCTGCAGGGCGCCGGACATATACGTTTGTATGAGTTTTTTTTTCAAGCTACATGATTAGAGCCTGCGACTCTAGTTCACTTGAAAAAGGTTGGGCTCAACCCACTTGTGACAATAGCAAATTAATATTTGCTATTGTCTTCTTGCTTCTCCCCCGGGCCAATCAGGACAGGAGGCGGATTGGGTAGGCTGGAAGGAGAAGACTAGGAAGCCGTGAAAGGGTGGAAAGTGCTGGAGCGGGGGGGGGGCATCACCGTGGAGAGGCTGAGGGCGGGCAGACCTGGGGGGGGGGTTGCCATCCCCCAAAAAAGTCACATCAAATATCGATTTGATTTGGATTTCTCTTCTGTTCATTTACTTTCCATTTTGTTAATTGAGAAGAAAATAGCACTTATTTCTGAAAACATTCTTATGTACAGCATTTTTTCACACCTGCCTTAAACTTTTTCACAGCAGTATGTGTGTATACTGATATATATATATATATATATATATATATATCATATCACATCTTGCGCATATTTTTAGGTCTCAATGTATGTGTATGATGTGTGCTAATAATAATAATGATCAGGTGCCACAAGCTTTATGTGTTTCATCAGAGCCCAAAGGAAGTAAGTACACTACTGATGTAAGGAATCAAATACTAACTGCTATTTCTCTTCCACTTATTTACATAACTGTCAGTAGGTCACTGTAAATTCCAGTTTTATTTTAAATCATGCATATCTTAATGCAAATTTCAAAATAATAAAATACAATATTACCTGTTTAGGTAAAGTTGTTAGAATGCAGTCAAATAGTTCAGCCGTCTCCTTCTGATCCCTGGTAATATTTCCGTTTACGTGAAGCCCAAACACCTGCAAGATAATCATTTTGGGGATATTTTTTTAAAAAGTTGTAATGGATGCTGCTTTCATTATTATTGATCTGGCTCAGTTTTTAGGTGATTGTTATTTCAGCCCCGGAAGATTTTACCCCCTTTCTGACCACAGCACTTTTTGCAATTTGACACGGCGTCGCTTTAACTGACAATAGCGTGGTCATGCGTCGTTGTACCCAAACTAAATTTGCATTAATTTTTCCCACAAATAGAGATTTCTTTTGGTGGTATTTGATCACCTCTGAGGTTTTTATTTTTGCGCTATAAACAAAAAAAGAGCAACAATTTTGAAAAAAAAAACAATATTTTTTAAATTTTTGCTGTAATAAATATCCCAATAAATGTTTTAAAAAACAAATTTCTTCATCAGCTTAGGCCAATATATATTCTTCTACATATTTTTGGTAAAAAAAACCTCAATAAGCGTATATTGATTGGTTTGCGCAAACGTTATAGCATCGACAAACTATGGGAAAGATTTATGGCATTTCTATGGCATTTTTATTTATTCATTTATTTTTTACTTGTAATGGCAGTGATCTGCAATTTTTAGAAGTACTGCGACATTGCAGCGGACAGATTGGACACTTTTGACACATTTTTGGGACCATTGACATTTATACAACGATCAGTGCTATAAAAATGCATAGATTACTGTGTAAATGTCACTGGCAGGGAAGGGGTTAAAACTAGGGGGCGATCAAGAGGTTAAATTTGTGTTCCCTGGATGTGTTCTAACTGTATGGGGATAGGACTGACTGGGGGAGGAGACATATCGTTGTTCCTACTTGGTAGGAACAACGATATGTCTCCTCTCCCCTGACAGAATAGGGATTTGTGTGTTTACACACACAAATCCCTGTGCTGTCTCTCGTGCCCGCGATCGCTGGTGGCCGGCGGGGATCGCGGTCAAGCGCATAAGGTCCCACGCCGCTGGCGGCTCTTAAAGGGAGCAACGTACCCATACGTTGTTTTGCCCAGCCGTGCCAATCTGCCGACGTATATCGGCACGAGCCGGTCAGCAAGTGTTTAACCTAGTAATACACAGAAAGAGATTGCCATATGATATTCATAATTTCCACAGATACAGTAAGTGACAACCTCAATTTAACTATATTTCCCCGAGGACTTTTCATAACAAAAGATACAATTCTTTTACTAGAACTCTGACATAACTGAAATCAGCATACATCTGTTGAAATTTCTAAATGCATAGAACATTACAATCTTTACCAATATTATCTACAATAACAAAGCAGTCTGGAACCTGATAAACATTTGTGTCTATACCCACCCCCATTATGCAGACTGACAGAACAGCTTTCAAAGAATAGATAGTATTTTTCCTGGTTTAGGTTTGCTTTTCTATGACATGCTGAGCGGGAAGAGCTAAGATTAAAACCTGTTTTTGTGTCATTATAGACAGGGGAACCATAAAGTCAAGTCAAAACGGTTGTAGTTTTTGAAAGCATTTTGTAGCAGTTTAAATTATTTTTTTTTATAAAATTGCATGCCTGCTTAATGTTGCCATTTCATCAAACCCATAATGTTGTGTAATAATTTTTTTTTTTTTCAGTTTTGGGGCAATATCCATTTTTTAATTTTGATATTTGTATGAATTAATTTTACCAATTAACAGTTTAGGATCTGATTCTCTTTCTTGAAATTCCTTCTTGAAAATCATAACCTGATGCATGTTTTTTTTTCCAGAGCATCCTTAACTACTTGTCTACCAAGGCAAGCTTTCAAACAGCTTGGTAGACAGGTTGTTAAAGCAAACTCACAAGCTTGGTGCTGACTTTAAAGTGATTGTAAAGTCTCATTTTTTCCTATAAAAATAACAAACATATTATACTTACTTGCTTTGTTGCAGTGGATTTGTACAGAGCAGCCTGGATCCTCCTCTTCTCGGGTCCCTCTTCTCTGCTCCTGAGCCCTCTCTCCTGTTGAGTGCCCCCACAGCAAGCAGCTTGCAATGGGGGCACCCGAGCCGAGTTACAGCTCCCTGTGTCCATTCAGACACGGAGCCCCAACCTGCCCCCTCTCTCTCCTGATTGGCTAACTGACTTTGATTGACAGCGGCGGCAGCCAATGGAGCCGCTGCTGTGACTCAGCCAATCAGGAGGGAGAATTTCGGATGGCTGAGACACTCGTAGACATCGCTGGGCAGAGAGGCACCTCGGGTAAGTGTTAGGGGGGCTGAGGGGGGCTGCTGCACACAGAAGGTTTTTCTATCTTAATGCTTTGAATGCATTAAGATAAAAAAACCTTCTGACTTTACAACCCCTTTAACAGCTGGTGAAGGGCTTTCACATAAATGTGATCCAAGTGCCTCTAGAGCCACTTCATCACTTTTTTGGAGCACTGAAACTATTCCCTCCCCTGCCAGTGGCACCTGGTGTGAATTCCAGACTCTCCCAGGCAATCATTTTAGGGCTTTAATTCACAATTAGCTTTAACCACTTGCCATCCGCCGTATAGCAAAATGATGGCGGCAAAGTGGTTGTGTTATCCTGACGGGACGACATATTATGTGATCACGATAACAGAGCCGGCGCGCAGTGTGGCGATCAGAGGTGCTGTGTGTCAGTCTGACACTGCAACTCCGATCGTGGTATGAAGCCTCCAACAGAGGCTTCTTACCACGTGATCAGCTGTGACCAATCGCAGATGATCATTGTGTGAACCAGGAAGTTCCGGTAAACGTCTTTCCTCAGTTCAAGCTGACAGGGAGAGCCAATCGGCGGCTCTCCCTGTCGGGGGGGGTCTGTGATGATAATCAGCAAATTGATAATCAGCACAGCCCCCATCAAAAGGTACCTATCAGCTGTCAATCAGTGACCATCAACTGCCAGCCTGTCCCCCTCTATAAACGCCTGTCAGTGCCCATAAAGGTGCAGATCAGAGCCCACAACAGTGCCAATTGGTGCCCAAAAAAGTACCAATCAGTGCCCCATCAGTAATGCCTGTCAGTGCCCCATCAAAGTGCCAATCAGTGCCACTCAGTAATGCCTGTCAATAGCTCCTCATCAGTGCTGTTTATCCAGTGCCACCTATCAGTGCCCATCAGTGCCACCCATTAGTGCCCATCAGTGCCTCATATCAGTGCCGTCAGTGCTGCCTATCAGTGCTGCCTATCAATGCCGCCTATCAGTGCCCATCAGTTTTTTTTTTTCAAAATTGTCGGTCTTTTTTCGTTCAGAGCGCAAAAATTTAAAACCGCAGAGGTGATCAAATACCACCAAAAGAAAGCTCTATTTGTGGGAAGAAAATTATAAAAAATTAGTTTGGGTACAGTGTTGCATGACCGCGCAATTGTCATTCAAAGTGCGACAGCGCTGAAAGCTAAAAACTGATCTGGGCAGGAAGGGGGGAAAGTGCCTGGTATTGGTTAAACTGATACATATACAGTGTTGCTAATGGAGAATTTTGGGTAGCACAGTTTTTTGCAATTTCATGGGCATGCACCATTTTAGGACTTGGCATTTTTTGGTAACTATTACCCGATGTAAGCCCATCTTTTATATTTTACCAGAAAAGTGGGTATCATTTCATGTGTTTGCTTGCATTAAGGTTCATTCATTCTGAAAATAGGTGCACAAATATCGTGCAACATAAAAAATTGCAACTACCACCATTTTATTCTGCAGGATTTCTGCTTTCATAAAGGATATTCTTTTTTGGGGGGTTTAATGTATCTTATGGAAAAAAATAAAGATTTTAACGTGTGTAATATTAACAGATTTCCCTGGTAGAAAAGTGATTTATTGTTTTAACAAATAACATGCAGAATACATGAACGGAATGCTTTACTGTATTTTATAGGCCTTTAAAGGAAAAGTATGGGAATTCTTTTTTTGAAAAATCATACTTATCTAGGTGGATGCAGCATCGGTCCAATGCTGCATCTGTCCCCTGCCGGTGTTCTGCCGAGAAAGTTCTCCCCGGCGGATAAGGACTCCCCTGTACTGTGCTGGCGCAGCGCTTGCGCAGTACGAGCCACCGAAAATAGCCGAAGCTGAACAGCTGAAGGTCAGCTGTACACGGCGCCTGTAACAGGGCCCCTCGTGGGCTCGCTTCACTCGCCATGCTTCGGGCACGGCCTCGCTTTGCTCGGCATAGTTTTATTCAAACTCTATGTCCACTTGGATGGTGGGGCTTGAACCTGGACTCAGTGCACAGGCGCTGTGTAGAGCTGACGATCAGCTGTTCAACTTTGGAGTCTTTCGGCTGCCGTACTGCGCAAGAGCAGCGCATGCGCAGTACAGGGGTGTCCTTATCCACCGGGGGAACTTTCTCGGCAAGACACCGGCTCTAAGACTGAAAACCGAGCGATCAAAGACCGCTGATCACTCGGTTCTCAGAGCTCCCTGAACAGAGAACTGGTGACTGTCAGTCACCGCTGTGTGCTCTGCCTCCCCCGCGCTCACTGGAGCACTGGGCTATGGAGGGGGCAGGAGCGGTGCATGTAGTCCAGGCATGTGAACAGATCCCAAGCATATGGTCACGATCTTTCCCGAGCCTGGACCGGCTCTGTGACATCAGCCGAAAGCGGGCTTCAGCCCACTGTCTGCTGAAAATGGGTACAGAACGAACTGCACTCTTGTGATCCACAGGAGAAATACAGCCAAATGAGCTTTGGCTGTACTAATCCTTTAAATACATGCAGCAGAGGTATTGTAAAATATTGTTTGGTTTCACTAACTTTAAAGACTGGATTAAAATATTATCCTTTTTTTGTACAATAACATTCTATTGGTATTTGTGTATGTGTTTACTTAATAAGTAAAATGCTAATTGAAGAAATAAGCCCTGTTTAGTTTTTGAACCAGGAATCCAAAGCCACTGTCAAAATAATACATTTAAACAAATGTTATAGACATAATTAGATATAATTTGTTTATAGTGTTAATTATGCATGGTAGTCCTTAGTTCACATCATAAACAGATTTTTATTTTGGCCAGATGTTCTCAGCACATTTTTTATTAAAATATGCCATCAAGACGCCTTTCCCCTCCTGTGCCTGCCCCCATGTGGATTAGACTAGGCCCCATTCCATTAAATAATATTGAAGACAGATCATGTTTGGATAAGGAATATGTATTTTAATAATTTGCAATTGAGTGGGGAAAAATTAGATGCCCTATCAGGTTAAATGCGTTCCAACTCAGTGTTAGTGACATTTTGCCTTTTTTCCTGTTGTGGTGAGACACTTTTCACCAGACAGGAAGTGAGGGAAACCCCAACACAGAACATAGTAGAAAAGAGTTTTTTTTGTTGTTTTCTTCCTCATTGTACATCTCCCCCTTCTATTCTGGCCAAACTGTCTCACCAGAACAGATAGTCATAGAAGAATACTTTGACTTCTGCAATGCATTTACAGTGCCTTGAAAAAGTATACATACCCCTTAAAATTTTCCACATTTTGTCATGTTACAACCAAAAACGTAAATTTATTTTATTGGGATTCTTATGTGATAGACCAACGCGAAGTGGCACATAATTGTGGAATGGAAGGAAAATCATAAATGGTTTTCAACATTTTTTACAAATAAATATGTGAAAAGTGTGGCGTGCATTTGTATTCAGCCCCCCTGAGTCAATAGTTTGTAGAACCACCTTTCACTGCAATTACAACTGCAAGGCTTTTTGGGTATGTCTCTACCCACTTTGCACATCTAGAGAGTGACATTTTTGCCCATTCTTTGCAAAATAGCTCAAGCTCTGTCAGATTGGATGGAGAGCGCCTGTGAGCAGCAATTTTCAAGTCTTGCCACAGATTCTCAATTGGATGTAGGTCTGGACTTTGATTGGGTTACTCTAATGCCCCGTACACACGGTCGGACATTGATTGGACATTCCGACAACAAAATCCATGGATTTTTTCTGACGGATGTTGGCTCAAACTTGTCTTGCATACACACGGTCAAACAAAGTTGTCGGAAAATCTGATCGTTCTGAACGCTGTGACGTAAAACACGTACGTCGGGACTATAAACGGGCAATAGCTTTCGTCTCTTAATTTATTCTGAGCATGCGTGGCACTTTGTCCATCGGATTTGTCTACACACGATCGTAATTTAAAGGATCAGATTTTGTTGTCAGAAAATTTTATAGCATACTCTCAAACTTTGTGTGAGATGGAAAAAGTCAGACGGAGCCCACACACGGTCGGAATTTCCGACAACAAACTCCGATCGAACATATTCCGTCGGAAAGTCCGACCGTGTATACAGGGCATTACACATGAATATGCTTTGATCTAAACCATTCCATTGTAGCTCTGGCTGTATGTTTAGGGTCATTGTCCTGCTTGAAAGTGAACCTCCGCCCCAGTCTCCAGTCTTTTGCAGACTCTAACAGGTTTTCTTCTAAGATTGCCCTGTATTTGGCTCCATCCATCTTCCCATCAACTCTAACCAGCTTCCCTGTCCTTGCTGAAGAAAAGCATCCCCACAACATGATGCTGTCACCACCATTTACACAGTGGGCATGGTGTGTTCAGGGTGATGTGCAGTGTTAGTTTTCCAATACACATAGCGTTTTGCTTTTAGGCCAAAAAGTTACATTTTGGTCTCATCTGACCAGAGCACCTTCTTTCACATGTTTGCTGTGTCCCCCAAATGGCTTCTCACAAACTGCAAACGGGACTTCTTATGGCTTTCTTTCAACAATGGTTTTCTTCTTGCCACTCTTCCATAAAGGCCAGATTTGTGGAGTGCACGACTAATAGTTGTCCTATGGACAGATTCTCCTACCTGAGCTGTGGATCACTGCAGCTCCTTCAGAGTTACCACGGGCGTTTTGGCTGCTTCTCTGATTAATGCTCTCCTTGCCCAGCCTGTCAGTTTAGGTGGACGGCCATGTCTTCGTAGGTTTGCAGTTGTACTCTTTCCATTTTCGGATGATGGACTGAACAGTGTTCTGTGAGATGTCCAACACTTGGGATTTTATTTTATAACGTAAACCTGCTTTAAAATTCTCCACAACTTTATCCCTGACCTGTCTGGTGCGTTCCCTGGCTTTCATGATGCTGTTTGTTCACTAAGGTTCTCTAACAAACCTCTGAGGGCTTCACAGGACAGCTATATTTATTTATACTGAGATTAAATTACACACAGGTGGACTCTGTTTACTAATTAGATGATTTCTGAAGGCAATTGGTTCCACTAGATTTTAGTTAGGAGTATCAGAGTAAAGGGAGCTGAATACAAGTGAACGCCACTTTGTGTTGGTCTATCACATAACATCCCCAAAAAAAACTAAAATTCATGTTTTTGGTTGTAACATGACAAAATGTGGAAAATGTCAAGGGGCATGTGTACTTTTTCAAGGCACTGTAAAACAGAAGGAGGAAAATTGTGCAACAGGAAAACAGACAACAACCCTTTATACTAAATTCTGTGTTGCCAATGAATAGTTTCCCTCACTTTCTGTCTGTTGAAAAGTGTGTCAACACAATTGGAAGTGAGGGAAAACCTCACTAATAGGGATGAGCTTTGTGTTCGAGTCGAACCCATGTTCGACTCGAACATCGGCTGTTCGATTGTTTGACGAATTGCGAACGATATGGGCCGTTCGCGCCAAATTCGCGTGGCGCGCCACGGCCCATAATTCACTGCGGCATCGCAGTGCATTGCTGGCTGATGATTGGCCAAGCATGCACTATGGCCAATCACAGTGCCGTCTGTAGAGAGAGCTGTAATTGGCCAAAGCAAGGGTGGCTTTGGCCAATTATAGCTCAGGGGGTTTAGAACACACCCCACACTATATAAGGCCGCCTGCATGGCGGCCCTGTGTAGTGTGTTCCCGGCTTGACAGAGAGATAGACAGAGAGAGAGAGACAGTGTCATTTGATTTAAGTTAGATAGATTAGGCAGGACAGTCAGTCAGTTAGCTGCACTTACAGTGTATTGTGTATATATATGCATCCCAGGTGTTGTATATATTAGTGTAGTGCGTCCTCCTCACAGTGTTCAGCTAAAGCTACAAGTTAGTTTAGTGTGACCTCTGCACAGTGTTCAGCTAAAGCTACAAGTTAGTGTAGTGCGTCCTCCTCACAGTGTTCAGCTAAAGCTACAAGTTAGTGCAGTCGACCTCTGCACAGTGTTCAGCTAAAGCTACAAGTTAGTGTAGTGCATCCTCTGATCAGTGTTCAGCTAAAGCTACGGGTTAGTGTAGTGCGTCCTCTGAACGGTGTTCAGCTAAAGCTACAAGTTAGTGTAGTGCATCCTCTGTACAGTGTTCAGCTAAAACTACAAGTTAGTGTAATGCACAGTGTTCAGCTAAAGCTACAAGTTAGTGTAGTGCGTCCTCCTCACAGTGTTCAGCTAAAGCTACAAGTTAGTTTAGTGTGACCTCCTCACAGTGTTCAGCTAAAACTACAAGTTAGTGTAATGCGTTCTCTGAACAGTGTTCAGCTAAAGCTACAAGTTAGTGTAGTGCGACCTCAGCACAGTGTTCAGCTAAAGCTACAAGTTAGTGTAGTGCGTCCTTCTCCCAGTGTTCAGCTAAAGCTACAAGTTAGTGTAGTGCGTCCTCTGAACAGTGTTCAGCTAAAGCTACAAGTTAGTTTAGTGTGACCTCTGCACAGTGTTCAGCTAAAGCTACAAGTTAGTGTAGTGCGTCCTCCTCACAGTGTTCAGCTAAAGCTACAAGTTAGTTTAGTGTGACCTCTGCACAGTGTTCAGCTAAAGTTACAAGTTAGTGTAGTGTGTCCTCCTCACAGTGTTCAGCTAAAGCTACAAGTTAGTGTAGTGCGACCTCTGCACAGTGTTCAGCTAAGGCTACAAGTTAGTGTAGTGCGTCCTCTGAGCAGTGTTCAGCTAAAGCTACAAGTTAGTGTAGTGCGAACTCTGCATAGTGTTCAGCTAAAGCTACCTGTAGAAGGTTGGTGGTGTTTTCCTGATCCTATCACTACCGCAGGCAGCTAAATTATTTACACGTTAGTGTAGTGCGACCTCTGCACAGTGTTCAGCTAAAGCTACCTGTAGAAGGTTGGTGGTGTTTTCCTGATCCTATCACTACCGCAGGCAGCTAAATTATTTACACGTTAGTGTAGTGCGACCTCTGCACAGTATTCAGCTAAAGCTACCTGTAGAAGGTTGGTGGTGTTTTCCTGATCTTATCACTACCGCAGGCAGCTAAATTATTTACACGTTAGTGTAGTGCGACCTGTGCACAGTGTTCAGCTAAAGCTACCCGTAGAAAGTTGGTGGTGTTTTCCTGATCCTATCACTACCACAGGCAGCTAAATTATTGACACGTTAGTGTAGTGCGACCTCTGCACAGTGTTCAGCTAAAGCTACCTGTAGAAGGTTGGTGGTGTTCTCATACTGCAGGCAGGCAGTTGATTTTGCTATCTGCAGTATTAGTATATATATATATATATATATGTAGATATCCCAGCTTAGTGCAGCTACAGGCCATTAGTATGTCTGGAAGGCCAACAAGGAAAGGCAGACAGTCACAAGAAAATAAAAGAGGGCAAGCAGGCTCTGTGTCTAGAGGCAACAGTGCTGGTCGTGGAGACGGTGCATCCTCATCAGCACGTGGCCATGGGACACGCTTTGCCTTTTGTTCGGCAGCTGGCCTTGTTGAGCCTCAACATGGTCTTGGTCGAGTGGATGACCAAGCCGTCCTCATCCTCCTCATCCTCTCTCACCCATGCTCAGGGTACTTTGTCTGGCAAAGCAGCTGCCAACGCGGCCTCTTCCCTCAGCTCAATGACATCAGTGACTCCATCCCTAGCCCCACCATGTCCTCCTGAGGAGTCCCTTGAACTGTTTGACCACAGTGTTGGGTACATGCTCCAGGAGGATGCCCAGCATTTAGAAGGCTCTGATGATGATACTGAGCTAGATGAAGGCAGTAACGTGAGCACAGACAGAGGGGGTGCCCAAGAAGGACAGCAATCTGGCAGTCATGCTCCCCCTGCTGCAGCATACTGCCAGGTTTGCTCCAGTGATGAGGAGGGAGGGGATGATGAGGTCACTGACTCAATGTGGGTGCCTGATAGGAGAGAGGAGGAAGAGGAGGCACATCACCAACAAGGCAGGATGCCCTTCAGGGGCCAGCCTAAGGGCAGCACACTGACTGCATCACACCGCAAAGCTCTGCATGTGCAGGGCGCTGCTGTCTCTGCACATTATTCTAAAAGTTCTTTGGTGTGGGCCTTTTTTGAGACGAGTGCATCAGATCGCACCGCTGCTATTTGCAACATATGTCTCAAGCGTATCTCGCGCGGCCAAAACATCTCCATCTCCTGCTTGGGCACCACATGCTTGACCAGACATATGTTGACCTGCCATGCAGTTAGTTGGCAAGCGTATCTAAAAGACCCACACCAAAGAACAAAGAGGACCTCTCCTTGCTCCTCATCAGCTGAGATCTCCAACCCCACTATACCTTCAGTCCTCTCTGAGACCTGCACTGAGAGGAATGAAGGTGTAGAAATAGATGTGTCACAGCCAAGTGCTTGTGGGCAATCTGCTTTCGGTACACCGATGTCAGATTGTACCAGGCAAATTTCCCTGCCCCAGCTGCTGCATCGCCGAAAGAAGTTCGCTCCCAGCCATCCACATGCCCAGCGGTTGAATGCTAGCTTGGCAAAATTGCTAGCACTTCAACTGCTACCTTTTCAGTTGCTTGACTCTGCCCCCTTCCGTGAGTTTGTGGAATGTGCGGTTCCTCAGTGGCAGGTACCCAAACGCCACTTTTTCTCATGGAAGGTGATTCCGGCTCTCTACTGGCATGTCTTGGCCTCGCTGGACAGGGCGGTCAGCGGTAAGGTGCATATTACCGCTGACTCATGGTCCAGCAGGCATGGACAGGGATGTTACAAAAGTTTCACGGCACATTGGGTGACTCTGCTGGCAGCTGGGAAGGATGCAGGACAAGGTGCAGTAGTGTTGGAGGTTGTTCCGCCACCACACCTCCAAAATGCCACTACTAATGATTGTGAGACACCTCTCTCCTCCACCCCCTCCTCTTCTTCTTCCTCCATGGCCTCTTCCTGTGCTTTGTCCTCAGAACCAGCGGTGCTCCGTAGGCGTTCAAGGGGCTACGCAAATACGCAGGCCAAAAGGTGCCATGCGGTGCTTGAGCTGGTGTGCTTGGGGGGACAGGAGCCACACTGGGGCAGAGGTTCTGTCAGCTCTGCAGGGGCAGGTTCAGAGGTGGTTGACGCCACGCCAACTTAAGGCAGGAATGGTGGTTTGCGACAATGGCATCAACCTCCTCTCCGCCCTCCGACAGGGACAACTGACCCATGTGCCCTGTTTGGCTCATGTCCTTAACTTGGTGGTGCAGCGGTTCTTGGGCAGGTACCCGGGCTTACTGGATGTCCTGAGGCAGGCCAGGAAAGTCTGTGTGCATGTCCGCCGGTCATATAATGCCAGTGCTCGGCTGGCAGACCTCCAAAAGGAGTTTAACCTGCCCAAGAACCGCCTAATCTGTGACATGCCCACCAGGTGGAACTCAACATTGGCCATGCTGCAGTGGCTGCACATGCAGCAGAGGGCCATCAATGAGTACCTGTGCGACTATGGCACCACGACAGGGTCAGGGGAGCTTGTTTTTTTTTCCCCACGCCAGTGGGCCATGATCTGGGATGCATGCACTGTCCTGTCCCCATTTGAGGAGGCCACGAGGATGGTGAGCAGTGACAGTGCATGCATCAGTGACACTGTCCCCTTTGTCCACCTGTTGGAGCTCACGCTGCATGGAATAATGGACAGGGCACTTGAGGCAGAACAGAGGCAGGAAGAGGAGAACTTCCTTACCTCTCAAGGCCCCCTTTATCCAGACAGTGTTCCGGCGTGCACACAAGAAGAGGACGAGGAGGAGGACGAGGAGGAGGATTGTGTCAGTATGGAGGTGGAGCCTGGCACTCAGCATCAGCAGCAGTCTTTAAGGGATCAGTCCCAAGAAACACATGGACTTGTACGTGGCTGGGAGGAGGTGGATGTGGACCATGTCGTCCTTAGTGACCCAGAGGACTCCGGACCGAATGCCTCAGCAAACCTATGCTGCATGGCCTCCCTGATCCTGCAAAGCCTGCGTAAGGATCCTTGTATTCGTGGTATCAAGGAGAAGGACCAATACTGGCTGGCAACCCTCCTTGATCCACATTACAAGGGTAAGGTTGCGGACCTTATCTTGCCGTCGCAGAGGGAGTAGAGGATGAAACATCTTTGGGAGGCCTTGCAGAAAGGTCTGTGCAACGCGTTCCCAGAGACTGGGAGGTTACAAACTCCTGTTTCTGGACAACGTGTTGCTGAGGCTTCGGTCAGTCAAAGAAGGAGCGGTGGAGAAGGTGGCCGTCTGACTGATGCGTTCAGACACTTTTTTAGTCCATAGCCCCAAGGTATGATCGGTTCCAGCAACCATCGCCAGCGTCTGTTTTACATGGTGCCGGAATACCTAGGGGCAAGATCTGACTTGGACACCTTTCCCACCGAAAATCCTCTGTGTTACTGGGTCTTGAGGATGGATCACTGGCCAGAGCTTGCACAGTATGCAATTGAGCTACTGGCCTGTCCTGCATCCAACGTTCTTTTGGAACACACATTCAGTGCTGCTGGAGGCTTTGTAACCGATCACAGGGTGCGTCTGTCCACCAACTCGGTCGATCGACTGACCTTTATAAAAATGAATCAGTCTTGGATCACCGCCAGCTACCAAGCACCTGATGCTGATGTAACCGAATAATTTTTTTTGAAATGTCAGATCCCTTCAAAGACTGCCTATGCTGATGCTGAGTGACTATCCTGTTATGCTGAGCAATCATCCTCTTCTTCCTCAATGATCATGCTGATAGCTTGTAAGAACATTTTTGGTTCTGGGCGCCTCCACCAGTGCCTAAGGCCCAATTTTTAAGCCCCTGTTTAACAGGGGCATGTAATTACAATTTTTGATGCAATTCTTTGCAGCAGGGCTAGTTCCTGTGCTCCAACTAGAGTATCTGTGAGGGGTTGCAGTGTTGTGGCACCAGCACCAGTGACTAAGGCCCGATTTTTCAGCCCCTGTTTAACAGGGGCGTGTAATTACAATTTTTGATGCAATACTTTGCAGCAGGGCTCGTTCCTGCGTTCCATCTAGAGTATCTGTGAGGGGTTGCAGTGTTGTGGCACCAGCACCAGTGCCTAAGGCCCAATTTTTCAGCCCCTGTTTAACAGGGGCGTGTAATTACAATTTTTGATGCAATACTTTGCAGCAGGGCTCATTCCTGTGTTCCAACTAGAGTATCTGTGAGGGGTTGCAGTGTTGTGGCAACAGCACCAGTGCCTAAGGCCCAATTTTTCAGCCCCTGTTTAACCGGGTCGTGTAATTACAATTTTTGATGAAATTCTTTTGCAGCAGGGCTAGTTCCTGCACTCCAACTAGAGTATCTGTGAGGGGTTGCAGTGTTGTGGCACCAGCACCAGTGCCTAAGGCCCAATTTTTCAGCCCCTGTTCAACAGGGACATGCAATTAGAATTCTCGATCTAATATTTCACAGCAGGGCCCGTTTCTGTGCCCACCAAGATTAACTGTGAGGACTTACAGTGTTGTGGCACCAGCACCACCACCAAAGGCCCAATTTTTCAGCCCCTGTTCAACAGGGGCATGTAATTACAATTCTTGATTGAATATTTCACAGCAGGGCCCGTTCCAGCGCCCACCAAGAGTAACTGTGAGGACTTACAGTTTTGTGGCACCAGCACCACCACCACCATCACCAAAGGCCCAATTTTTCTGGCCCTGTTCAACAGGGGCATGTAATTACAATTCTTGATCTAATATTTCACAGCAGGGTCCTGTGAGGTCTTACAGTGTTAAGGCCACAACAACACCTAAGGCCCAAATTTCTGCTGAGTATATAGGGCAGGCCCCTACTTTCAAACATCCAACTTACAAACGACTCCTAATTGCAAACGGAAGGATACAACAGGAAGTGAGATGAAATCTACCCCATAGGAAGGGAAATTCTCTCCTGTAAGAGTTAATATGGGAAAAAATTTTCTCCTTTCCACTGATGCTTTATCACCAATCCTTGTTTCACTAAAAACCCCACATTTTCAAAAAACATTTGTCATTGGGACAAAAAGTGAGGTGAAATCTTCTGAAGAGGAGCACAGACAGCAAAACAAATGTCACAGGGGTGATAACCCTTTCCTATGTTTTCCAAAAAGCTTAAAAACAGATTTTTTGGCTGGAGCTACACTTTAAAAATGTACCATTTCAAAATTACAAACAGATTCTACTTAACAACAAACCTACAGTCCCTGTCTTGTTTTCATCGCCTGTATACTGCTGTTCAGAGTATATAGGGCCTGGGGGCCCCACGCCTTTCCTTTTTTTAATTTGGGTGCGGGGTTCCCCTTAATGTCATATAGGACCCAAAGGGCCTGGTAATGGACTGGAGGGTACCCATGCCATTTGTCTCACTGATTTTCATCCATATTGCCAGGACCCGACATTTCATTAAAGCCGCAAGCAGTTTTAAATGACTTTTTTTCCTTTAAAAATGTCATTTTGTGCAGGGACTGTTCTAAGCACAGGAAACACGCGCCACTTTACAGGCATACTATAGGCACCCCCCAGGTACGATATTTAAAGGAATATTTCACTTTTTTTTTTTTTTTTTTACTTTAAGCATCATTAAAATCACTGCTCCCGAAAAAACTGACGTATTTAAACGTTTTTTTTGCATTGATACATGTCCCCTGGGGCATTTAGGACAATACCATGAAAATTAACCTTTAAAATGAGCACTTTTGATTTCGAACGTTCGAGTCCCATAGACATCAATGGGGTTCTAACGTTCGTGCGAATTTTCGGTCCGTTCGCAGGTTCTGGTGCGAACCGAACCGGGGGGATGTTCGGCTCATCCCTACTCACTAATGTAGACCTGTAGAGCAGAAAAAGTTAAAGGGGTTGTAAGCCTTAGTGACTACAGTAAAACATAAAAATAAAATATTAGACTAGAGGAACACCCTAAACAAAAATCATTTAGCAATGGGCCTTTTCATATGGCTTGAAGGTGTAAATTGATCACTCATTCTTTTAATACCATGCTTGCAAATGCTTTAGAAGTGCATTTGCTGTCACAAAGCAGTAAAATCTAGTCTAATGAAAGTGTCTTAAAAAAACATTATCTGTTTATAACTTTATTTCTAATCCCAGAATTGTCCAAGCATGCACGCAGGGGAGTGAGGAAATTAGAGCGAGCAAGCATGCTGCCACCCTAACAATGGGAATTGTCTTGGCAGGAGGGGTAGGTCTAAGGCTCTAACCCATATGGTGAGTTTTTACAATGTGGAGTAGACTCATCACTACATCCAGTCCACCAAAAGGAATGTGGAGGTTTGTGGAGAAGAAGTTGCAAATTCTAGAAGACCACTTTGGAGTGAGGGAGCACAAGGATCTCTGCAATACTAACTGACACCACCCAAAGTACCGTATTACAAAGAACATAAGTACCCTTAGTAACTATTTTGCAGAAGGAGTTAATTTGAAAAATACAAAGAGACATTCTATGGTTGAGGGGGTGGGAAGGACTGCACAGTCATGTGACCACTGTTACTGGCTGTTATCATGCTCGGGAGTTGGAGGGATCATAACCAGAGGCTGGGAGCTGTCTTCGGCAGTTGGATCACTATGCTGGGAGTGTGCTACAAGCGCGCTCTCAGCACAGAAACCTTGGGCACCCATTGAAGCATATGTGCGATGTGTAGGTGTTAAAGCCCACCCTCTTTGTCACCACATATGTGTTACATGGGTGTTAATTGAAGGAAAAGACACCCAGGAAAATAATGTCCCACATTGGAAGTCACTTCAGTTATGAGTTAATGCTGCATGACAATCTGTACCTGACAGATTCAGGCGGACATATGAGCATTTTTGGCACTACATAAGTATAAACATCACATGTTGCATCCTAAATTATGTGGTACCATCAGCCATACATGATCTGATCCACCGCTATTGGTTTCAATCTGGGATAACACAGATGAGCCAGATAGATTTGCTAATCATTTTGAAGAACAGTCACATGACAGGGAAGAGTCACTTGACAAACACCACTATTCATGCAGGGTGTTCTTTTTTCAACAAATGATAGAGAAGCTCCTAATGTTGATGTAAACACCAGACACTTTTCAATAACTAAAAATAGAGGAAATGACACACCAAAAGAAGCAAAAAAAAAAAAAGATGACCCATAGCTACATGGTAAGATATTTTCTATAAGTTTGTATCATACTAGCTTGACCCTGGCACATTTACAAGACTTTTCTTTTGCCCTCAGCTGTTCTCCGTATGCAAGTGTTATATTTACACCAACAAGTTTTTTTTA
The DNA here is from genome assembly GCF_042186555.1 of Aquarana catesbeiana. Lineage (NCBI taxonomy): Eukaryota > Metazoa > Chordata > Amphibia > Anura > Ranidae > Aquarana > Aquarana catesbeiana. Next base: position 305,490,175 of record NC_133326.1, read on the forward strand.
CTACTTGCAGTAAGTGTGTTACACCTTTAGTGAATCAGGGTTAAGTCCAAAGACAACTCATCTGCTCAGCAATAAATATAGGAAATCACTTTAGTTCTTTTACAGTGAAGAACCTTTTACATGTTTAACTGGAAATATGATCAAAGTGAAATTGTCACCAACCTGGGCAATTCAAGCTACATGAGATGGATCGCCTGCGAGCGGACATTGTTTTCCTGCAGGAGACCCATCTCACTCACACAACCTCAGTGAAGCTATTCTCACCCCACGTGGTACTAAAGCTTATCTGATGTACACAAGGCAAAAGGAGTGGCCATTGGTTTCCGCAGGGGTACCTCGTTCATGTTTGACTGCATGGTAAGTGCCCCTTCGGGGCGTTTTCTATTTATAAGAGGCAACCTGGGTAATATGCCGTGCACCCTAGCAACACTATACGCTCCTAATCGTGACCAAGCTGGTTTTTTAGCTACCACTCTTAAAAAATTAACGGACTTTGCTCAGGGATGTGTTCTTCTGTCTGGGGACTTTAATGTCCCTCTAGAACATCCCCTGGACACGTCTCTTGGTAAGTCCTGCATTTCACATAGGCGCTTAACACTCATACGTAAATGCCTACATGAAGCCCAGCTGATGGATGTGTGTTGCATCCTAGGATGAGAGACTACACACAATTCTCACATTAAACATCACACCTACTCTCGTCTTGATTATTTTTTCGTAGACCACCATCATCTCCCCCTCATCATAGATTTGGTTATCAAAACATCAACTTTATCCGATCACGCACCGATTGCACTTAAATTACAAATTACGTCCATTCCACATAAAAGTGCAAACTGGAAACTGAATGACCATTTACTAACAGAGGACATCGATAACAACATGATTAGCAATGAACTGAAATATTACTTTCAGGAAAATGCCAGCCCAGAGGTTTCCCCAGGCACACTATGGGAGGCCCATAAGGCCTTTATTCGTGGGAAATTCATTGAATTAGGCACTAGGAAAAAAAGAGAGAGAACGACTCAACAATTGGAACTTATCCAGGAGATTAGTGCCCTTGAGCAACAACACAAAGCGGGCCTCTCGCAATCTGTGCTAGTGGCCCTGACCAAAAAGAGGGAAGATTTGAAGAACCTTTTTCATGCCGAACAGAAACAACAATTCCGTATAATAGCACAACGTACATATGAATGGGGCAACAAACCCGGTAGATTGTTGGCTTGCTCCCTTCAACAAAAAAAAGCTGCGACCTTTATAGCCAAAATTAAGTCCAAGACAGATGAGTTGGTCCACCACACCCCTGTAATAGCGGCGGAGTTTAGATCATTTTATATCACGTCCACCATCACATACCAGATCAGGAGTCCCGAAAACAGTTCATACTGGACTACCTAGTACAGGCCAATTTACCTAAGCTACCAGAGGATACTTTAGCCATCCTAGATGGTGAATTTACCACTGAAGAGCTACGTAGAGCACTTAAGGTCATGGCCATGGGCAAAGCACCGGGACCTGATGGTTTTACGGTTGCTTATTACCGTTCCTTCGCTGATATTTTACGCCCACGTTTAACTAACTATGCCAATTCGATTCCGTCAGGTGGTTCCCTTAGACCAGAAACCCTCCATGCACACATTACAATTATTCCTAAAGTAGGGAAAGACCCCAGTGTTTGTGGTAGTTACCGTCCCATCTCCCTTCTGAATTTGGATGCTAAGCTATATGCTAAACTCATAGCTAATAGACTCCTCCCATTGGTACCGAAGTGGGTCTCCAATGAGCAAACAGGCTTCATCCCTGGTAGAGAGGCACGTGATAACTCTCTACGTACTCTATCCTTGATTACACATGTCCGCGGGTCTTCCCAGCCCACCCTGTTGCTTTCAACAGACGCTAAGAAGGCGTTTGACCGGGTGGACTGGGAATTCCTACTGGCGACGCTAGCTCATCTGGGTGTTGGCTCATCACTCCTAAGTCAAATATCAGCCCTCTACAACTACCCCACCGCACAACTGAGAATAAGTGGTACTTTAAGTGACCCATTTACCCTTTATAACGGCACCCGACAGGGCTGCCCCCTTTCGCCTATTTTATTCGCCCTTTCCCTAGAACCATTCCTATCGACAATAAAACATAATCCAAACATTCACGGTATCACCGCAGGCAATTTTTTTAACATAAATACGAAGCATTTAACAACGGCATAAAATTGGTACGTTAGGGGTGAGGAATGATGACATCCTGTTCTACATTCAACAGCCCACAACCACTCTGCCCAATTTAATGCAAGCTTTTTCGACATTTAACCAGGTTTCGAATTTTAAAATTAATATGTCAAAATCTGAAATTTTGAATATTTCAGTCCCTAAGGAGACTGCAATCCACCTGCAGAAATCTTTTCCATTTAGTTGGCAAAAAAGAGCCATGAAATACTTAGGTATATTCCTCAACCCTAACGTACCAATTTTTATGCCGTTGTTAAATACGATTAAAACTGACCTACAAAAATGGTCACAACTGGCACACTCATGGTTGGGGAAGATAAGTGTGGTGAAAATTAACATATTGCCCAGGTTGCTATTTTTGTTCCAAATGATCCCTTTTAAAACCCCAGTAGGTTTTTTACACGTTTGACAACTATGATATGCAGATATGCCTGGAACAGACGATGCCCCAGGCTGGCCAGATCTCTTCTTACTAGATCAAAAAGAGAAGGAGGATTAGCTTTGCCAGACATTAAACGATACTACTTGGCAGCCATCCTATCCAGAATTTCAGATTGGAAATACCATAAAGACTCGAAGCTTTGGGTGTCTCTGGAAATAGCACTTGGTGGCACTGACCTTTACTCCTTAATTTGGATACCAAGGAGATACAGAACTCTATCCAATGCTACTTCTCCACTTACATGCTCCACCCTAATGAGTTGGGACTCGCTATGCAAAAAACACAAGTGGCATTACAATTCTCCTCTTATGCCACTTACCGGTCACAATTATTTCCCACCTGGGAATATTGACCCCAGACTCCACTCCTGGAACCTCGGGAACGCTGTTTTATTACATCAAGTCACTAAGGACTAGGACATTGTGCCACTATCCATGCTCACTTCCACATCGACTGTGTCGCTAATGGACCAATGGAGATATCTTCAACTGTCAGCCTTCATTTAGGCACTCCCAAAACCCTTGCGCAATATATCTAGCTTAACACTGATAGAAACAGCCTTTGCTGACGACCACCCGGTAGAGAAACCCCTCTCTTACTTCTACCAAGCATTAAGATCACTCTCTTCCGCCGGTTATCCTAGCTTTCTTCATAATTGGGAGAAAGATCTTCACAGGAATCTGACGGAGAATCAAAGGTCATCTATCCTCATCCTATCTCACACATCCTCTATGTCCTCTAAAACTGCAGAGGTTAACTACAAGCTCTTGACTAGGTGGCATTTCACACCTGCGGTTCTCCATAAACTCTACCCTCAAAATTCGCCACTCTGCTGGAGTGGTTGCGGAGAAGTGGCATTGCATGCTCATGTTTGGTGGTATTGTCCCCTTATTAGATTCTTTTGGCTTACTGTCCTCTATTGGATCAAGGAGATTCAGGGTTATGAGGTTCCCAATGACCCCTAGAATGTACTATTACATTGTACGGACAAACCGACAGGATCATACAAAAATCTATCACCCCACACTTATTAAACGCTGCTAAAGCGCTCATACCCCGGTTTTGGAAAACTCCCACGATACCGTCCCTACGCCAATGGCTTGGAGAGGTAGATCATCTATACTTTATGGAAGACTTAACTTACGCCCTTAGAAACAAAACTGATTTGGGGAAAAAGATTTGGTCCTGTTGGTTTGCCTTTAAATACACTACAGCTTATGCAGAAATTATGGCTCCGATCACATAACTCACTCATGATATGACTTGGTGTTGCAGAAAAGGCAGACATTCCACCCTCCCCATCCATACCCCCCTCCCCCCACCCACTCTCTTCCTTCTTTTCCTTCTTTGTCTATACTTTTATTTGTCCCTGCTCTTTTTGTATACTAAATAACAAAGAGTACGACAGGATCTGGTGCTTTCAAAAAGTTTTATTGCAATAGTTCTGAACATATGGTTTGTAATAAGACATGTTTGTACACAGACAAACTGTCCTCAGATTTTCAAATACCTCATGATTGAACTGTATGTATATACTAATGTTGGATGTAGTACTGTACCGAACAACCTGTCTTCAATAAAAACATATTAAACAAAAAATTCAAGCTACATGCAATGTAAAAATTAGAAAAGCATAGATTGCATTTCATGACAACTTGACAAGAGAACAAAATTAAGATTTTCATAATATTATAGCTGCCTATATTGCTGGATCTACTAATCATTAACAAGAAACTCCATATTTGTTGAGAAAAAAAACAATCCCCTCTAGATGATCAATGTATGTTTCAAGGATTTTAACACATTTTGTTGCAGATTCCTATGTGCGCTGAAGAAAAAGCTGTATGTTTGACCATGTCTTGTGCAGGCTGATTCTGAAAAAGAGGGTCTGGTTCACTATAACTAGCTGAAGCAATCTCAGTGCTCTGATGAGAAAATGTTCTGTGTCTGCATTCCTTCAGAAGTAGTCTCTCCAAAAATAAATTTTTTGTTGCATGGAGAGCCTAAAATTTGATTGCGTGAGAGGACCAGATTTTGTTGCTACTGGACACATACATTGATGGCTCAATGCATGTCCACAGGATACTTTCTAATATCTATGTTCAGCTGCGTAATTACCCAGAGATTTTTTTTAAATTTTACACGCATGTCAATTGCCACCAATGATGTTCTCTTGGAAAAGGTTAGACCCCGTCTAGTTCACATGGACAACAACATGAGGAAAAGCGTGCCACCAGAGGAACATCTGTTGGCGACTCTCAACTTCAGCATCAACTAATGCAAGTCGTGTATTGTACAGCATAATTGGCTGATGAGGGGAATATCACATGGTATATCAAGCTTGCAGGCAGTGATAATTGAGTTTTTGGTGTGTTTTTAGCATTTTCCAGGCTCAAAAGTAATAAATAAAATGTTCTCCTTTTAAAGCGCTTCTAAACGAAAACGCGCCTAAACGCGGGTAGCCGCGTTTAGCCTCGTTTGGTGCTTGAAATGCCTCTAAACACAGCTTCTGAATGCATTTTTTTGGGTTCCAAAAAAAGCCACTAAACTCAACTGCCTAGAACCGACTATAAACGACCCTGTGTACATGTACTGATAAGCTAACATAGAGGAGAGTTCAGTAGCAGTTGAAAATAATGGCCAACTGCTCCTAAACGTCCGTTTACCAGCAGCAGTGTACATGAGGCCTTACTGTATATCAGAGTGCAGACTTCTGAGAAAATCTTTGAGCCAATTGCACAAACAGAAAATCACATTTTTGGAGTGGTGTTCTGTACGGAATGCCTCCAGGTTGCCATATTGCACTGAAGTTTACAGAAAATTACAGAGCTGCAGATTGAAAAGGAAAAGTATTATTTAATTACATTAAATTACAATATTGCTTTTATAGCAATTGTATATGTATTTTTTTTTTTTTGCTATATTTTTTCCATAAAAGTGGAGTTATCCTATAAGCAGTTTTCACTGAGGGTATATTCTGCTAATGTATTTTTCAAAAAATACTTAGTCTAAACTATCTATTTTATGACAGCTTACTTACAAAAATCCTTTTGTGCTATTTGACTTTTGTTCTAGCTCTATTGGCTCTTGATTTTTGTCCTCCTTACATGACTACAGGGTTATAAATGTTATATCATAAATCAATGTATATATGTATTCATCATGTAACATTTTGTACTGGACTCTATTATCATTTAAAGTTCAATTGCAGAGCAGATAAATCCAGTAATTAAATGCAAAAAAATGTTGCATGAACATATATTTAAAATATAGTGTGGCTACTTGCCTTTGATTAATTAGAAAAGTGAAGTAACCTTTGACAATCCAATTCAATATTAATCTTAATTAGTGAGAATAAGCGTATCACTTTTACAGCACTATTTCTATTAATAACCTGTAATTTTCCTTGGCATCTATTAAGGCTTGTTGTTAGGGTGCATACCTCCGGATCAGCGTTGAGAGGAAGACTTTTTATATATTCCATATAGGTGTCATGGGTACTGTTCTTTGGAGCAAAGTATTTTCCACTGGGAGAAAATGCGTAATTGTCTTCAGTAATTACAGCTTCACAAAGAAATGTGTCTAGCAAGCTTAGCAGAAGCCGCCTGTCGTGCTCATCTGTGACTCTTCCTCCATAGTTGCATTCCCCAGTAAGATAAATGACAGCATCTAGAGGGGTCTGTTCATAATCATTGATGAACCTCTACAACACATAGAAAATAGATTAGCTTTAATTAAGTAATTTTACTGTACCATCGCTAGTGCCAAAATGTACTGTTTTAATTGACGTCTTCATGGCCATTTCCTAAGCTTAGCATAAATGTTTATCATCTCTGCTCAATAAAGATGTGACTGGGGTTATGCATCATACACATACATATAAATGTGCAGCACAATACAGCAATAAATGATTTGACTTAAGTATACAAAAAACTCACCCAACTGCTTCACACCCTTCTTCCCTCCACCATACAAAGTCCTGCTGGTAAAAAAATGTATTTATTATTTTTTTAGTGGCCTTTAAAGCCTGCAGACTGTCTGTGTAGCTGTCTGCTTGTACCTCTGATATAGGCAGGCAGTGACTCTCTGACAGGAAGCTCAATGAACTACTAAGAGCGTTCAACAGTGCCCTGGTAGTTTGGTAGTTTCATTGAGAACTACAAGCCAACAGCCGCTAAGGCTGTTGGGACTTGTACTTTTCCCATTCACAGAACACTGTTTTTTTTAGATTGTGACAGCGAGCAGGGAAGAAGATCCCCCGCTTGCTGTCAAAACAGTGAATCGGTGGTGGGGGGAAGTGTGACATGTTAAATGTTACACCCTGAATATGGGTGTAACATGTAACATGTTACAAAAGTTGAACTTATCCTTTAATCTAGCTCAAAACTATTTCCTTTATGCAATTTGTTTGTAACTCTGTTTCAGATTCTGTTTGCTTTTTCACAGCTTAACCTGTTGCTGCCCATGTAACACATATGTGCTTTGGCAAAAGGGTGGCCTTTAACGCCCGCACACTGCACATACTCATCATTGGGCAACTGATGTTTTTGTGCTAAGGGAGCGCTGGCTTCACTCACCCAGCACAGAAGCCGAGCTGTCAAAGACAGCTTTCGGTCCCCACTAACGATTAGTAGCTGGCGGGACCAACTCCTTATCATTTAACCACTGTGACAGCCAATCACAGTGTTCACATGATCGCCGATCCTTCCTGCCCCCCTGGGTGTACAAACCCTATTAGTGGGACATCAGGGATTTCTAAAGCCAAAAAGTGTTGGATTAGTAGTTGGATTCCTTATCAATGTTTTTATTTCTAAAGTAGAGTGACATTCAACTTGTGAAAGTATGTATAAATTACATTTTATTGTAGTCAAAAAGATAAGACAAAACATTTTAGGGGGTTGTAACAATCCCCCTTCTTCAGGGTTGAATAGAACACAAGCTTGGAGTCTAGACTGGGGAGAAAACTTAACCACTTCAGAATTTGCGGAGTATATCATACATCCTGCCTGAAAAAGTATTATTTTGTGTTTGCATGCACTAAAATTAATTTTAATGTATTCTTTACTGAAATCTAGACATGTGGCGAATGGAAAAATGTGTTTTGTTTAGTTTTTAGATAGATGTGTTATGTAACTAATTTTGTTTCAATGATTCATTTCAGAATTAATTTAGTTTTCTTTTGGTCCATTTAGTTTTGTTTTGTTTATTCATTTTCTAAGGAATTCCAAATTTTCAGAACGATTAGAATTCAGATAGGTCGAAAAATGACCAATCAGTTAGAATTCTGTGTGAAGAATAGCTGGTTGTTAAGGAGCGGGCCGAAACTGATACATTTGGAATTTGTTAGAAAAGGAATAAATGAAACAAAACTAAACAAATTTCAACAAAATTCATTACTATTGCCATTCGGAGATTCGGATACGTCTGAATCTCCAAACAGCCAAAAATTCATCCAAATTTAGATTCAGACCGAAACTAATTGCGCATGTCTACCGAATGCTACACTTACGCAAATATAGTGCAACATTAAAAAATTACAACCACAGTGCTTCTGCTGTCAGAAATGCAAAAATAATACATTTTAACATGTTCAAAAATTAAAAAAATGGTTTCAATTGGTTAAGAATGCAAATAAATTAGTGCTAGGCTCTTTGCATTGGCTGTTCCAGGTTGAGTTTGGGGTCTAATAGAGCTCCTTATCCTGTATACATCTTTCCATAAGAACCATAGAGGGCTATAAGGGTTCTAGGACTAGTAGAGCTGTCTGCCAACCTCTAGTTATCATAATACTTATGATAAAATAGTAGTAGTCCAGCACTCCTCAACCTGACGGCTATATGAATCTATATCTATGTCCCCTTTGGGGACATTACCGCTTCCGAATTCTCCTGGTAAATGTTAAAACTGAAAGTAAGAGAAAATCCAAAATTCTGAGTTCTTACTAGGACAGAAATAGGAGGAGGAAACTTGTTTTGGTTACATTGGTCTAGCAGGTTTTTTCCCCTACTTTTCACAAGGTTTCCACTTACCTCCTGTTATGTCTACAGGATGGTAGGTGAAGGAAAATCTCCTTCATGGGACACAGATAACATAAAATAACCTTACATAGGTTTTAACCATTCCCTACTCTAAAATAAAATATTTAAGTTTTAGATATTTAGATATTCTTTAAACGGTTAGTTCACACTGCCCTCACACTAAACCTCAGGGGTTTAGTGTGTGGGCAGCTCTCCATTCTTGCTCTGTTCTGGCTGTGGTGCTGTGTTGCTTTTTCATAGGTGATTTTCATAGCTTAGATATGTGAATTGTTAGATTTTAAGACCAACGTGTTGTTTTAGAAGCTAGGCTTCTCCTATTGCTATGCTAATGAACGCCACACTACAACTCTATATGTAAACAGGCACTAATTTTCATTTACTTAGCTGCTTGCTCTTTAACTGCTTGCTGCCCGCCCACCGTCAAATGACGGCGGAGCGGTGCAGCTCTCGTTCTGGGACATTGGGGGCACACAGCGCAGCGATCATGGCTGCGCCGTGTTGCTAGGACACGGTGCGACACCGATCTCTGTAAAGAGACGCGTCTGAGGAGAGGAGAGCCGATCAGCGGCATTTCCTCACAGGGGCATTTGTAGAAATGTAATCAGGACACTAATCATCAGTGCCCTGATTACAATAAAGAAAAAAAGTGTCACCAATCAGTGCCCACCAATTGCCCACCAATGCCAGCTATCAGTACCTGCCAGTGGCAGCAATCAGTGCCCAACACTGCCCTCAAGTGCCACCAGTCAGTGCCTATTACCGATGCCAGTCAGTGCTGGCAATCAGTGCCACCTATCAGTGCTGCCCATCAATGCCCATCACTGTTGTCAATCAATGTCCATCAGTGTCGCCCATCAGTGCCACCCATCAATGCCCATCAGTTCTTATCAGTACCGCCTATCCGTGCCGCCTATCAGTGCCCACCAGTGCCGCCTATTAGTGCCCACCAGTGCCACCTATTAGTGCCCACCAGTGCCACCTAACAGTGCCCATCAGTGCCACCTATCAGTGCCAATAAGTGCGGCATATTAGTGCCTCCTCATCAGTGCCACCTAATCAGTGCCCATAAGTGCCACCTCATCAATGCCCGCCAGTTCAGCCTATCAGTGCCCATTAGTGCCGCCTCATCAGCGCACATCAGTGAAGGTGAAAAATTACTTAGTTACATAATTTACTGACAGAAAAAAAGTAAAAAATATATTTTTTTTAAATTTTTGGTCTTTTTTTTGTAAAAAATAAAAAACCCAGCAGTGATTAAATACCACCAAAAGAAAGCTTTATTTGTGTGAAAAAAATGATAAAAAATGTTGTTTGGGTACAGTGTAGCATGACCGTGCAAATGTCATTCAAAGTGCGACAGCGCTGAAAGCTGAAAATGGATTGGGCAGGAAGGGGGTGTTAGTGCCTGGTAGGCAAGTGGTTAAATAAATTACTTGCCATTACTAAAGGCCTTACCAGCCAGTGGTCAACTGGAGGAACTTTCTTTGACCATTCTAAGGAAATTTGTTTTTACATTGACACATTGATAAAGTGCAAATTATAGATGAAATATTATAGTGTTAGCAAACCATAGCAAGAAACTTCTCTTATTTGCTCCCTTGCAGTCTGTAAAATATACCATTAACCCTTTTGCTGCCTTGCTGTGGGGGAAGGGGGGGAATGTGAAGGTGGCAGTGCTGTGGAGGGAGATCTGAAGGGGGGCAGTGCTGTGGGGGGAACATGTGAAGTAAAGGGGGGCACTTTGGGGGTAGGAGATTTCAAGCAAGCCAGTTCTGTGGGCAAGGAGATGTGATGGAAGACAAGTGCTGTTGGGGGATGAGGGGGGCAGTGATGTGTGTGCGTGTGTGTGTGTGTGTATGTGTGTGTGTGTGTGGGGGGGGGTTATGTGAAGGGGATAGTGGATACTAATGTAAAGGAAAAACTAATGTAGAGTAGGTGACTGATGTGCGGGGGACTGAGGACATTGATGCAAGAATGGGATTGGGATATAAAATGACGGGACTGTGATAGGATCTGAGACATCACACAAATATGCGATTCGGACCTCTGCGGGAAGAAAATGTTACTGTTCGAACCTCCACGAATTTTGATTCAATACCTCTGCTCTAGGGTGACAAGGGTGGGTGCTGAGGCAGAGGGGGGGGGGGGGGCGGTGCACCCTCTGATTCCCAGCACAGGTGAGGCTGCATTTCTGGGCACAGGTGAGGTTGCATAGATGGGCACAGCTGAGCCCTGCATTCTTTATGTAGCACATTCCTGAGCCCTGGGGCTCTTTGGGTACCCTGAGGTAAGGAAGGGGATCTCTGGGGACCCTGATGAAAAGAAGGTGATCTCTGGGGACCCTGATGTAAGGAAGGGGATCTCTGTGGACCCTGATGTAAGGAAGGGGATCTCTGTGGACCCTGATGTAAGGAAGGGGATCTCTTGGGACTCTGATGTAAGGAAAGGGATTTCTGGGAAACCTGATGTAAGGAAGGGGCTCTCTAGGGACTCTAGGGACCCTGATGTAAGGAAGGGGCTCTCTGGGGACCCTGATGTAAAGGGGGCTCTCTGGGGACCCTGATGTAAGGGGTAGGGGCTCTCTGGGGACCCTGATGTAACATGGGGTCTGGGGACTCTGATGTAAGAGGGGGCTCTCTGTGAAGCCTGATGTAATGAGGGGGGTATGGGGACCCTGATGTAAATGGGGGGGGGGCACACCTGGCACACCTCCTGCGCATGCCTATGTATGCCACAAACCTATATTGGCATATGCTGCCACATGCCAGTGAATGGCGGCTGAATCAAACAGAAAGTGGACACATACAGTATAAATATGGTTCTCAAAAATTGTAACTTTTTAAAACCTATACAGTACGTACACAGCTTATCTTAAGTGAACTACATTACAATAAAGTGATATTTTGGTTACAAAGTTTTGTATTTTTTTAACCTAAACCGTTAACTGCAAAACCATTTGCAAAGTAATTTAGGTATTTCAAATAAAGGTTACCAAATGCATTATCACTGACAAGCAGCAGAATAAAATCTGCTTTGTCAGCACTGCTATTATACAGTAATAGTGTTATATACAAAAAGAAAAAATGGCTTTACCTTTACAGAAATAAGTTAGTAGCCTGCAAGCATCATATGTATAGAATGGACTTTTCTAGCAGAGTGTAGGTAATTATAGTGGAATATACAGTAAACCTTTACATGTGGACTTAAGCCCTAGATATCCAATGACATTTTTCAATGTGCATTGAATTATGGTGCTAATTATAATTTCCCATATGTTCATTTTTTATAATTGTCACACAAGAACCTTAAAGCCACACTGTGAATTAAACGGTTTCTGCTTTTTTGTGTGCGGCCTGTCAGCAAATTACAAGCAGCTATTTCCTTTGTCACTAGGTGGCAGTGTTTAATAATAGATTGCCATTAATATTTATAGCAGGGATTGAAATACAAAAGACTGACATAGATGGATGGACAGACCTACCTGTGTCTAACAATGTATAATTGTATATCCAATCATATTATTTACATACTACTAGCATTAAAATGTAATAATATATAGAGCTTTTTAATAACAATGATATATTTTTACTAGTTACTCGCATATATGTATTTTATGACACTGAAATCTTTTTTTGTTTGTCGTTTTTTTTTTTTTTTGTGTTTCAGGTTATCAATTAATTTTAATACTTTAAGAAAAGTTCCACTAGTGCAATTAAGTAACACGAACATATGCACAGCGACGTTTCCTACCTACCTGTGATACAGTCAATTAAGTAACAAGGACATATGCATAGAGACGTTTCCTACCTACCTGTGATACAGTTGCACTGAGGTTTGTTAAAAAGTTAGGGAATTCAGCCCCACCTACACTATATACAAAATCCACATAAAGGGTCAGTCTTCTATCTTTAAAAGTACTTGTAGCTGACAAAGTCATTGCTCCGTTAGACTTTGCTTTGTGGCAATAAACTTGGAGCTCAGTTGTTTTATATTCTGTGTTCTAGAGAGAACGCTCTTGCTGTGGGTACTTTATTGCTCTTCGCATCTTATTTAATGTGTCCTTTACGCTCTCATTTACTTCCATCAACTTTTGTTCTAAAGTACAGATTGAAATAAAATCTTAAAGCAAAATAAACTGCAGAGCAGTTTAAAGCCCAACCAAGCACTATAAGATATGAAGATAAAACTACTGTTCTTTTCTTAATGTTAAACGCTGAATATTTAATTTCAAGTCATTTTTTTCACCTTTTCTAAAGCCATGGGTTTATAAATAAGTGGTTTATGTGTTGGAAAGCACCTTTATCATGAACAGTTTCCTTGCCTTTTTATTTTCCATTAAACAATTGTTAATCACACAAGTATTTTGGAAATTGATTGGGTTAAAGGGAAACTAACTGGAAGGATTTTTTAAAGCAACTGGCAGCCTGACTTACTCCCTTGCCCATGGTGGACAACAGCTGTTTTTTTTAGTTATCAAATTATTTGCAGCATTTTTCTAGGATCTGTGCTGTTGCATAGTCTGAAGATCTTTAGCCATAAAACCGCATCCAAACTAACTTCAACCTTGAGTATATTAAAAAACCAGTTGATACAGTGAAACATAAAATGCGGTTCAAACTTTATATTATATATTTTTTTCATTTCCAATTTAGATGTGGTATTGGATGTGTTTTAAACCGACCCACCCTTATCTCAGGCTACTACAGATGAGGAATTCACAAACAATGGTGAAAGAAGTAAAGGTAAAAATCACTTATTCTTTCTGTTTCTTATCGTCAATTTCTCCAATAGTCTTAAGAAATTCAGCAAATATCCTTCTTTTAGGATTTACAGAACAGCTTAGGGTAAAAAATATTAGTTTGCCACTCCATTCTCAGCTCAGTGATTGCATGACATTTATGGAAAGATATTATCAATGATGGGACTTCACCATGTCTTGAAAACTGGTTGAGTTAATATACTTCCCTGTTGTTGCCTGGCAGCCAGCACCTTGATTATAAATAAATAACCAGTGATACCATGGATTATTAAGGCTTTCTTCTACTATTATATAGAAAGTATACTATTTTAATAGACTGACTCTATATATTACCTGAAGCTGCTTAGCACTAATTTTTAGGTCAGAGTCATTGAATTCATAGGCTACATTCCAGCCAAGTGATCCATATGTTCGCCTCTCTTGAACAAGTGCATGGAAAAAGCACAAACCAAATAACAGCTTCTTCCAAACCTACATTGAAAAATAAAACAGGACACATTTAAACATTTACGTATACCAGTAAAGAAATTTTACAATAAACAAGTGCTAATATGAATATGTACTGTATATTATAGCTATTGTATGTATGTAAGAGTATTTATAAAAAAAAAACAAAAAGTCATAGCTGATCGTCAGTCGAAACTGCATGTATATGTGTTCTGTGTGAACGGGACAAAATCAAATGTTCTCCAGATGGAGATGGTTATCATAGGAAGTAAGTATGCTCCTTAGCTCAATCTAGTGGTTAGTAGAGCAGAGCAGAGAGCCAGTGACTGACAGTTTGCTATTAAAGGCAGAATTGAGTCTGCTTTAAATTCGTAATTACACTTTTTATGGCAAATATCTTAGAGGGATAAGATATTCGCCAAAAAAAAGAGTAATTATGAATTTAAAGCAGTCCCAATTCTGTCTTTAATAGCAAACTCTAGCATCACATAATTTAAGCAGGAGATATTTACAGAATATTACATGTCCCCTATACCTAGATGTACTGGGCATTTCTCTGAGCTCCAGGTATGACATAGCATGATGGTGGAACACAGAGAAGGTGAGTAAATGCTCATAATGGTACCTATAGTAAAGTGAACCTGTTTTAAAGAAACATTTTTTACACTGAATAAAATAAAATATTACATTTGCAAGCATGTCTACTGGCTAGATTTAAAACAGCCCACATGTCTGTCTATATAGGGCTAATGTGTTTTAGGAGAAAGGTTTCATGAAAGCATGGCCCCCACCTTCCTAAAAGAACTAAAAGTACTGGCTTCATCTGGAGCTCTACCGGCTGTGAAGATACAGTGCCTTGAAAAATATTCATACCCCTTGAAATTTTCCACATTTTGTCACGTTACAACCAAAAACGTAAATGTATTTTATTGGGATTTTACGTGATTACGAGATAGTGAAGTGGAAGGAAAATGATAAATGGTTTTCAAAATATTTTACAAATAAATATGTGAAAAGTGAGGCCTGCATTTGTATTCAGCCCCCTTTACTCTGATACCCCTAACTAAAATCTAGAGGAACCAATTTCCTTCAGAGGTCACCTAATTAGTAAATAGAGTCCACCTGTGTGTAATTGCAGCCAAAGGCAGTTCTACAAAAAATTGACTCAGGGGGACTGAATGCACACCACACTTTTTAGATATTTATTTGCAAAAAATTTTGAAAACCATTTATCATGTTCCTTTCACTTTACTGTTTTAGTAGGTTTGCAGTTGTGCCATACTCTTTCAATTTTCAGATGATGGACTAAACAGTGCTCCATAAGATGTTCAAAGCTTGGGATATTTTTTTAACCTAACCCTGCTTTAAACTTCTCCACAACTTTATCCCTGACTTGTCTGGTGTGTTTCTTGGCCTTTGTGATGCTGTTTGTTCATTAGGGTTCTCTAACAAAACTCAGGGGGCTTCACTGAACAGTTGTATTTATACTGACATGAAATTACACACAGGTATACTCTATTAACTAATTAGGTGACTTCTGAAAACAATTGGTTCCACTAGATTTTTGTTAGGGGTATCAGAGTAAAGGGGGGTGAATACAAATGCACGCCACACTTTTCAGATATGTATTTGTAAGAAATTTGGAAAACCATTTATCATTTTCCTTCCACTTCACAATTATGTGCCACTTTGTGTTGGTCTATCACATAAAATCCCAGTAAAATACATTTAAGTTTTTGGTTGTAATATGACAAAATGTGGAAAATTTCAAGGGGTGTGAATACTTTTTGAAGGTACTGTTTGTGTTCCAAGCTTCAGAACTTTTATAAAATGGTAGAAGAAAAAATTAAATTCCTATACCCTTGCAATTGGTAAAAGGCCAGCATACTTATTCATAAATTTGATAGTTAGCAGTGGTGGCTGGTGGTATATTTTTTTGAGGGGCCGGCAATCCGTCCAACTTCACCCCCCACCCTCCCAATCAGTCGATCGGTTACCCCATGTAGGTCATAGGCTTCCTCCAGTGGCCTATTCACCCTGCATCTCCTCCTTCCTCAGCTTCATGGCGGTGCAGCTTTCCCTGTGTCTCCGCCCTCCTCCTCAGCGGCCAATAGGATCACTTCTTCTTTTGGCCAGTTGGGTCTCAGGACCCGCTTCCTGAGCCGGGATTGGCCAGGAGGAGAATCAGGAAGACAATAGCGAAGATTAATTCACTATTGTCACACAACAGGCTTGGGGCCCAGAGCCCACCCTTTTTTGAAGTCAATTAGAGCCTCAGGCTCTAATCACATGCTTCAAAAAAAAAAAACCCATTGGAATCCATGCGTTTGGCACCCTGCATGTAAATTAGGGGCCGGGCGCATGGATTAGGGGGGCAGCACGCCTCCGCCCCGTATGGATGGGCCGCTGCTAATAGTTAGACAGTTACAAAAAAAAAAAAAAACTTGAATTAGATGTAAACCCTAGCGAAATTACATTTGGTTTGCTAAAGCATGGTGTCTTAAAAATATTTGCTATTTTTTAAATAAAATGCTTGTTTTCAAACTTTGTTGCATCTCAGTGCTGCCTATTTGCTCCGGCTTACTGTGTGCATGCATGTGCCCAAAGATTGTTGCATGGCATTTCTCAGAGTGGGTTTCCTGATGCCAACAACAGTAGATCATACTTGAGTAAATTTTGTTGAAGCAACCATTTCTAGCCTCTATAAATTCTGTGTGTCAGGGTGACAATACTAGAGCACTATTGAAGACAGGAAAAGAGTGTTGTCACCCTACAACAGAATATGCCCGAAAAAGGAACTTCATTGTAGAATCAGTAGACATTATTTTAATGAAAAATGCAGAATTTAAAATATTAAAAATTTCATCTTAAACTGCGTTAACATGTTTAAGCTTATACCATTTTTGAAAGAAAATAGAAAGACTATTCAGACTTTTCAGGCGCTACTTAATGTCAAAGTAGCGCCTGAAAAGTCCTAATAGTTGTTCTCTTTTCTTTAAAAAATGGTATAGTCTCAGAGAATGTGTTACATATTGATTTATTCAAGACATCATTAGCTACCATTATTTCAGCTTATACAAGGTTTTAGTTATTGCATTTACATTTAATAGACCCCCTTTCTATCACATTAGTAAGAAAAGGTTTCCATTTTGCTTTTTTTTTGTTTGATTGGCAAGTGATAAACAATGAACTACTCATATAAAATAGCTAGAAACGAATTATGGTTTATGATTTACAGTAATCTTGATAACAGCATGCACCTGGCTTCAACTGCAGTTGTTGTAAGGTTGTTTCTTTTTTGCTGTCTATGTAAAAAAATGAAAGCGGAATTAAACCCAAAACCAAAAATGTAATATATTGTAGCTTACTAAACATTAGATGTTGTGGCTGCATTTGTTTAATTTTATTAGGCTTTTTTCCTTCTATATTCGACTGGTGATCTGGACATTAACACATTTCCTGTATTAGGATGCCCACACTCTGGATGAAGGAGTAATGCAGCGTACACAAGATTGCACATTCCGACAACAAAATCCATGTTTTTTTTCCTTCGGATGTTGGCTCAAACTTGTTTTTCCATACACACGGTCACACAAATTTTGTCGGAAATTCCGAACGTCAAGAATGGGGTGATGTACAACATGTACGACGAGCCGAGAAAAATGAAGTTCAATAGCCAGTGCGGCTCTTCTGCTTGATTCCGAGCATGAGTGGAATTTTGTGCGTCGGAATTGTGTACACACGATTGGAATTTCCAACAATGGATTTTGTTGTCGAAAAAATTTGAGATCCAGATCTCAAATTTTGTTTGTCGGAAATTCCGACGAAAAATGTCAGATGGAGCCTACACATGGTCGGAATTTCCGACAACAAGCTCCCATCGAACATTTCCCATCGGAAAATCCGACCATGTGTACGCGACATTACAGGGACACCTTTGCAGCATTGTCACTCTGAGGGGAGGGGCGTATTTGATGTACTACTAGCAGATTTAGATACTCTAAACAAATTGAAGCCAAACTTTACCTAACACTTTTTAAACAGTTACAACAACAGTTTTTTCCTTTTGGGATAAAGGTTTTACATAAATAAATAAAAAGCTGACCAATGTAAGCATCCCTGTTACTGTTAAAGGGTTTGTCTCAACCCTCTAACTGCTACATCTGTAGAACAGCTTGTTCTGTTGAAAAACAATAGACTTACTGGCCAGATCACCTGGTGAAAAAAAAAGAAAGTCTAAAAAAATAAAAATAAATGCAGCCATCACATCTAAGAATTGGTAAGCTGAAATATAATACATTTTGCTTTTTAAGGTTAGTAATGCTTTCAATACAATTAAATATATAATGTTAAATGAATCAAATATGGTTTCTTTCTTCTGTATTCAGTTTAGGTTCCAAAAATTTCTTTAAAATGTTAAAGTGGAGGATGGAAAACCATTAGCACCAACAAATGTAAAGACAAAAAACTATTTGTCAAAACTATTTGGAAAGTGAGCTTCAGCAGTAGTCACCAACAAGGAGGTATGCCAATGTCAATTCAGGGGATCTACTAGGTTTATGTAGTCTTGCAGTCCATATTTTTGCATGTGTGGATGTACAGTATTTAACACTGGTAAAAAACAAATGGAATAGGTCCAGGAATGCGAATCCATTATTTGAATGTATTTGTGATTGAGTTACTGAGTTGAAACATGAAAGTAGATGAAAAAGCACTTCGTTACAATAGCAGTAGAGAATGGCTTGTTTTTTAAGTGTTTAGAACTTTATGTGAGTAGGGATGAGCTTTAGGTTCAGGCCAAACACGAGTCTGAGGCAAACCCAAGCTTTTTTTTATTTCGCAAAAATGGAAAAATAATGTTGCAGTTCACCTCTATAACATCCAATTACAAATCTTGTACTTCCTGGCATTTCTTCTGTGGTCGGATGTCCTAGAAAGGCCAATAAGGGGGGTTTTCTTATGTGTCAGCCTCCCCATCAGGGTTTCCAGCAGCCTTTTGTCAGAATATATTGAAACTTGGAGTTGATCAGGAGAGCTGACAGAGTGTTGGCAGGGAGAGATAGGTGCTTCTGAACGATAAAGTTTTCAGCAGTGATATATATACAGTTCTATACACTTTGGGGTAGATTTACTAATATAGTGCTAAATTAGAGTGAATTACAGTGTGACAAGCTAAATATTATTGTGCACTGCTCTGTGTTCACAGTGCATACACCCAATTATCTTTTTAGGACTACCTTCCTGCGTGTGTGTGTCAACAACAACTTTAGTTGCTGTTTAGCTACTGGACTCCCTTTGCACTTTTTGGTGTTTTATTGTTTTTTGCTCCTTTATTTCACATTTTTAGATTTCTTTTTTACTTTCAGTTATTCAGTTAGGGTAAAAAAAATATATATATAATATATACACACACTATATTACCAAAAGTACTGGGATGCTTGCCTTTGCACACACATGAACTTTAATGGCATCACAGTCTTAGTCCATAGGGTTCAATATTGAGTTGGCCCATCTTTTTCAGCTATAACAGCTTCAATTCTTTTGGGAAGGCTGTCCACAAGGGTTTGGAGTGTGTCTATGGGAATGTTTGACCATTATTCCAGAAGCGCATTTGTGAGGTCAGGGACTGACGTGGACAAGAAAGCCTGGCTCACAGTCTCCCTGGACCTTCAGGTCCAAATAATGGGTGCTGGATCCTGCCACTGTGGTGTATCCTAGGTCATCAAAGGCTCTAAGCCCCATAGGAGGAGGAGGAGAAAAAGGAGCCCATATAAATGGCTGATATATGTACATGGGAGGGTGAAGAGAAAGGGTACACTAGCAGCACTTGCAGCCAGGTGTCTGCTCTATGACCAGGAGTAATAAACAGAGAAGTGGTTTGTTGGCCACTTCACTACCTCATATGCCATTCATCACTGGTGGGGTGAAAAAGAACCCAGTTCTTCAGAGCCTCTCCACACATCCTCTCTGATATGGGTGATGAGAAAGGAAGATTTTGTGAAGGGCGGGCAGCCCATGGGGTTCAATGCTTACCTTTAACTGCCTTCCCTTTCTGCTGGCCTTAAGTTTTCTCTCCTCTATTTGCTCCTGCCTGCCCCGTCCCCTATGTTATGGGAATTCTATGGCAGTAAGTTTCCTCTTGGAGCTATGCCTCCAGTGTGGGGTATCCAGCCACAATCAGGAAATGCAGTAAATTAGTATATTCTCATGCATCCTCAAAGCAAAGCATTTTGGGCTTCCTCTGGGATGGTGGCAGTAGCTCACCTGAGTTTACCCTTGTATCAAGGAGAGTTTTTCAAATAAAAATGATATCATATTACCCTACATAACGCATGCAGTTTAAAACACTGCCTAAAATATGTTTACAATCCTATTGCAGGTATTCAGGCTCGAGAACCCAAACTAGGCATCTGAGGCCCTAGGACATGACAAATCATGCTATTGGTTTAATTCTCAGAATTCTTCTAAAAAGCAAAATATCATTTTTGAGTGGATTGATCATTTACAGTACATTTAATATACTGTAATTAATGACAGTATCTACATGTTTGAAATAGATGTGTACTACACTTAAACTTAGTTCATGGCTGTAAGCTATAATTCACTGGTCATTATATTATATCCCACATTGTCCTTCCTCTGTTGATTTAAATGTTTGCTGTAATATAGGTAAACACTTTTGCTGTTATTCCTATTCAGACTGGAAAAAGGAAACCTGGTTAATTAGGTTTTCAACCACGGCCTGGGAACATCTGGCATCCTCAGGCAGGAGATTGACAGTTCATCCAACTGCTTTAAGCCATTATTGTGGACAGAATAGAGATTTCATGAACAGTGACCCCAAAGGTTAGGTGACTGAGGTTCATAGTGCTGTCACCATGTAGCAAAGTTCAGCATAAAGCAACTGCCTCACAACCTACTCTTCATCTAAAGGAGCTGATATACTCGGCTATTCAGTTTTTACACTGGTAATGTAACCAGCATGACATTTTTAGAGTACAGGTGATAAAGCATGCATGTATACAAAGAAAATAACACAAGAGCGTGGCCACCTAAGTGTAGCATTAGAAAGGCTTTAAAGTGATACTAAACAGAGAAATGTTAACTGCCATAATTCATTTACATAAATCATATATTATGCCATTGTATTTTTTTTTATATTCCTGAACTGCTGTTGTGTGGTTACATGATCTTTCCCTGTTCTTTGGGAAAGATCTTTGGCAGAGGCTTCTTTTACTCCTCTGCTGATATATGCTCTCAACAGTGTGAGTCAGTGTCTGCACAGGTTGGTGCTGTTCCGGTCACATGACTTAAGAAAAAAGTTTCAAAAGAGCAATTCAAATTCAAGATTATAAACATCAAATAACTTATATTTTACGGTTTCCAATATATCTTTATTGTAGATCAAATGTGTATTTTTTGTGCATTAATATGGCGTAGGCAAAGTCAGAGATGACTGACACTAGCTTTCATTTTGTTCAGAGGACATCTGCATCCAAGACTTTTTTTACTTTACCGGTATTAGCAATTACATTTGATATTTTTATCACTAATGTATAACAAAACTAAGCGTTTTGTGAGTTTCTTGGTGAATGCAATCAATCAGCATATTATATCCTACCCTACAGTGTTTTGCAATAGGAGGACATGAGAGGGAGGGGAGTGTCATTTACTTCTTTGTATATACCTACATGTGTGACTAGTCATGTGGGCTACACAAGTAAGAAAAAGGAGGAAATGAAGAGTTTAGAAAGGAACTGAAATTTGAGCATGCTCCGTAGAGGACACCAGCTGGTCTACAAAATCTTAACCTGCAGTGGGGAAAATATGGGAGGGACAGCTGAAGGCAGGCTCAAACTGAGAATATTTCACTTTACACAAAATGAATGCTTTAGTGGCTTTGTGAGTATGAACACTGTTATATAGCATGTGTATGAGATGAGAGTTTTTCATAGTTTTTCTGTGTTTAATGACACTTTAATGATAAAAATACAATAAACAACTCACAAAGATAGCAAAATATAACATCTGTTATAAGGACATCCCAGTACAGATCCCATTTGGATGGAAGGCAGATCACTCCATTCCAGGAAAGGAGCCTGAGCATCTCCGAAACACATAGCCATGCCCTTTTTGCTCTCCAGCAATGTCTGACATAATTTCTGAACAAGCCCTGCACTCCATCGAGATCCCTGGCTTCCTGGTCCCCAGTCCTGAGCTTCTTTCCTGGTTTCTTCCAACTGGCCAGCTGTGGTGAGGCTGTTTCCTGAAATGGAGTGGTCTGCCATTCATCCATATGGGATCTGTACCAGGATGTGCTTAGGACAGGCACCATATTGTGTTAGCTTTGTGAGTTCTTGATTGTCTTTTTTCATTAAAGTCTTTCTAATGCTACACTTAGGTGGACACCCTCTGGTGTTCTTTAATATTCCTTACAGAGAATTTTTCAGTCTGTTTTGAGGTGCTGCCACATGTGTATCAAGATTGTTGTTAATTTAAATGGACTATTTCTCCTTACGTCAACTTTTTGGAACTGTTAATGCCCCCATAGATTTTACTCTTTGGCCATTACTCATTCACACCAAACAAATCTCTTGCGTAATTTTTTGATATGTTGTAATTTGTTTGTATTCCCCAAATTCCCAAAAACAAATTAAGAACAATTCTGCTTTCCTCAAAGAAAAGTAGAATTAGCCCATCACTCTACTTTAGGTAAATTATAATTAAGTGAAAAAATATTTAGGTGCTCAGTTTTAATTTTGAGGATGGACACATATTTCTATAAATGTGCCTTATCTCTCTGTGTATGGGCAATTAATAAGTATTTTTGTTCCAAATTAAAATTAAGTGTTGACACAATTTACATAGGCTACCTACTACTGGTTTATTTATATTCAGTACAACTAAATTCTTTCAGGCCCTATGCACTGCTGGACAGAGCAATTCTTTTGCTTTTATATAATTGTGTCCTAATGCTTTCCTGACCTGCCCACACTTATATTTTTCCTAAAGTTTTAGAGGTGCCAGTACACAACAATTCTACTTAGTGAAACTATTTCTCTCTTTTTTGCCCATTGCACCCTCCTGGAGCCATCCTCCAATTTCTGTAAGTGGAAACACGATACATCATGATACAACAGTCCAACCCACAGAAGTGCTATCTTCTGGTACAGGACAGCTGTTAACATAACATTTATAGTTTACTGCCTTAAAGAAGATTCACTACATTTGTTAAAGCTTTATAAAAGGAAAAGTATGGCCAATGCTCTTTTGCCCCTACTTCTCCTGTGGGTTTAGCCAAAAAGCCCACAGGATAAAATCCAGCAGGTTAAAGCAGGCTCTGGAGGGATCACGACTTTAATGCTGGGATCCACCTAGATGCCTGAGCGGCAGCTGGCTCAGTCTCTCAGCAGAGCATGGTCAGAAAGTTTTTACCCTACACCAGTGTCTGACTATACTGCTAGCATACTTAATGTTTGCTGATTGATATCTCTGATTTCTGGCAGCAGACACACACTGAAGATGATCTCTGATATTTAGCGCACCATGGGGTGGATTCAGCTCCTTTTCCAAAACAAGCTAAAAAAATCGGTTAGCTCTGCTGTAAAGTGTATGTTTACTAGTAGCAGGCAGGACTAAGTGATAGATTTGTAAGTGCTGAAAAAACAAACACTGTGCCACAGATCTCTGAACAATCAGCACTGAGCCTGTTCACAGGTGGGGATTTGAGAGAGGGAGTGGTGACTACAGAGCTGGCTATAGATTCTCCATGAGAACACCCATAAATTGGGTTTCAGCCTGGGTGGAGCGACAGCACAGACAGAAGAAAAAAAATGTGCTTTAATGCACAAAGGGGCTAAGGTTCAGAACGGGACCAAATGCTACATGCACTTGGTCCCAGGTAGGATCTAAAACGATTTAAAATATAAAGAAACACTTGTCTAAGCACATTTAAAAATAGTAACACGATTTCAATCTGTGAAGTTGTCTTTATAAAAAAAAAACCTTGTATTTGTAAAAAAATGTGTAAATTAAGAATGATTGTGTATAGTATACACAATAGTATATAATATACACCATCAAGTGATAAAACATACCTAACACATCACTGTGAACGTTTTGTAAACACTACTATTGGATTTTGGGGTTACTAAAGGTAAATAGAATGTGCACTCTGCAAAGTGCAGTTGCATTCTGAAAGTGCAGTTGCTCCAGAGCTTAGTAAATGAGGTAAAGCTAAACTTTCAGAAGAATATCCAATCACATGCAAGGAAAAAAAATGCATTTTTGCTTGCGCGTGATTGGATGATAGAAGTCAGCAGAGCTTTTGCTCATTTACTAAGAACTGGAGCAACTGCTCTTGCAGTGTGCAGCTGCACTTTGCAAAGTGCACAATCTATTTGCCTTTAGTACATCAACCCCTTTTATGCCTTAGCATCCCACAGCCAGTGCTGTCAAGTAGAGGAGCGTAGGGCTTGTTTAGATGTATG
Source organism: Aquarana catesbeiana (assembly GCF_042186555.1). Classification (NCBI taxonomy): domain Eukaryota; kingdom Metazoa; phylum Chordata; class Amphibia; order Anura; family Ranidae; genus Aquarana; species Aquarana catesbeiana. The sequence continues at coordinate 305,514,579 of NC_133326.1, forward strand.
ATGACAGTTGTCATTATTTGCATAGGCTATTCAGGCATCAAAGCAGCACTTTGAAAAGCTTTGCAATAATACTGCTCCTGCACTTAATGTTCACTTAATGGTGCATAATATCATATTTAGTTCACATCTTTCTTGAACACACCATACGTTCCCTAGACAATCACTGTTTATTAGGTAGGATAAATGTGATATTATTTTAACACTGTCTAGACAATGTTTACTTTAAGATTTTCAGTTTCTAAAAACACAGCAAAAGGTAAAAAAAATGTTTACTGTTATGTATTGCAGTTATTTAATATAACTGCCAATACATTCATATATTGTAACTAAGCAGTTTATGTCTCCTAGTTACTTCCTCCTCTCAAGTGATTTCTCCAAGCAGGAAAGCTAAGAATTCTCGCACACTGAGTGACCTTTGCAATAGCATTAAGATCTCCCAGAATAATAAAAGAACAGTAGGTTCTGGAGAAGTTAAGCTCTATGTGAGATTTTCCAAAAATGCTCTCTACTCCCTATTCTAACAGTTTTTATTCTGTGCTAAGGTCACGTCAGACTGCATGTTTCCTTTTGAACATCATCTTCAAGAAAGCTGTCTTGTAATGAATAGAATATGCATAAATGTAATGTTGAATATATGAGGTTTTAGGTATTATGCTACATATATTTTCACAGGCACAATTGTTAAAAAAAAATGTCTATCTGTATCTGTTGGAAATATCATCTTAATTAATGAATTGTATTTCTACACAAAGCCTTTTTTTTTTTAGTTTGGGATAGTCTCGGACTTGTGACAGCTATTTAAGAGGGGATTTCCCTTCACTCTGGAGAGCAAAGGCATATGGAAGGAAATCTCTTGAACAGGACTCAAAAGAAAAAAAAAACTGACAGTGGGCTTTAATCACTCAATAAATAAATAATTTGCTATACATATGCTAATAGTCCAAAACTATCCTACAGTGAAGCAGAAGATGAGTTGGATACAGTATGATTTTATTATGTTTGTACAGCAATCAGTACAGGCTGTGAAAAACTAGGTAGAGTATGTTGGAACTTTTTGTCCAATTGCAGATTGCAATTGTAGGTGAAAGTAGGATTTTGAAGAACAACCCAAATCTCTGCAGGGCCGACTTTAGTGGAAGGTTTTGCTTAAAGTGATAATAAAGTCATGTTTAGAAAAAATAAAATCTATTCACGTATGCATTCTTAAGTAAAAAAAAGTAACTTCTGTTGCTCTCAGCTTCCCTCAATCTCCGAAATACTGTATTTTTTATTGTGCAGCTGTGATCAGACTTCCTATTAGATGGTGGCTATGTTTGTTCCCCATGGTCCCACTGTGTATAGGAATGTACTATATATAAAAACATACAATATATAGGATTTATATGGGTTGATTTACTAAAATGGGAGAGTGCAAAATCTGGTGCAGGTGTGCATGGTAGCCAATCAGCTTCTAACTTCAGCTTGTTCATTTAAAGAGTATCATATTTCAAGTATGTGCCTGTTGTACCATGTACTTGTATGAAAAAGTATCCTGTTCTCCATGTATTGCTTCCTTTGTGAGAAATTCCTGGTGTTCCTGCCAGCCCTTCTAAGCAGGAGAACACATTGTGGTCAGTTCCCCAGTTGTGCTGGGAACTCAGCCTGCTCTCCTCCAATGATTAGACTTGTTCTGGCACGCCCTTCCCTGCACAGCCATTCACTGTGAAGATCAGTGTGCTGCTGTTTCTCCTCCCCCAGCTCACTGAGCTCTTGCAACAGAGATTAATGTGATCACTTATAAAACAGGGAAAAAAGGTATTTATAATGTTTTTTATATTTATACATAAAGGTTTTACCTGTCCTTTCTATTTTAAACTGAATGTTTTTTTTGTACAAGGTGAAGGTTTACATAAACATTAAACTTTGACACCAGATTTTGACACCAGATTTTGCACTCTCCAGCTTTAGTTAGTCAACCCCACACTGTACACAAAGCAGTGCAGAAGTTCACAAATAACATGAACTGCTCAAAACAACAGGAAGTGAGAGGGGGGGAGGTTCAAAAGCTCATGGAAGACGTTACAAGGAGGCAGAAAAACACACTAATGCCCCGTACACACGATCGGACATTCCGACAACAAAATCCATGGATTTTTTCCAAAGGATGTTGGCTCAAATTTCTCTTGCATACACACGGTCACACAAATCTTGTTGGAATTCCGAACGTCAAGAACGCGGTGACATACAACACGTACGACGAGCCGAGAAAAATGAAGTTTAATAGCCAGTGCGGCTCTTCAGCTTTATTCCGAGCATGCGTGGAACTTTGTTCGTCGGAATTGTGTACACACAATCGGAATTTACGAGAACGAATTTTGTTGTTGGAAAATTTGAGATCCAGATCTCAAATTTCGTGTGACGGAAATTCCGATGGAAAATGTCCGACGGAGCCTACACACGGTCGGAATTTCCAACAACAAGCTCTCATCAAACATTTTCTGTCGGAAAATCCGACCGTGTGTACGGGGCATAAAGAAAAGGTTTTATGAAAATCTGCCCTGATTACAGTGGAGGTGTAAGGAATTTTGATAAGTATAGTACAAGGCTTCAGACTACAAAAACACAACCAGAAAGGGGTTACAAATGTCATATGTAGGTCATAGAAGGCCATAGAATTTAACCCATACAATGGTATTTAAGGAGCCACTGTCACTTTGTCCTTATTATATTGCTGTAATAGAAAGAGACTTCTGGGTATTGGGGGGCATGTGACCTCATCCAAGCACAGTGATATAATCCTCCTTAGTGAGTTCTAATACCTTCCAATACTGGAACTTACTCAAGGTGGACCCCTGCAGTGGTTAGGCAGCAGGGGAGTGTGATTCGCTGAGTATACCATGCTGAGAGGTTGGCCATTAGGAGGCATTCTTACATGGTCTGGAATGACCAGGTGACAGTGTCTCTTTAACACTGAAAATAGCAATGGGAGGTAGTGGCTCTTTGTTGCTGCATACAATTGCTATATTATAATTGCTCTCTTCTGACTCCCCCTTCCAAAATTGGGATTTTTTTTAACAGTAAAGGTGAGGATGACATATGCAGAATGACATCTGTGCATATCTTGCACATGAGCAGGAACATAGTGGTTCTACAGAATCTTACAGGGACCCGCGGCTTGTCTGTATATGTGCAAAGTCATGCACAGCCCCCCTTACATGTGCAGATAGAATAATGCCCTGTACACATGATCAGACATTGATCGGACATTCAGACAACAAAATCCACGGATTTTTTCCGACGGATGTTGGCTTAAACTTGTCTTGCATACACATGGTCACACAAAGTTGTCGGAAAATCCGATCGTTCTGAACGCGGTGACGTAAAACACCTATGTCAGGAGTATAAACGGGGCAGTAGCAAAGAGCTTTCCTCTCTTAATTTATTCTGAGCATGCATGGCACATTGTGCGTCGGATTTGTGTACACACGATCGGAATTTCCGACAACGGATTTTGTTGTCGGAAAATTTTTTAGCAAGCTCTCAAACTTTGTGTCGGAAATTCCGATGGAAATTGTGTGATGGAGCCTACACACGGTCGGAATTTCCGACAACAAGGTCCTATCACACATTTTCCGTCGGAAAATCCGACCGTGTGTACAGGGCATTAGGTCTCTACCAATTGTTGGGACCCAACAGATGTGCGGCGTATCTGCAAATGAGCAGGGATTTTGCATCTTCGTAGGCCCAGGTTATGTCTGACTATACACAGGATATCATTCCATGATGGCGCTGCGGTCAGTGACAAAGAAGAACTTTGATCTGGAAAGGGGAAAATGCTGGACTAAATGTATTTTTTTTTATTTCTTTTGTATACATACAGGAACAAATAACAGGGAATAAAAATAATATTTTAGCTAGGTAGGCTGAAGTTTCTCTACAAAACCTTCTATGCATTCCATTTGACTTTATCCATGTGTTGAATAATAAAACCTTGACAGAAACAACTTATTAACGAAGCCTTGAATGATGCTTTGGTATGCAGTTTCTTATTATTCCCAAAGTAAATTCAGGAGGTCTCATAGATTTGTACTATGTAAATAGTATTAGGATTAAATGTAAATAGTTCTGTGCACAAGCTATATATCAAAATGCACATCAATAAAAAAAAAAAGCCGCAAGATGTTACACTGGTTCCTATAAAGATAGATTAATGTCTGTAGGATGTGACAGCCGATAGCTTGAATTTGTGTATGTTGACCTTCACATTATACGTGAGAGGGTACATCAGTAAACAAGGACATGACCTGGAAGTTCTAAATTAATTTATATTGTTATTAAGAAAGCCTGCTATGGAATGAAGAGAAATATAATAGCTTTGATATAAAATTCATTCAGATATGACACTTTTCAAGTGGTTTGCAGCTGCAAATAGAAAAGTTCTTAAAAAAAAAAAAATCTTAAGTTGCCATGGCAACCTGTCTTGTAAGTTGCGTGCTCAACTTTTCCATTTTATTTTTCCTATCCTGGGGTAATGCATGATAGATATCTTTCCAAGGTTAGGAGAGAAGTTTGCGGCAGAACAATAATCCTCCCATGAACTACCCAAACACAAGAAAATATTTCTTAATTAAGCAAAAAGTCAAAGCAGCATGCTCATTACTGTGAAATATCCGTCTATATCAGCTGGGAAGCACAAAGCTGTGTGATGAGAGCTTAATGAGCACCAGAATAACGCACAATTTATACACTTTACTTTCATGTTATTGTCAAAACAAACATGCGTGGGATGGTCAGGAATCATCTCGAATAAAGTACCAGGATAACCTTATTAATCCAAAAATGTTTTATTTGTGTGCCCTAATATGCTTGTATACAGCTGCTATACACCTAAAGCAGTTACACACAATGCACAGTAATGCATAGCATGCTCTGTGATGTATTGCACCGCCTTTTGTTTAGAATGACACCTCAATGTACAAGTACAAGAAGCACCAATGGACCCACACTTGCTGTGTGATGTGGGGCACTGCATTAAAAAATATATACCATATATTTGCTTTCTTTCTTTTGCTGTGTGTTAGCAGTTCATTCTAAGTCCCCATTCACCCTAGTGTGTTGGGATAACACGTTGTAAAAATGCACATTTTATTGCATGTTACCCCTTGAAATGTGAGTTGCAAAGCCATTTTTAATTGGATCCCAAAACACCTAGGCAGTGAACAGCAATGCACTTGCACTGTGTTGAATGCCTGGTTATATGTGTATTGTGGTGCATTGGCAGCCCATTTAATTCAATCGGGAAGCTTAACACAAGGTATGTTAGTGCGTGAATACCACATCACATTGGCTGTGCTCTCAACCAAACTGTTAAACCATCAAATGGCGGGTGTCATTGATGTACACACGATCGGAATTTCCGACAACGAATTTTGTTGTCGGAAATTTTTTTAGCAAGCTCTCAAACTTTGTGTGTCGGAAATTCCGATGGAAATTGTGTGACGGAGCCCACATACGGTCGGAATTTCCGACAACAAGGTCCTATCACACATTTTCCGACCGTGTGTACAGGGCATTAGGTCTCTACCAATTGTTGGGACCCAACAGATGTGCGGTGTATCTGCAAATGAGCAGGGATTTTGCATTTAATTCAAACGGGTAGCTTAACACAAGGTATGTTAGTGCGCGAATACCACACGTTGAACACAAATACCGCATGTTAGGCATGCATATTTTACTACTGCACACTAGTGTGAATGGGTCTTAAATGAATGGGTTGCCCTAACACAATGCACATTACCAGTGACGTACTGCACAGAAACATGCATGCAGTAATACAACATTTTGGCAAAATGTGAAAGTGGTCTTAAAGCAGGACTAAACCCATTGATTTAACAGTTTCAAGAAACAGTTGCATTCCCCAAATGTATCAAGAATGTAACTATCACATTGGCTGTGCTCTCAACCAAACTGTTAAACCATCAAATGGCTGGTGTCATAATTGATCACATGTGCGACATCATGGAAGTTTAAGGTCAAACATAGGACAATGGCAGCTTCCTTGGTTGAAAACAATTGGAGGGTTTAGTTCCGCTTGAATATTCTGCATTTATACAAAGTATCAAGTGAAAACAATTGTCTCTGTGATTAAAGCGACTCCTTTAAAAAATAAAGAAAGCAAACCCTGCAAAAAACGATAGTTCTATTTGACGATTCTGCATTCCAGCACTTAGCTTCCACTTTGCAGGCCACAAAAGAAGGTCCCATGGACCGCCATTTTTGCAGCCTAGATATATAAATGCGAAATGATGTAGAAAAACACTTTAAATTCTCTTATACTACAGCAACATCTTGTGTTTTCCTACAATGTTGGCATGCTTCTAATGTTTGATATCAGCCTGAGAACTGCTGCAGTCATGCCTACAATGGATTAAGATAAAACCAAGATAGTGATCCACCTTGCTAACATTGAATTAAATCAGATGGGTAGAAGGCTGAATGCTAGGCAGGCACTCCCAAGTACTTGCACATAGTTTAGCTTAGTGTCTTTTAAGCCTCGTACACGCGATCAAATTTTCCGCAGACAAAATGTCAGACTTTTGTCCAAAGGGCGTTGGCCAGGAACTTGTCTTGCATACAAACGGCACACAATTGTTGGCCAACAAACACAAACGTAGTGATGTACTACGTGGCTTTTCAGCTCTTTAGCGCCACCCTTTGGGCACCCTCTGCTAATGTTGTGTTTGGTGAGCATTGATTCCGAGCATGCGTGTTTGTACTTTGGACTTTTGTCCGACGGAGTTGTGTACATATGATCGGAAAATCCGACAACTGACCATTGTCAGTGGAAAATTTTAAAGCCTGCCATCCAACATTTGTCTATGAAAAATCCAACAACATTTGTCTGCCAACAGTCTGTCAACACACAATTCCCATCGGAAATTCTGATCATGTGTACAAGGCTTAACTCTTAAATCTGGAGGGGTGTGGGTGTTAAAAAACAATGCTGCTCTAAGGGCTCATTTACACTTGCTTCGGCATCAACAAGGCTTTGGACAGGCTTTGTTAAATTGAGCACAGGCGTCCTGTGTGAACTGAAAAGGGGTAAAGAACCCTTTTACCAAATGATTAAAGTGGAATCCACTTTAATACAACTTTAATGCAGAAGAGACATGCTACAGTATGTCTTCTGCATTAAAGTTACTGTCTGCACTGTAAACTGGGATGTGCATGCTGGGATGACTTAATTCCTGCATATGCACGGGAGTAAAGTCATTTTAGCTGGAGCAATGGAACCTGGGGATCGATACCCGGAAGTCTTCAGGCTGAAGATGTCAATGGCACGGAGCTTCTGGACATCCTAGCACTGAAGAACAGGTGAGTATAGTTTTACTTTAAAGCAGAGTTACGCCTGCAAAAAAATAAAATAAAAGTCAGTAGCTACAAATACTGCAGTTGCTGACTTTTAAAATAAGGACACTTACCTGTCCAGGGCGCCTGCGATGTCCTCTCCTGAAGCTGACCCGTCCTTCGGCTGTGGGTGGAGGCGCTGGCATCTTAAGTAAGGGAATCAGGAAGTGAAGCCTTGCCTTCACAGCCTGTTTCCCTACTGCGCATGCGCGAATCATGCTGCACGTTCTGACTGGTCCCTGCTGTCTTCTGGGACCCGTGTGTCTCCAAGAAGACAACAAGGGGGCGGAGATTACCTCGGATTCTGAGGCGATCTTTCGCCGGAAGTGGGAGCAAATACCTGCTCCCCCTCGAAAGGTGCCAAATGTGACACTGGAGGGGGGAGGAACCGAATAAGTGGAAGTTCCATTTTTGGGTGGAACTCCGCTTTAAGGTATATCTACAGTGCCTTGCAAAAGTATTCACCCCCCTTGGCTTTTTACCTATTTTGTTACATTACAGCATTTAGTTCAATGTTTTTTTAATCTGAATTATATGTGATGGATCAGAACACAATAGTCTAAGTTGGTGAAGTAAAGTTAGAAAAATATATACATAGAGCTATTTTTCAGAAATGAAAAACTGATAATTGGCATGTGCGTATGTATTCACCCCCTTTGTTATGAAGCCCTTAACCCTTTCATGACTAAGCCTATTTTTGAAATTTGGTGTTTACAAGTTAAAATCCGTATTTTTTGCTAGAAAATGACTTAGAACCCCCAAACATTATATATATTTTTTTAGCAGAGAATCTAGAGAATAAAATGGCGATTGTTGCAATATTTTTTATCACACGGTATTTGTGCAGCGGTGTTTTAAACGCAAATTTTTGGAAAAGTGACACTTTCATGAATTTTAAAAAATCCAAACAGTAAAGTTACCCCAATTTTTTTGTATAATGTGAAAGATGATGTTACGCCAAGTAAATAGATACCAAACATGTCACCCTTTATAATTGTACGCACTCGTGGAATGGCGACGAACTACGGTACCTTTGAATTTCCATAGGCGACGATTTAAAAATTTTTTACGGTTACCAGGTTTGAGCTACAGAGGAGGTCTAGGGCTAGAATTATTGCTCTCACTCTGACGATCGCGGTGATACCTCACATGTGTGGTTTGAACACCGTTTACATATGCGGGCGCGGCTTCCGTATGCGTTTTCTTCGCTGCGCGAGCTCGCGGGGACAGGGGCACTTTAAAAAATTTTTTTTTTTTTATTTAATTTATTTATTTTTGTACTTTATAAATTGTGTTTAAATTTTTTTTTTTTTTTTACTTTTATTGCTGTCACAAGCAATGTAAACATCCCTTGTGACAGTAATATGTGGTGACAGGTACTCTTTATGGAGGGATGGGGGGTCTAAAAGACCCCCCATCCCTCCTTTACACTTCAAAGTATTCAGATCGCTGAAAACGGCGATTCTGAATACTGTGTACTTTTTTAAATTCGGCGCCATTGGCAGCCGAGTAAACGGGAAGTGACGTCATGACGTCGCTTCCGCATTTACAACCAGAAGGCTGGAACAAAGCCGCTCGCAGCTTCGTTCCAGCCCGCCCCCAGCTGCCGAAGGCAGCCGAACGGACACCGGGCCTGCCGATCGCACGGGAGGCCCGGTAACAGCAGCGGGAGGCGGCGGGAGGGGGGGATGTCCCCTCCCGCTCCTCCGGTATAACAGCCGAGCGGCTTTTAGCCGCATCGGTTGTTATACACGGGTAGCCGATCGCCCGCTGTAAACAACGGTACCGGGATGATGTCTGCAGCTGCGGGCATCATCCCGGTATAACCCCGGAAAGCCGAGTACGCATATGTGCGTTCGGTCGGCGGGAAGGGGATAAAAAGCTCTAGTGCAACCAATTGCTTTCAGAAGTCCTATAATTAGTGAAATGATGTCCACCTCTGTGCAATCTAAGTGTCACATGACCTGTCACTACATATACACACCTTTTTGAAAGGCCCCAGAGGCTGCAACACCTAAGCAAGAGACACCACTAACCAAACACTGCCATGAAAATCAAGGAACTCTCCAAACAAGTAAGGGACAATGTTGTTGAGAAGTACAAGTCAGGGTTAGATTATGAAAAAAATATCCACAATCAAATCTATCATAACCAAATGGAAAGAATGTGGCACAACAGCAAACCTGCCAAGAGACGGCCACACACCAAAACTCACGGACCGGGAAAGGAAGGCATTAAGCAGAGAGGCAGCATGGAGACCTAAGAGTTGGGCTTTATGGCAAAGTGGCCAGAAGAAAGCCATTACTTTCAGCAAAAAACAAAATGGCACGTTTTGAGTTTGCGAAAAGGCATGTGGGAGACTCCCAAAATGTATGAACTCTGGTCTGATGAGACTAAAATTTAACTTTTTGTCCATCAAAGAAAATGCTATGTCTGGCGCAAACTCAACACATCACATCACCCAAAGAACACCATCCCCACAGTGAAACATGGTGGTGGCAGCATCATGCCGTGGGGATGTTTTTCAGCAGTCAGAACTGGTAAACTGGTCAGAGTTGAGGGAAAGATGGATGGTGCTAAATACAGGGATATTCTTGAGCAAAACCTGTATCACTGTATGTGATTAGAGACTAGGACAGAGGTTCACCTTCCAGCAGGACAATGACCCCAAACACACTGCTAAAGCAACACTTGAGTGGTTTAAGGGGAAACATGTAAATGTGTTGGAATGGCCTAGTCAAAGCCCAGACCTGAATCCAATAGAAAATCTGTGGTCAGACTTAAAGATTGCTGTTCACAACCACAAACCATCCAACTTGAAGGAGCTGGAGCAGTTTTGCAAGGAGGAATGGGCAAAAATCCCAGTGGTAAGATGTGGCAAGCTCATAGAGACTTATCCAAAGTGACCTGGAGCAAAAAGGCTGCAAAAGGTGGCTTTTCAAAGTATTGACTTTAGGGGGGTGAATGTTATTTTGTCCTATTTGTTGTTTGCGTCACAATAAAAAAAACATCTTCAAAGTTGTGGGCATGTACTGTAAATTAAATTATGCAAATCCTCAAACAATCCATGTTAATTCCAGGTTATGAGGCAACAAAACACGAAAAATGCCAAGGGGGGGGTGAATACTTTTGCAAGGCACGGTAAATCCAAAACTTTATTTTCAATTTAGAGTGTGAAAAATGTTAAAACTTCGGTAAGGTTTTATTGCTGTCTATGTTCTTAATGGGTAGATATACTCTCTACATTTATGGTGACATTGCCACCTAGACAAAAAATGACAGAAGACACAGTTGTGACCAGAACAGGAATAAAGAGGAAATCTTCCAGTGCATAATGGTTGTGGTGACAACCTTTTAAGATGCTTGCTTTGGATTGACTTTTTTCTTGTTATGCCTCCAGGAAACAAAATGAAGAGAGATCTTCCCAATGGGGCATAGACTGAAAAAAATAACTGGGTTTTATTAAAATTGAAAACAAAAAATACATTTTTTTCAGATGTACTTTAAAAGAGATGGCAGTGACCCTCATTCCCAAGTGGATCATCAATCGGGGCCAAAAATGTACAGGTCATGTGACTTGGGTTGCTGATTCATGTGAATCAATCTGCTCATCACCATTGGTTTAAAAGGTCTGAACGTACAGATGCCATCTGTATTATTCCAGGCATATCTATTTGGGAGAAGGGTCCATTGTGTATCTAAAAAAGATTAGATAAGTTTATTTTGTCCTGGGGACATGTTAAAAATTCCTCCGCAATTTGCGTTTGTGGTCAGCACAGAAAAGCCTTTGCTACCAAACTTAGCCTGCTGACTTCCATGGCCCCATGACGATAAGTGATTGAATGATGTTGATTTATCAAACTGTTTACTGCCCCAAAACATTTCTATCCTTTTTTTTCTTAAATCAAAAAAATGTAGAAAAAATATTTCAAAAGCATTGTTATAAAGACCTATTTCTAATAAGCATCTTTATAAAGTGTAACCCTTCCTGTTTTGACAAGTAATGATTGCACAAATATTGTTTACATTTATTGGTAGAAATAGGATCATTAAATTCTATAGCCAAGTTGTCTCTTAATTTACATGGCAACATGCTAAGGAGGCTTGATGGATGTGGAATTTAATGAGAAGATTCCAACTGTTGCATCTGTGCATTTGCTATGCACTTCATGTACTTTATGCCAGCCATGCCTGTTCAGCATTATGCAAAAAACCCTGTTAAGATTCTAGGCATAAAGACTAAAGAGTCAAGTCCCGGAACAATAAGTGGTCCAGGCACAGCTAGATGCATGATGATAGCCAAAGGCAGCATGTGCATAAAACACCTCCTGATCCAACGAGATATTGCTCATTTACAGCCATGGTGCCAAACTATATTTAGAAAATGTATCACACAACTCACATTTCTGAAACAAATGAATTTTGGCAGAAAGACATTTGAATCAAGGGGATTATTTAGTTATGCAAAAGTGATTTTAATTCCCACACCACAATTTTAATAGGTAATATTTTAAACATCCCCTTTGGCACACATCTCCATTTAAAAACCATTCCTTAAAAATGAATTCATTTGTCCAATAAATCAATCCATTGTTTTTTTTCCCTGTTTTGACAAATTTAGATGGACACCTCCCTAAATGTGTAGGCTATCCTATCTTGCTCTGGACATAATGTAATCTCTTTCAGTCCTTCCTATTTCTAAACCCTAATTCTTCTAATGCAGTTCCTGCTGTTTTGCTCAGCTGCAGGGAGAATTGACTGTGGTCGTTTGACAATGACAAGAATCCCTCTTGTCAAATTAAATCACATTTATTGATGTGAAGGTGGAAAGGTAAACTACGGCCAGCTGTGACAACAGAACTTAACTCTTTCACTCCCAGGAGAACAATTAAATAAATATATTCCTTAAAACATCACATTCAAAATGCTATTTTCAGTCACTTTAAGGAAATAGAATTTAAACTGTAACTATGGAAAAAAAAAAAAAAAATTTACATACGGTATATGATGCAGTCTCTCACTGGCATAGTTTTTAGTTTGCTTTCTGACCCCCTGCTCTGTAACATAGTTTTATTACCTTTTGATCCTGCCTATAGATCTGTCCAATTCCTGGAATAGAGTGAAAACACTATTCGCTCTTATATTGAGCAGCAGCCCTGTTATTCTGTGTACAGAATAGTGTAAAGCAGCCCATACATGGAAAAAATGTATTTTCCTCCAACCACAGACAGTGTTGACAGGAAAATTCCTTTCTGACTTGTCATTGTATTCCCCCTGGCGGGAGAAGACAGTGATTATTGCTAATAGCTTTACCAGCTGCTAGCGATAATCAAATGCAAAATCTGTTAGGCTGGTTGTCGATCGATCAACTTGGTACATGCAGCCTGCCAATACATGGTTCGAATCTTGGCCGATTCTGGCTGAACGGGCCAAGATTCCAACTGTCTATGACCAGCCTTAAGCCTAGTACACGCTATCAGTTTTTTTTTTTCGTTCAATCCAGCGGGTTGAACGAAAAAAACTGATAGCTCAGATCAGAGCCGCTGTATTAACAATCCGATCTTAGTACAGTGATCTCCCCTGCTGAGATATTGTGCTCTGACAGGGGTACGGCCCCCCTACCAGAACACATCTATTAACGCTGATCAGGAGCCGGTTGGCTGCTGGTTTTCCAACATGCTTGTCTGACAGAAGCCAGCCAAACCGCCAATTTATGTCAGACCAGCTGTCATACACATGGGCCAAGTGTCGGATGGTTTTTATTGAACTGCCCTATGTCGCCTGGCATTGGGCTCATGTGTACTAGGCTTTATATGGTAGATGTATCTTAAATAGACTTTAAAAAAAGACAAACAAATTAAACCAGCGCAGCACCAGGGTCAAAGCAAGAAAAGAAAACTTCTGTGTTAATGCTTGTGACGGACTGTATCAAATATGCCATTTATGATTTTGCACCTAGTTACACTGTAAGCGTTTAATACCTAAACAAGACACAGAAACAATAATACAGTTCAAATGCAGCAGACCAAAAACTGTTGGAGGGAAGATAAATGATTAGCTGATTGTTACTCTGGCACTCTACAAGTTGTTTCTTCAGAGGATCGCAATAACAAAAAACAGGTGCAGCCTTATGCACATCTGCCTCTTGAATCAATTGCTTTGTGTATAGCAACTCTCACTTTGGTTTATGATTACGTGTAAACAAGTTTTCGAATAGCAATATGTACTTGTTAAAGGAAGCTGGCCCTTTTCCATCATCAAATGACTTGAAATCATCCTTGCGCACAGGAGAACTCTACTTCTCAGAAGACAGAATGGTTGGAAGAAAAATCCAATTCAAAGGTATAATGGGAATACCAGGCCAATTCATTCTTATAGGAAACCCCTTTGTTATTCATTTACTGCATAGACATTATAATCAGGTTATGCCACTATTCACTTGAATATATAACTACACATAAACAATATTCTGCTCAGAGAGAGAGATACTTTTAAAGAAGACTTGTACTAGGGGAACCATGTCTGCTGTTGCTCTTTTCCTTTTAAAATTGCTAAGCCGCCTTTAGGTTTGATACATTTTGAGATCTGGGACCAATGCAGTCAAAACTCTGCCTGCATACTTGTTTTGGCTCAGTGGCTCAGAAAGTATTGAATTCACTGGATTAACATGACAGCTGGCTAACTAGCATTTTCCAAAGGAGAAGTCAGCAATGGTAGTGTAAGTATTTTTCTGAGTACAGGAGTTGTAAAGTCAGAAGGTTTTTTTTATCTTAATGCATTCTATGTTTCTACAGAAACATGCCAACAGGAGAAGAGAGCAGAAAGAGTAGGGGAATTGTCTCATTAGTGTGATGCTGCTCCTTTATAGTCAAGTAGCAGGCTGGGCTGTATTCCTGAACTCGATCTCAAAAATAGCTCACAAATAATTTGGAAGGTAAAACATTTTACTTGAGTATTTCAGCTGTGTTTTTACAGTAGCTGCTTGCCTGGAGCTTTACACCTCACTCCAGGCTAAATTTGAGCCCCATTACTTTCCCCTTTGAGCCCTATATTAATATTTTACCTTACACTGGGATTACTGATGACATCAAGCCATTAGAGAACAGGCAGTCAACAACCACAGGCTCAATAAGGGCTCATAGTTATGGTAATCCTTTAGGAATGTGTGTTTTTTTCTATACACTAGTAGGTGCGTGTGTTTGAATAGCAAATGTAGCATTTGGCAAGTTACTTCAGCTCAGTTCATTCAGACCCCTTTCACACTGGGGCTACCTGAGAATTAGCGGTAAAGCACCGCTCATTCTAGCGGTGCTTTACCGCTGTTCAAGCGGTACTTTTCAGCTGCTAGCAGGGCGATTGTAAGCCCCATTAACGGTCGAAGAAGGGGTTAAAAATGCCCATGTTGCGGCATGATTTTCAGGATCTTCAGAAGCACTGCCCATTCATTGCAATGGGCAGGGGCGTTTTGGGAGTGGTGTATACACGGTTCCTAAAACAACAGGACTTTTTCTAACTTGCTGCAAGATCACCGCCCCAGAGTGAAAGCACTCAGGCTTTCACATTCGGGCAGCATGGGAGGCAGTTTTCAGGTGGTTTACAGGTGCTATTTCTAGCGCTAAAACGCCTGAAAACTGCCTCTGTGTATAAGGGATCTCAAAGAAATGCAGGAGAATGCAAGGCAGGTCAAACAAATTACCATGTACTCTGCTCAATTAAAGTCAATATGATTTCGCTGACCTGCATTTGAAGTGCATTTCAAATACATGTCAAATGCAGGAAAACAATGCCTTTCGACATGAGCCCTAAAACATTAATGGTGACATAAAGTGTACTGCTCATAAACAAGTGCCATAGGTTGCGGTAGTTTTCTATTTCTGGTGAGATTATTTGTTGTCCTCCATGCTACCATTAGACAGCCTTGTCTCCTGAGCTATACCTAAAAAGTACATATAGTTGCATTAACTTTATATCTGGTAAATAGCAATGTAAGCAGCCTATGACAAGTGTTTTCAGGATACTGATGTACATGTTTTTTGTATTTTTATTTTGCATGTGTAGCCAGGTAGCATTGTAGCATTGCCCCTTCAAGGATGGGGAGTGGGTGAGTGTGCTGCTTGGCACAGACTCTGGCTCTGAGAAGAGCTCACTCACACTGCTGTGCCATTGTAAATGTCTGTGTCTCTCCCCTCT
This sequence comes from Aquarana catesbeiana, assembly GCF_042186555.1. NCBI lineage: Eukaryota > Metazoa > Chordata > Amphibia > Anura > Ranidae > Aquarana > Aquarana catesbeiana. Next base: position 305,530,155 of record NC_133326.1, read on the forward strand.
CCAAAGAGAGACAGTTGTCACCTTGAATGGGCAAAATGACTGCCGCTATACTTCAGTTCTGCTGCTGAATGTGCAAGCTCACCTGTCCGCCAATCCGCCATTAACCCAAAGAGAGTCCATTCTGCTTTGATCCTGTCGAGCAGGATGGTGATTGATATGGATCACTGAGTGATGTGATTATTGACGGTACATGGTGGGACTTTTTGGGGGACTTTTCTTTAATTTTTTTTAAAGACTTGTCAAAAATCGTGTCGGTGTCTTTATTTACACTTTTTTTGTGATTAAGTATTGTGCACTATGTACCAACAGACCTCAACAACCACCGGCCAGGTCTTAAATTCGGGCCGGCCCAAACCATGTTTTCTTTGTTCCCCCTTGACATTCATACCAGATCCTCATCAGGAATAAGGGAAAGCTATGTAATTTTACGGGGAACTCCATGCTTGCTTTTTTGTGGGGGTCCACTATAGCAGACTCCCGTCTGGAAAAAGGGACGCCTTGCAGTCTGTTTGCAAACAGAAGTAAAGCAGTTGAAGCTGCCATTTGCTGGCAATTGTAATGGCATTTTTTACTTTGTAAATGGCAGTTTTGCTGTACAAGGTTGTATACATCATACAGATGCACCGCTTCACATGTACTTTAAAGGCATCCCCAGGCATTAAAGAAACTCTGCATTTTTAATTTAGCTCTTAAAGCATTACTAAAGATGCTGCTTCTCCCAAACTGAATTTTTCCATTTTGTTCTGCTTTGGTAAATGTTACTAGAGCAGTGCCCAGTCCCCCATGCCATTTGTTTGCCATTCCCTTGACTATTAGCTGAGCAAATAACCATTCATTACTCATTTTTAACATCTGGCTCATTTTGAATTCAATGAGGTTTGGATGCAGCATGTTCACCGAACCCACCCCAAACCAAACCCAGGTACATTTGACTCATCCCTATTGACTACATGTTTGTTTTCAAGATAACAGAAAACAGCTTTACTTCAGCAAAGAAGCAGCAAAACAAAGTCTTGCTTACTGCAGCACAAAGAACACAATTCATACAGCAGGCTTTTGCTCAGCCTAAACAGATCACAGTCTGCTGAGTGAATTGTCCAAGTGTTCTCACACAGCAAACACTATGTATGTTCACCCTCCACAGTATTTTTAAGGGATTGTCCAGACTAAGTTTATTTTCCTCATGGATAAATTCAGTTAATTGCAATGACACACAAAAAACAATAGTTTTTTATATGTCATGTTCGCGCCAGAATGCAATGTTTCACTGCGTTCTAGAACTGTGCAATATTAGGCAACATGTTTGCATATTACTGCACCTCTCTGGATGGCACTGCATGTCACTGTCACCTCACACCAAGCACAGCACACCACGGTGCTGTACAGTGTTATAAGTGAAGTGTCACTTTGTATACTTCACATAAGGCTGAAACAAAAAAAGGCATATTGTATGATGCGATACATCACACCACCCCCAGTCATATTGCTCTGCTGTCCAAAACAGACTCTGGTTTCGCATGCAGGCAAGTATAATTTAAGTATCTTTCACAACCCCTTCCTGTGAGACCTCCCAGCGCTTTTAACAAGTCAAGTATTCTGTTGGTGGACCTCTGGACTGAGGTGGCCAGTATGCGGTCCGACCCAATCATTTCCACAGCCCAAGTGCGAGGCTCACATATATATATATATATATATATATATATACACACGCATACATACATACACACAGTGTATCTATATGTATATGTGTGTATATATATATATATATATATATATATATATAACACTATTGTTCTATGTTCATTGTGGAAGAAAATAGCAGCATAGAGAAGAAAATCCAGCTTGCTCCATTAACATTTCAACTAAAGACTAAGCTGTCAGGATAGAAATTTTAGGTGTTGCAACTGCTGCATAATCACAAGATCAGAGGCCACCTGAAATCTCCCATTTGCTGCTTGTCAACTACATGACCTCACACCCTGCCTCCCACCTTTTGAGTGTGCATTGAGGGATTTCAGGAAGTTCATGTGCAGCAACTGTGCCTGGAACACAAGCCAAAATGCCAAGGTTATCAAAAAGCTAGGTAAAGCTAAATTGAATAACCTTGTACAGTATAATAATAAGGATTGAATATAGTCAGTTTTCTAGACACAGTTAAACACAAATGGTTGTCTTTAAGTCTAGATTTTTTTTTTTGCTGTGATTCGTTGGAACTCCTAATTATACATTAGTTGAATTTTACTAACTTAACCTTTTAATGAGAGAAGACAGTGCTTACAATATCCATGTAGTTTTCTACATAAGTAGAAAACATATAATATTTCTAATTCTTGATGAAAATTCATGAAAAAGGTCACTCATATAAAACCCAAACAGTGCTCAGTGTCACTCGTTAAACAGTAATTTAGGTGTCACAAAAGGTGATATCACTCTTCCACAATATGCCCCAAATCCTCACACCACACTCACTAGATTAAAATGACTTCTTGAATTAGCAAGAAAGTCAAACTGCGCAAGGGGTATCCCACTTGGTAAGCACCTTTCCAGAATTCCATGTTTGCTGGTGTCTCTTTAAGATCTCATCCTGAAGACATCGCAGTTTAATGACAAAACTCATAGGACAGGCCCTCCAGTGATGCCCCTTCCACTGTCTGGAACGCACACTGGTGAGCACAGCAGCAATTCCTGGAGTAAACATGAGTTTACTCTTTGCTATTGTAAGTTCATTTGATTTTGCCTATTTAATATACAATTTTACACTATGAGAAGCTCTCCCCCTTTGTTTCTTCCTGGACATGTTGGGCATCCATAATTACCACATGGGATTCTGGAGAGGTAGCTACCAAGTGGGATATTCCTTGTTTCTTTTGCGCAATTTGACTTTCTTGTTTATTCAAAAAGTAATTTTGACCTGGTGAGTGCAGTGTGAGGATTTGGGGCACATTTGAGTAGAAGAGTGCTATCACCTTTTGTAACACTTACTGTTCAACAAGGAACACTGATCCCCAATCACTGTTTTTTTATGTGTGACATTTTTCATTCATTTTCACTAAGAATTAGAAATGTTATATGTTTTCTACTTATGTTGAAAACTGCACAGATATTGTAAGCGCTGTCTTCTCTCATTAGAGGGTTAAGTTAGGGATTTTTGGACATTATGGGGGAGATTTACTAAACCTGGTACAGTAACAAATCTTCTACGTATTATTGTCAAAGCTTAATTGAAAATGCTGAAATTAGAAGCTGATTGGTTATTATGGACCGCTACACCAGATTCTGTCTGCACCAGTATTAGTAAATCCCCTCCTAAATGTATTGTGGCAGCAGCTGTTTATTGTTTTCACATACATTTTTTTTGTCACTATAGCGCGGGTGAGTGGACATTAGTTGCATTTCGGTTGTATGAGGCATGATAAAATATATATGGTAATTTGCGGTTTGTGCCTGTTTCTATATACTTGCAAGCATGCCAGAAGAAGTGTCAGACAATGTGCTGTACATTTATGAAACTAGAACGATGACATATTGAACAAGTCATTACATGGCGCAGAATATTCTTGCAATAGTTCAGCTATCTTTCAATCACGACAAGGTTACTCTACAGCAGACATACAACAAAATAAACTGGAAGATGAAAAATCTGAGTGATGTGACTGGATTTTTGTTGGCATACATGTCAAGAGACCTCTCAGCACAGCTGCAAAGAGAATTTCCCCTATGCTAGGAACTATCATTTCTGTTGACATTTTGATGATGGAGCATGAAAACAAGGGATCCCATTCTTTGGATTAGCATTCTCTTCTTTGTATTTAATATGAACCCTGCCAATTGCAGTGGACAAGATGTAGAGATTAAAAGGTCAGTTTTCATTATTTATTGCCCCAATTTCACAGTATTGTCACTGCTGTTGTTGGGCTGTTTATGAATATATCAAGTAAACACTTTTTTGGACATTAAATGGTTTGGTTATAAAAAGGCATGCACTCATATAATATTTATAAAACAATTAATTGTTGCTCATAAAGTTGCTGGCATATTTCCAGACATGGTTTATGTTGTGATTTAAAAACAGAATGTTAAAATGATCATAATTTCAGTTTTATGACCAATTTTATACTTTAAGGCAAATCAAAAAACGATCAACACTATATGAGTTTTTTACCTTGTATAATAAGCCTGAATAGGCTTTTGAAAAATCAAAGAAAGAAAAAGATTTGGAAAAAAAATCTCCATGATTATTCAAGGAATATGCTTAAAAATACAACCCAAATTATTTGTATTGGGATGTACTAATATAGCAGAAGTAGCATCCCATTCAAGTTTACGGGACGGGTAGCACAGCAGTAGATTTTTAATGACCAGGCTGCAAAAAACATAAAAAACAGCAGAAATTAGAGGGAGGGCCCCAATCTGTGTATAGAGGGGCTAGGGGAGGCAGCTTCTGTAAGTGTTGGATGTGTGCTGTGAGCTGTAGTTCCATCCTCTGGCTTCTGTGTCACTACAGGGCTTGGCAGTGATGTAGAGGTTAGAAGATGGAACCACAGCACACAGCAGGGGGCACAGGCATGCATATACAAGGAATGTAATAGCAGGCATTTTGTGATGTCTGCTCTTAGGCAGGACTTGTATTAATAAACATTTACAATGGCTGAAAGGTTCACTTCATATATAATGTCTTTACTGGATGCTTCAACTGTGTTCTTCTGTAACTGAGTTATATTGCTAATGTAACTTATACTACTTATATAAACTAAGTAAAGGGCATGGTTATCTTATCATTTAATGAAAGTCATGAACTGAGATTATGTTCTAAAGGAACATAAAGGAATTGAAGAGGGATCACATGCTTTTACATGTTTAGATCTATATGACAAGTGCAAAATGCACGAGCCGCTATATTAAAGCTGAACTTTGGGCACAAGAACTTTAATTTAAATATATTTATCAATAGCCACAAAGGATATAAACCCACTTTGCGTATACCAAATGCCTTTGCAAACCTAAATATTACCTGATAAATGTAGCAGTGATATTATCACTGTGCTGTACATAGCCTGTGTAGAGAGAAGAGCTGTGTGAGGGGCCCAGCAGCTCCACCAACTACAGGCTGCCTGCAGAAAACAACAGGAGGGGGTGGAGACAAGACTAATCACCCTGCATAAGAAAACAGCAGCAGTGACCAGTCTTTATTACAGGAAGTACTTGTACAGAGCTAAAGATTCACACTGGAATCCTGCACAGATCTGGAAGAAATACACATAGGGGTTGATTTACTAAAGGGAAAAAGACTGTGCAAAGTGCAGTTGCTCCAGAGCTTAGTAAATGAGTAGAAGCTCTGCTGACATCCACTATCCAATCATGTTCAAGCAAAAATTCATTCTTTTTATTTTCCTTGCACGTGAATGGGTACTCTTTGCAGGGTAAAGCCTTACCTCATTTACTAAGCTCTAGAGCAACTGCACTTGCAGAGGGCAACTGCACTTTGCAAAGTGCACAGTCTTTTTGCCTTTAGTAAATCAATCCCATAGACACCAAGATTCAAGCAAGAATACACATGCTTCTTGTATTTACACAGCATTTGTTTTTGCCTGGACTTCAGCATAAAATCGAAAGGCATTTGTTATAACTTTGACTCAAGACACATATGGCCAAATCAGAAAGATTAATGTTGGTCTGCAGCAGGTTGACAACTACAACTATGGAGATCTTTTGTATAGATAATTATTAAACGAAACCTTCCTAGAAAAGAAATCCCCATTATAAATTCAAATATTTCTTTGACACCAGAGTTCCTCCTCTTCTCACCACAGAGCGTCTATTGAAAGCATTTTAACTAAGCACTGAATCCCAGCAACAAAGGGATTTATTAGTTAACTAACCACATATTATTTGAAACTGAAAAGCATAACTATTGAAGTCATTAATGAATACCGCATTGATACTGGTTTTAACATCAATTGTCCTCCTTTCCAGTCAAGCTTTGTGAATGTTGGTCCTAGACACTAATAAGCTTGTTGAATGCACTGACACAGTAAAAGAAGCCTACCTTTGGTTTATTACAGCCATTAAAGAAAGCCGGATTGCAAATTGGATCACTGAGGTATGACTTGAGCAGGTTTGCCCTTAGTCCCTTTGGGGGTTCATTGGTCATCTTTATTCCATTTTGTAGGACTGATACAGGAAAATCTTGGGAGGGGTAACTAGTCAGCCATAAGCGAAAGCTAGACTTGGTCTTTTCAGGATCTGTGATCACTTCTTCACAGATGTGTTCAAGCTCTGTGAGCCAACTTGTGGCCAAGTGGCAGTTCTGAAGCACGACCCAAGTTCCTTCTTCTGCTGCCTGCAATAATGCACCAATATTTTGAATAATAAGTTAACAAGCAAATTATTCACCTGTCAACAGATAAAATTAACAGTGAATCCCAAACAATCTGGAGAAAACCCAAACACAATTATTATCCGAGAAATTAAGTTATACAGACTCCGTGACCTTTAATCAATCATCCAACTGTTAATGTTAATTCCCTGATTTAAAAATCATAGACATATTTGCATTTTAATGGGTATTAAATGAGTGTCATTGTGAAGAAATAATAGATGCTTGGCCTTTTGATACAATTTCTCTGTAATATATTTATGAGATATGAAAAAGTAAAAGAAAGTGCAAAAGTTACCTGCGTAAAATATTTCGTATATTATTGCAGAGCTGCAGTTAAAAGTAACTTGTTATGTGCATTGTGAGATTTATATACTCTTTAAAGGGGATATTTCGCCAAAAGTAGTACTGTTACATACTGCAGTTCACTGATTAGAAAAAGTAATATGTTTCCTCCAAGTTTGTCAGTAGTGTAGTACAAAATTAACTTTGGGCACATCTGTGTTACATAATTATCTTCCATGTCCATGCATGGTGGTCAGCTCCAAGTTGCCTTCATGAAACTTTCTATCAATGGGGTAGATTTACTAAATACAAATAGACTGTGCCCTTTGCAAGTGCAGTTGCATTCCCAGAGCTTAGTAAATGTGGTAAAGCTCTGCTGATCGGTATCATCCAATCTTGTGCATAAAAAAATCCTTTTAGAAAAATTTTCCTTGCACCTTATTTGGTATTCTTTACAAAGGGGGTTATTTACGAAAGGCAAATCTACTTTGCACTACAAGTGCAAACTACAAGAGCAAAGTGCACTTGAAATTGCACTGAAAGTGCACTTGGAAGTGCAGTCGCTGTAAATCTGAGGGGAAGATCTGAAATGAGGAGAAGCTCTGCTGATTTTATCATCCAATCATGTGCAAGCTAAAATGCTGTTTTTTATTTCCCTTGCATGTCCCCCTCGGATCTACAGTGACTTTACTTCCAAGTGCACTTTCAGTGCAATTTCAAGTGCACTTTGCACTTGTAGTTTGCACTTGTAGTCCAAAGTGAATTTGCCTTTTCGTAAATAACCCCCAAAGTGAGACTTTGCCACATTTACTAAGGACAATTAGTAGAGCTGCACTTTGCAGACTGCAACTGCACTTGCAAAGGGCACAATCTATTTGCCTATATATATAGTATATCAACTTTAATGTGTCCAAAAGGGTACCAAAAAAATCATATACAAAAATGATAAATTTACTCTAGAGGTAGACAAATTTTGGGGCCTTCCCCATTCAATTACTGACCAAGTAAAAACACTAAATTCCTGTTTACTGATTTCCAGCTAGACAAAAAAGAGCCATGTCCAAGTTTACAAGGAAGTGAGAGGGAATCTCAAAACCCATGTGATTCACATGTACTAGAAATGGGCCTTTAGACCCCAGAGAACCCTTGTGAATTGAGTCATCTCATGAATTTCAACTTAATATGTAAAAACTTGCATCTAAATGTGCCTAATTAAATAAACGCTAACACCGAACATGACTCGCAAATATGCTTTTACAAGCATGCTTTTTATAAATACTGTAGGTTCTTTGGTGAAATAGGAAAATCCAAATTAAACTTGCAGCATCTGTTGAGGTAAAAGATATTTTATTAACACTATGACGTTCATCTTATTTACATATGATATCAGACATTTTAGGCTAAGCTATGCTATGCTTTAATGCATAGAAGTCATAATTAAAAAAAATATTTTGAATAATAGCCTTTCCCTAGAGCTGTAGATGAATTCTGAAAGCAAGGTTAGTTTTAAGTGGGACTTTTAATGCAAAAATAATTAAGGTGTACTATAACGTATATGATGGTTTTAGAATGCATTGCTTTCAATTTAATAACTTATTATGAATGTATGCTTTTATGTGGAGGACGGTGTCACCTAACAAAAGTTTTGCAGTGTTTCAACACACGGATAGGTAAAGTATCTTATCGTATGTATTCAGTTCTGGCAAGGCCATAATACATAGACAGTATGTATGATGCCTGGCTAACAATTTATGTTGGTACAAAAATGTTACTTTTAGTCTTATGTTATCGTATTGGGTCTCATAAATATCCCACTTACCCTGCTTGAGTATCAATTCACTGATATTTTACTCATCAACTACACATTTTTTTTACTTTTTTCTACTAACACATTTGGCTTGCTTATAATAGTTTACTGCCAACACATAACAATATGATAGTTTACTACATTTTCTGTTGTTAGATTTAAGTAGTCAATGTGATTACTGTATGTCGAGGTGACCTATCTACTTTACTGAACCAATTTTTCTTTAAAAAGACTTATTACCCAAACCACTTTTTTATTATCAAAATTAATAAAGGAATGTGTTCACTATTACATGGAAAACATTTTTTTTTTTTTCTGTACAAATCTTTGTGTAAGTGCCAGTCTCGCTACAATATCTCCCAAGCTTCTGCTTTACCACTTTATAGCACTTTATAGCACTTTACCTTTTCAATCATTTTTCGAGCAATAGGACCTTGGCCTTGGCCTAGAGAAATAGTCTGAAGATTGATACCGCCCATGTCTGAAAATAAAATGTGTAAGTGGTTACATTTATGGCCAGTACTTTGATGTTAAAGCAATGAAGTTCAGGATAAGAAAAAAAATAGTAATTGTACATTTAAAATACAATAGCCACATAAGGAAGTACAACCTCACATTGGTTTTATAGCTGCTGGGCGGCTGGTTTGCTTAAAACAAAACTCCAATCATACAGTATATATAAAAAAAAACATATCTACTATATACAGTATATATATATATATATATATATATATATATATATATATATATATATATATATATATATATATATACACACTATATTATCAAAAGTATTGGGACACCTGCCTTTACAAGCACATGAACTTTAATGGTATCCCACTCTTAGTCCGTAGGGTTCAATATTGCGTTGGCCCACCCTTTGCACCTATAACAGATTCAACTCTTTTGGGAAAGCTCTCTGTAAGGTTTAGGAGTGTGTCTATGGGAATATTTGACCATTCTTCCAGAAGCGCATTTGTGAGGTCAGGCACTAATGTGGATGAGAAGGCCTGGCTCACAGTCTCCACTCTAATTCATCCCAGAAGTGTTCTATCAGGTTGAGGTCAGGACTCTGTGCAGTCCAGTCAAGTTCATCCACCCCAAACTCACTCATCCATGTCATCCATGTTCATATTTTTTCATACATCTATGACTTAATTCCAGAACTCCCATGTCTCTCATTTAGGTTAATTTTATATCACAAGCAGGTATAGTATATAATGGTAAAAAAGTGAAGTGCTGGAGGATCATCTGGAGGATGTTAAGCAATGATTGTGACCATTCTATCTTGCTAAGCTCTGTAAGACCTACAGTATCTGTTTACACAGGGGTCATTGTAATCTGGCAAGGAGCTGCAGTGTACAGTATCTCACAAAAGTGAGTACACCCCCACATTTTTGTAAATATTTTAGTATATGTTTTCATGTGACAGCACTGAAAAAATTACACTTTGCTACAATGTAAATTTGTGGGTGTACAGCTTGTACAGCTTGTATAACAGTGTAAATTTGCTGTCCCCTCAAAATAACTCAGCACACAACCATTAATGTCTAAACTGGTGGCAACAAAAATGAGTACACCCCTAAGTGAAACTGTCTGAATTGGGCCCAATTAGCCATTTCCCTCCCCGATGTCATGTGATATGTCATGTGATATGTTAGTGTTACAAGGTCTCAGGAGTGAATGGAGAGCAGGTGTGTTAAATTTGGTATTATCGCTCTCACTCTCTCATACTGGTCACTGGAAGTTCAACATGGCACCTCATGGCAAAGAACTCTCTGAGGATCTGAAAAAATGAGGATCTGAAAAAGGAATTGTTACTCTAAATAAAGATGGCCTAGGTCAGTGATGGTGAACCTTGGCATCCCAGATGTTTTAGAACTACATTCCCCATGATGCTCTGGCACTCTGCAGTGTAGTGGAGCATCATGGGAAATATAGTTTCAAAACATCTGGGGTGCTAAGGTTCGCCATCACTGGCCTAGGCTATAAGAAGATTGCCAAGACCCTGAAACTGAGTTGCAGAACAGTGGCCAAGACCATACAGAGGTTTAACAGGACAGGTTCCACTGAGAACAGGCCCGCCATAGTCAACCAAAGAAGTTGAGTGCACGTGCTCAGCGTCATATCCAGAGGTTGTCTTTGGGAAATAGATGTATAAGTGCTGCCAGCATTGCTGCAGAGGTTGAAGGGGTGGGGGGTCATCCTGTCAGTGCTCAGATCATACGCAGCACACTGCATCAAATTGGTCTGCATGGCTGTCATCCCAGAAGGAAGCCTCTTCTAAAGATGATGCACAAGAAAGCCCGCAAACAGTTTGCTGAAGACAAGCAGACTAAGGACATGGATTACTGGAACCATTTCCTGTGGTCTGATGAGACCAAGATAAACTTATTTGGTTCAGATGGTGTCAAGCATGTGTGGTGGCAACCAGGTGAGGAGTACAAAGACATGTTTGTCTTGCCTACAGTTAAGCATGGTGGTGGGAGTGCCATGGTCTGGGGCTGCATGATTACTGCCAGCACTGGGGAGCTACAGTTCATTGAGGGAACCATGAATGCCAACATGACATACTGCCAATAGTGACATACTGAAGCAGAGAATGATCCTTCCCTTCAGAGACTGGGCCGCAGGGCAGTATTCCAACATGATAACGACCCCAAACACACCTCCAAGATGACCACTACCTTGCTAAAGAAGCTCAGGGTAAAGGTGATGGACTGGCCAAGCATGTCTCCAGATTTAAACCCTATTGAGCATCTGTAGGGCATCCTCAAATGGAAGGTGGAGGAGCACAAGGTCTCTAACATCCACCAGTTCTGTGGTGTCGTCGTGGAGGAGTGGAAGAGGACTCCAGTGGCAACCTGTGAAGCTCTGATGAACTCCATGCCCAAGAGGGTTAAGGTGGTGCTGGAAAATAATGGTGGCCACGCAAAATATTGACACTTTGGGCCCAATTTGGACATTTTCGCTTAGGGGTGTACTCACTTTTGTTGCCAGCTGTTTAGACATTAATGGTCAGTTATTAGTCAGTTATTTTGAGGGGGCAGCAAATTTACACAGTTATACAAGTTGTACACTCACTACTTTACATTGTAGAAAAGTGTCATTTCTTCAGTGTTGTCACATGGAAAGATATAATAAAATATATACAAAAATGTGAGGGTGTACTCACTTTTGTGAGATACTGTATGTCCTTACACCAAGTATTTTTTTTTTATTGGTTGGAATCCATTGACACATGGATTTTTTAAACACATGATGGTGTTTCACATCTTGGATTAAGAAGGTTTTTTTGTTGTTTGTCAATCTTTTTTAGGCACATTTTTTATCTATTATTCACCATGGACTTTAATTGATTATTTTATTCACAAGACTTTTTTTATATACATAAATTATGTAATTTATGTTTATTTATCACTACATATGCTAAGTTTATTACGTACAGTATGTTATGTGACTTTTTAGTGCTGCACTTTATTACCATATAAGTCCTTAGAGTTTACGTATCAAAACTCTTTCTGCTGGCAGCTATTGTTGTCGAACCCAAGCACAGTGTTTTTCTGTTTTTTTTTATATACAGGAAAATATAGTGCAATTTAGAAGCATAATGCCCCGTACAAATGGTCGGATTTTCCGACGGAAAATGTGCGATCTGAGCTTGTTGTTGGAAATTCCGACTGTGTGTGGGCTCCATCGGACATTTTCCATCAGATTTTCCGACACACAAAGTTTGAGAGCAGGCTATAAAATTTTCCGACAACAAAATCCGATCGCGTCAATTCCGACCGTGTGTGGCCAATTCTGACGCACAAAGTGCCACGCATGCTCAGAAAAAATTCCGAGACGTAACAACTCGGTCTGGTAAAATTAGCATTCGGAATGGATATGTTCCTTTCATCAGGCTGCAATGTTTAAAATTGTTTAATACAGCGCACTCTCTTCTTCTTTATAATGCTAGAAGAATGAAGTAGTTTTGCTGCTCATATTCACACAGACTTCTCACAAACTTCTTTCTTTATTATTTATCGTGATTCCCTCAATATATTTTGATTTGTCACATCTGACCAAAAATCTTTTTTTTGTTTTTTTTGTTTTGTATTTTTTTCAAGGCTGATTTTTTTTTATTTATTTATTTTTTTTTTTACTCCAGAATATTTTTGTGTGTGTTTTGTGTGTCAAGTTACCACAACACCATTATTATCTTGTATTATTTAATCTCAAGGAGATTGTTTGCTGTTGGTGTCCCTTGTTAATTTCACATTGTATTTTTGAAATGTACCTGCCTCCTCACAAACAAACTGTCCTTTATGAAGGAAAACACACATAGGCAAGTATAATTGAAACAAAAATTCCTTTATTAGGGCTCAGAACCAAACAAAGAGGGAGGCAACGCTGGATAAACATCATAAATTGGCGAAGCCTTTGACCCCCAGGGCACACATCAATTATTTGACAGCAAAATTGGTGGCCTGAGGAGTCCATATCTAAGGGAGTGCAATCTGGTCCAGAAGTCCCAGAGATCCTGAAAGCAGCAGATGACATGTATGTTCCCAGGCTGTGGTACTACAAGAGGCTGCATATTTTGGCAGACCAGACTGAACCCAGGGCCATCACTCTCTGGTCTTCCTTCCACGCTTCCTTCCCGTCTGTGGCTCTGGTGTTGGAGATGTGGCAGGAGGAGGAGTAGGACCTGGAGGAGGAGGAGGAGGAGGACACGGATGAGTAGGAGGAGGAGGACTATGGGTGAGGTGATAAATGTGGGTTGCACATGTGATTTGGCCCCTCAACCCCTTATTTAGAGCTTCCAAAATTAAGAACTCACATAGGAGTTATTGGCCCTCCTCCATCTGCATCATTTTGCATGCAGTTATGGCAGTAAAGTCCTCCTCCACACTGTGGGGTGTTCTGAGGGCCTCAGTAGCCTTCCAAAAGAGGCCTATGGCAGCCTCCTCCAGGTTACTCCTCTTCCTGCCACTTTGTCTTTGAAGGTGTAGGGGAGGGACCTGGATATCAGGCAGCCTGCTTGGCCCGGCCACCTCCTGGCTGAGACTTCCCTGTGTATGAAAAAGGGACCTTGTTTTAGTTTTTGCATCATCAATCACAATCCTAAATTAGTACCCCAAACTAACATCTAGTTAACATCATTGATTGGACAACCAGAAATATTTAGAAGAATGCTATCCCTGACTCAAGCTGGGCTCCTCCACATGTTGCTGCCTGGAAGGCCCAGGTTGGGCGTCAGAAGCCTCAGCTGGGGGGGAAGAAAGCGTGGAAGCAAGAGTGGAGAGTGCTGACCTGGGTTCAGTCTGACCTGCCAGAAAATGCAGTCTTTCATAGTACCACAGCCTGGGGAGATAAACGTCATCTGCTGCTCCTGATCTCAGGGAATCCTGGACCTTCTTGTGCTCCCTTAGATAAGTGCTCCTCAGACCATCAATTAGGATCTTCAAATAGATGATGTCTGCCATGGGGATCACCGTCTTCACAAATTGCAGCAAATTATCCAGCGCTGCCTTCCTCTTTGTTTGGTTCTCATATTCAGGGTGGTTTATCTGCCACAGACAGGGCAGCTCCCTGAACATATCAATGAAGATTGGCATAAAGTCATGATCCTTCAAGATATCCATTTTAACTGCAAGACACAACACAAGATAAACCATAATGTCAGCCTAAAGTCTTCTAAACTTGTCCAAATACAGGCCTCAATATAGAAGCAGTATAGGCCAAATGTTAAATCTTACCTTCGATATCACGAACGGCGCCTCCGTTACTCCTTCCCCCGCTCGCAGATCGTACGTACTACGCACACGTGTTACGCTTTATAGACACTACTCATGCATGAAACTCTGCCCACCCCTGACATTCTTTCTACTCTATTCCCCGTCCCTTCACGTTCGTCACAGTGGGGGAAGAGCACATGGTGGAGACACAGCAGGTGTCAGATAATTACACCAACGAGGAGGAGGAGGAGGAAAGCCCGGAGCCTGAAACGTCCTGATCCAGAAGGAGACGATTTAAGGCATCAAATATGTCCTTTGGGGAGATGTTGGAGATGGTTGAAATCCTGAAGAAGGCCGACTATGACGGGAAGTATGGACCTTACCCAAACCCCAATGTCAGAAAGGCCAAGATCATGGCGAAAGTGGTCAAGAGTCTGCACCGGAATTTCGGGGTACGGCGATCCAAGGATCAGCTCAGGAAGTGGTGGTCGGACCTCAAATTAAGGGAGCATGAGCAGTACAGAAGGATCCGGAGAGTGCTGCAAAAAAGTAAGTAGTTGTCCTGTGTTCCTATTCATTATTTTTATTACGTTTGTGCTGCTCCATGTGCTTTTCTTTATTGTTGTACATTTTAAAATGGCAACTTACATGTTCATGGGCACATTATTCGTTCGTATGAAACATTGTTGGTTCGGACTAGAAAACACCATTGTTTTGGCCATATGTATTTGATTAGTTTTTTTATGGCCTACTTCTCTTAAAATAAGTTGGTTGTCTATATGGGTTTGTAACTAGAATGAAATTCAAACTAGATTCTGTGTAAGGAGAGGACACTCAGCAGCTGTTTACACATCTGGACACTGGAGCACTAGTGTGGGATACCAGAACACCCTTTTTATTAGGGAGTCCCACACAGGTGCTCCAGTGTATACTATAAGGGTGACTCCATCTGTGAAGCTTGTACAAAACAGGTAAGTATTCAAGCTTGACCAAGGACAAAATATGTCTTCATCTTGGAACTCTGCCAAAACAGACAATTGTACCCCACTTCTAAGCAATGTTTCATATTCCTAGTTCTGCTATCAAATATCTGTGTGCTAACTATACCTATTTTTATTTACATAGGGGAGAAAAGACTCAGAGGACACCCCTCATCCTAGGAGACCACAGACACCACACCTCTGGAAGAAGTGGAGACTCACCAAAGACAACAGAAGGAGGAGGAGGAAGGAGATGTGGTGGAAATTTTCACCACAACAGGTGAGTGTCTGTGACCACAGGCTCAGGTAAGAGATGGATGCCAGCATATTTATAATACATGGTGTGTTTTTGTTTCTATCTTTTTAGGTGATTGTGATGTTGTGGATCCAGATCATTTCACCTCTGAAAGTGCACAGATCCTGATTGGGGAGATCATGGGGTGTAATAGGGACTTGGAAAACATCCATAAAAACATCAATGATGTTCAAAAAAAATGAAGAACATCATTGATGTTTTAGGGAGAGTTTAAAACCTATCCAAATCCCTTTGTTTTTTTGTGCTTTTTGTGATCTAAAAATTTATACCATTTTTTGACAGATTTGCGAAAAGCCAAATTTTGAAGATGCACACAGTGTGTCAACATGTGCTATCTGCCATAACGGGAGATCAATGTATGCGTTTTGGAGGTGCAACCCCTTCCTCAATAATAAAGTAGCTGTGAGGAAGGGGTTGCACCCACAAAACACGTCCCTTGATCCCCCATGATGGCAACTAGCACGTGTTGACATTCGACAATTTGTGTGCATCTTCAAAATTTGGCTTTTCCTGGGGTGACTTCACCCCATCTGAACGCAATATCAAACACGGTTTGTAAATACTCATGTCTGATATTGCCTTTAAGTTCTATCTAATGTGAACTTTGTAAGTTCAAGATTTGTGTCTTTCTTGTTGGTTTTAAACATGCCTGTTTTATCATAAATGGACATTTCTACTTTTTCTAATGTGACCCCAAAAATTGTTATACAACAAACGTGTTGGTTTGTTTTAAAAACCTTTTACAAATGCACATGTGATTGTGCTGGTATTAAAAAGATTGATAATCAAGAATGCGTTGATTATTGTTTCAACGCTCCAAAACTTTTGTTGTGCTCTAATTGGTGTTTTCTGTGACAATGGGTGTTATTTCCTAAGGTAAAATCCACTTTGCACTACAAGTGCAGTTTCAAGTGCACTTGTAGTGCAAAGTGTCTTTGCCTTTAGTAAATAACACCCAACAGTGCTTTGTAATGTTACACAATCATGCCATTTTCAGGACTCACCACATTTCTGTCAGGGTCAGCTAAAAGAAACACAAGCAGTAAATGTCACCAAAGATTTTAGTAGTTAAAATGTTTTTTTATTTGAAAAAGGTTTCAGACATTGTCTGGCATATTGATGGCCCCCCTACCCGCAAAGTATTCAAGGTATCTTAGACGGACCTCACGGGCACTCGGGGGGGCAAGCCAGGATGGACACTTTCAAGCGCCGTCAGGGTTGGTTCATTCGGAATTCCGGCCTCAGGCCCAACTGAGCCAGCATAGTTGGCAAAATGTTGCCATAAAAAGTTGTGTAGAACACAGCACGCCACGATGATATGATTCAGTTTATACTCTGCCATGTGTATGGGTGTAAGAAATAGGCGGAACCGGCTGGCCATGATTCCAAACGTGTTCTCCACCACTCTTCTGGCTCTGGCCAGCCAGTAATTAAAAACCCTCTGGTCCGGGGTGAGGGTCCTCATCGGGAATGGCCGCATAAGATGGTCCCCCAGTGCAAATGCTTCATCCGCAACGAAGATGAATGGAAGTCCTTCCGCATTGTCTTCTGGAGGTGGCAAGTCCAAGCTGCCATTCTGGAGACGCCTGTAGAACTCCGTCTGGGCGATGACTCCACCATCGGACATCCAGCCATTCTTCCCCACGTCCACATACAGGAACTCATTAGTAGCCGACACCACCACCAACATCACAATACTATTGAACCCCTTATAGTTGAAATAGTATGACCCCGAGTTGGGTAGTGGGACGATGTGGACTTGTTTCCCATCAATTGCCCCTCCGCAGTTAGGAAAGTCCCACCGCTGGGCAAAGTGGGATGCCACAGTCTGCCATTCCTGTAGGTTGGAAGGAAACTGTGGAGTCAAACAAGAAAAAAATTAATAAGTTTGCACATAAACAGGGAAAGCAGATTAGACACAAACATTCTTGGCCAACATCAAGATAACATTTATTTGAGGGAGTTTTTAAAGACCAAGGTATAAGGTACACCTATCAGATTCCCCCCCCTCTCGTGGGCCATTTCTAACATTATAGGGGGGGAGCTCTTGAACAGGTAACCCTCTCCACTTCATTGAGAGATGAATACCTAAATAATGTGTGTTACTTTGGTCAGTCCCTCCTTACTTACACTATTGACAGCCCACTGGATATAAATACACATTGTACACATTTGAGCACATTTGGACATTCTGCTATTATCTATCAAGATAAGAATAGTATACCAAAACTTTAAACATTACCATTTGAAAGTATACAGGCAGGCCCTTGCACTACATGATTTGGGGAATTCATCCATACATCTGACCACAAAAGAGATGGGTATAGTGTGTATGGGTTTGGCAAAGTCAGCAGATAGATGATTGAGGATAGATAGAGAATTGGTATCAGCTGACTTAGCAGTTGGGGGGAGGGAGGGTTCCAACTGATTTGAGGACCCCCAAAAAAAAGCCTCTGGCAATCTGCCTGAATTTTAAGCACAAATCAAATTTTTACACATTTTAGGGGGTGTTTGGGGTAAAGCACTACTATGGATCTGATAAAATACACTGTTAAGTGACTACATGAGGTGAATATAATATAATATAATATTTTGCATTTATGATGCCCTCTGATATATATGCATCCTTGCAGACATTTTCCAGACACAATTTTAAGGGGCCAAGTGGAGACCGCAGTGAGAAATACCCCTACCCAGACCGTGCTGATCCTCCGGATGTTCCCCTATTGTGGCCTTTGTTTTGTTCCGCCTCCTCAGCTCCCGAGCTAGATGCATCACACTGCTGCCATATTGATATCCAGCGTTTGGCGATTTATCTCAGACTTCGGTAAGTATGAGGTCTCTGCATCAGGCCTCTCTTGCCAATCATTCCATCTAGCCCCATTTACCAACCACATACATTTATTGATCTTATTACTTACATTGCAGATACAACATTCATGCATCCGCCTCTGAAGAAGCGAGCAGGGTCTCGTGAAATGCATAGGGCTTTATTGATGCTTGTTTTATGCCGGTACATACTGGGTATTATTGATGTCTGCATTATGTTCACATACCTCCCTGTCCACATGTATGTACATTTTATCATCTTATTTTGTATGTGTATTTACTGACCTAGCAACTTTCAAGTTTTATTGTTGCTCATTGATGTATAACATTTGTAATAAATCTTTGTATATTTACGTTCATCTGTGTTGTGTACATTGGCTATTATGCCTGGTAACTCACAATCATTGTTGTTACCGCTCCGTTACATAACATTTTGAAATGAATAAATTGATTTTGTCTCAGTGTTCGCTGTGGACATTGGCTAAACCTCTCTCACCTCATTTAAAGTCCCAGGGCTATTTTTCTTGTTTTTTTGAATATAGGGCCAGGAGACCATGCTGGGGAGGTAAGTGAAGGCAAATATGTATGGAGGACAAAAAAAATAATTACATAAAAATCCAGCATGCATGAGGACAAAGGGGACATTCACAGCATATTACAATCATGGTAATTAGGGAATGAGGAAAGAAATACAATAGATTATCAAACATTAAATACAATAAAATGTGATATAAAAGGATAAATCTTACCTTAATATACTCCTTCTGCAGGACCTGAATGATAGCAGAACAGGTCTCTGGGATAATGATCCCCAGAGCCTGGGGGGAGATGCCTGTCGAGAACTTCAAGTCCTGCAGGCTTCTCCCCGTCGCCAAGTACGCCAAGGTTGGCGGCGAGCCTCTGCTCCAGAGGGATGGCTTGCCTCATGCAGGTATCCTGCCTGTTAATATAAGGGGTCAGCAAAGCCAACAAACGGTGAAATACGGGGCCCGTCATCCGGAGAAAGTTCCTGAAATCATCAGGATTATTCTCACGGATCTCACAGAGCAAAGGCATGTGACAGAACTGGTCACGTTGGAGTAACCAATTCTTGGTCCATGAACTCCTCCCCACCCTGTTCATGGACTGGGCTTGTGTCAAGGTAAGGACCCAAACACCAAGCCCCCGCACAGCACGAACTCTACGAGGAGTACGTATACACAACATGGCTAGAAAACGGTTGGCTGCTCAGAACGAAGTAACAGAACGCACTGAAGAACAGCAAGGCCTGTGAAGAGCGACCTGAAAAACAGTAACGAATGAACAAGAACACAATGACAGAGTCACGCGTAACTCGATGCACGCACTGAAGACCAGATACAAACCCACAAGCACAAACTGAACAGCAGAAAAAGATCTGAAAGCCACGAGTCTGAAACAGCACGAATCGTCTCTCACCAAACTTTTACTAACACGAGATTAGCAAAAGGAGCCCACGCTTGGTTCGGACCTTCCCTTTTCTAGTCTCGTCGTACGTGGTGTACGTGACCGCGTTCTTGGCGATCGGAAATTCCGACAACTTTGTGCGACCGTGTGTATGCAAAATAAGTTTGAGCCAACATCCGTCGGAAAAAACCCATGGATTTTGTTGTCGGAATGTCCGATCAATGTCCGATAGTGTGTATGGGGCATAACACTTTTTTCTTGATGAAGTCAAAAAGGTGGCTAAACATGATGAGAGTTGGGAGCACTAGCACTTTATTATTCAATGATGAAGGCTGATTAGAGATATGATATGGACCAGGGCCAAATTTAACATTAGGCACAGCAAGCCTAATATATTTTAATAAATGTTCAGACCTTTAATGCCCTCCTTAGCAAACTGGTTGCATGGTGCATGGATATTGTCATGGCAAAAGGAAATCTTTTACTGAAACTCTGATTTCTTTAATTTGACTGTAAGTCAAGGAATGGATATAGGAGTTGGTGGATACTGTCTGCCGCCTAGTAGTTGTATGGTATTGTATATGTTTTTAACTAAGCTGCTTGGGATCATATATATATCTTATTGATTTTTAGTAGCCTTGACTGAATATAAACATATGACATGAACAATCTGAAATATCTATAGGTTTATAGATATGCATTTGTAGTTATTGAAATTGTGCTTCATTTAATTAATGACTCACAGAACAATGATGTACTGTTATGCCCCGTACACACAAGCGGAATGTCCCACAGAAAAAGTCCGACAGGAGCTTTTCATCGTATATTCCGATCGTGTGTATGCCTCATCGGATTTTTTACGTTGAAAATTCTGATGGACCTAGAAAGAGAACATGTTCTAAATATTTCCAACGGAACCAATTCCTATCGGGAAAACTGCTTGTCTGTATGCTGTTCCAACATACCAAAAACTATGCATACTCTGACACAAATACAAGACAGACGCTATTGGCTACTGGCTATTGAACTTCCTTTTTCCAGTCCCGTCTTACGTGTTGTACGTCACCGCGTTCTTGATGGTCAGACTTTGGTGTGATCATGTGTACGCAAGACAGTTTCAGCGGAATTCCGTCGGAACTCCGTCGGAACTCCGTCGGAACTCCGTCGGAAAAACCTTCAGAGTTTATTCCGACTGGAAAACCGGTCGTGTGTACAGGGCATCAGTCTTTGCAACCAATGAGACATATACAATTTAGCGGTTCTCTGTAGCGATAACAATGAAATCTAATTGGGTGTGAACAATAGTACAGGACATGGTTTCAAAACTGGACCCATTGAAATCACCAAATACAATCAGTAAACACTTTAGTATTCTATCCATCAGATTACAGATTAGGCAAAGATCCTATTGGGTTATAGGAACTGAGATCTTTTACTTAGTTTTGCTCTATATTCATTATAGATTCTGAGACCACACACAGATCCAGATTATTTTATTTTTAAACACGTGCCTGTCGCTAGAGACTGGGGTCCTCATAAATACTAATACGTTTTTTAGTAATTTTCATTTTACAGTAGAAAGAATAGAAACTAAATTTGTATCATTTTGTTCCCACAAATAGAGCTTTCTTTTGGTGGTATTTGATCACCTCTGTGGTTTTTATTTTTTGCTAAACAAATAAAAAAAGACCGAAAATTTTGAAAAAAATAAAAGTTTTGCTTTTGTTTCTGTTAAAAAAATGTGTAAATAAGTTCTCTCTTTCACTGATGGGCACTGATAAGGCGGCACTGACAGGCACTGATACGGCGGCACCGATGAGGTGGCACCAATGAGCGGGTACTGACGGGCACTGACGATGGGCACTGATATGCGGCACTGATGGGCACTGGTAGGCGGCACTGATGGGTGGCACTGATATGCAGCACTCATGGGCATTGATAGGCAGCACTGATAGGCACTCATGGGTGGCACTGGGTGGCACTGGTTGGCACTGATGAGCACTGATAGGCGACACCGATGGGCACTGAAAGGCGGCACTGCTGGGCACTGCTGGGCACTGATAGGGTGGCACTGATAGGCGGCATTGAAAGGCGACACTGCTGGGCACTGATGGGCACTGATAGGCGGCACTGCTGGGTACTGATGGGCACTGATACGTGGCACTGATGGGCACTGATACACAGCACTGATATGCGGCACTGATAGGCATCCCTGGTGGCACTGGCAGTGGTAGGCATTGGAGTGGGCACTGACTGGCAGCTGCCTGGGCACAGATTGGCAGCTGCCTGGGCACATATTGGTATTTCCCTGGGGTCTAGGGGGCATACCTGGTGGTCCAGTGTGGTGGCCATCCTGGTGGTCCTGTGCAGCTTCCCTGGTGGTCCTGGGTAGGATCCGAGGGGGGGCTGTGCTGATAAACAATCAGCACAAACCCCCCTGTCAGGAGAGCAGCCGATCAGCTCTCCTCTACTCATGTCTGTCAGACGCGAGTGAGGAAAAGCCGATCACCGGCTTTTCCTATTTACATCGTGAACAGCCGTGATTGGACACAGCTGATCATGTGGTAAAGAGTCTCCGTCAGAGACTCTTTACCTAGATCAGTGTTGCAGGGTGTCAGACTGACACCCCGCAACAACGCTCACCGCGATGCACGCCCCCGGGGGCGCGCAGTGGCTCGATATCCTGATCACGTCATATGACGTCCGGTCAGGAATATCAAACCACTTTGCCGACGTCATTTTGTAATAGGGCGGGCGGCAAGTGTTAAATAATGACCCATGTGTTTGCATTGTGTTCCTCAGTAAAGCAGCGTACACACGATCGGATTTTCCGATGGGAAATGTGTGATGACAGGCTGTTGGCGGAAAATGCAACCGTTTGTATGCTCCATCAGACAACTGTTGTCGGATTTTCCGCGGACAAATGTTGGATGGCAGGCTTTAAATGTTTGTTGTCGGATTTTCCGAGCGTGTGTACACAAGTCCGTAGGACAAAAGTCCAGAGTACAAACACGCATGCCCAGAAGCAAGGAAGAGCTGGAAGCGGTCGGTCTTGTACGGTTGTGACGTGGAAAATTATAAAATCTCGAAATGCAGCGCACATTCTCTTCTTCTTTATTTAATGAGATAATAATGAAGTTGCTTTGCTGGTGATACTGATGGAGTTATGGCAAACGCATTTAAAAAGGCTTTTATTTTCTGGTGATATCAAGAATAATATTATTATGTTTTTTTTTTTTTTTGGCAAGTTACCACAACACCATCATCCCGTAGTTTTTAAGATCAAAGACACAACTATGTTGGTGTTCCTTGTAAATGCCAAGAGTTGGTGAAAGCAGAGGTCCGTCATCCGGAGATAATTTAGAAAATCATCCAGATTATTCTGCTGGAGCTCCCGCAGCAAAGGCATATGACATAATTGGTCACGATTTATAAAGCAACCAATTTTTGGTCCAATGAAATGATAAATGAAAAGCGCTAAATGAAAAGCGCAAATCAACACTCACCAAACTTCTACTAACACGAAATTAGCAGAA
Organism: Aquarana catesbeiana; assembly: GCF_042186555.1. NCBI lineage: Eukaryota > Metazoa > Chordata > Amphibia > Anura > Ranidae > Aquarana > Aquarana catesbeiana. The sequence continues at coordinate 305,553,432 of NC_133326.1, forward strand.
GGAGCCCAAAGGGTGGCGCTAAAGAGCTGAAAAACCATGCAGTACCTCATTACGTTTGTGTTTGTTGGCCGACAATTCCTTGCCGTGTGTATGCAAGACAAAATCCAGGCTCACGCCTTCGAACAAAAGTAAGAGGTTTTGTCTGCGGAAAATCTGATCTTGTGTATGAGGCTTTACAGATACTCTCAGTAGCACAAGGTAGCTGGAGCAAAATAAATTATTTTAAAATGGTCTGTCTTGACTGCATTTGTTCTTTGAGAAAATGTGCTGAATAAGGTCTACTTTGTGTCTTTTTTTTTTACTTTCCAGTGGATAGAACCCTATTAGCAACATAAGGAAATGGACATTGTATATGGGCCAAAAGGCAATTAACTGCCATCAAATCGTCCTGTACTAGTTATAGCTACCACTTAAAAATATCACATAAACAAGCATCCCAACACCTGACAATAAACCAAGTAATAGCTGTCAGCGTTCTTTCCTACAGTATGTGCAGCATCTTTGGCACAGCAATAGGAAAAAATGTTGACTGTTAACGAGTGGTAAAATGTTACACCCCTTGAAAAATCCAGGAGATAGCCAAGAGTAACATTGCAAAAGCATACTAAAAAGATCAAATTGGGGAGACTGAGATTCTGAAATGATAGTTTGTGCCGACTAAATTGAAATGTGATTATTTGGCTTGTTTTCATATCCTTTCACTAATAGCTAGCAGAAACTTGGCAGCTTGTCAGAAATAATGGTGTTTCCATCACACAAATGTGTAATTGACTACCACTCTTGCTTCTCATTTTAGCCTTAATTCTGTAATACTGACAATGATGTGCTGGCTGCTACTTTTTTACACTCCGCATCTCCTTTTGTTTACCTTGAAGGTTAAATCCAGCAAAATAACATTCATTTGCACCTACTTTATGATTGTTGAAACCAGTCATCTGATGAGGCCCCAAGTAGATACAGTATTTAGCTAATGTTGCTTATTTGTAAAGGAAGGGAGGAGAGACAGTTACAAATGCTTAGTTCACTATATTTGAATAGCAAATACAGAAAAAAATACATAATGTACACAAAAGCCTATAAGGCGTAGCGTATTTATGGCTTCAATAAGAATACAGAGCTGTATACAGCTGGAAAAGCTTGTAGGAAGTCTTTCATAAGACTCAAGCTGCATGGGAAAACACTTTAGAAAAACATGTGGTTTCCCATGCAAAGCATATTTTCTTTAATCCCCCAACTTCAGGAGTATTTACTTATTATTATATTATATTATTATTATACAGGACTTGTATAGCGCCAACAGTTTGCACAGTGCTTTACAAAATTACCTTTTATTCATTTCTCTACTGCTCAATTTGAAGCCAAAGAAAATACCAGATACCTCTGGGTATGGCATGTGACTCATCCATGAGTGTTGGGCCAATCAGTGCTGTAACAGGAAAGTCAATAGCTCCAAGTTACAGCTTGCTGTTCTTACAGAGATTTGCTTTCACTCCCAAGTGTGGGGAAGAGCAGTGAGGGAGTAAAAGAAAGATATGAAGATGCAACTGTTGAGGTCTAAATCAACCACTTGCCGACCAGCCGCCGTCATTATACTGTGGCAGGTCGGCACGTACCCGCAAATCTCCGTAGCTGTAGGTCGGCTCTTTAAACAGCTCTAGCAGGCACGCGTGCACCTGCTGCACAGCAGGGACATGATGCACGTGGCTGGCGGCCATGATGTCCATCAGCTGCGATGTCCGCCAGCCACACGTGATCGCGGGCACGAGAGCCAGAACAGGGATGCGTGTGCGTAAAGACACAAATCCCCATTCTGTCAGGAGAGACAGATCATCCTCTAGTCAGTCCTATCCCCATACAGTTAGAAACACTCACAAGGGAACACATATAACCCCTTGATCGCCCCCTAGTGTTAACCCCTTCCCTACCAGTGACATTTACACAGTAATCAGTGCACTTTTATAGCACTGATCGCTGTATAAATGTCAGTGGTCCCAAAAATGTGTCAAAAGTGTTCTGTCTGTCTGCCACAATGTCACAGTCCCGCTAATAATCGCAGATCGCTGCCATTACTAGTAAAAATAAAATAAATAATAAAAATGCCATAAATCTATTCCCTATTTTGAAGACGCTATAACTTTTGCAAAACCAAGTAATATACGCTTATTGTGATTTCTTCTTACCAAAAATATGTAGAAGAATATATATTGACCTAAACTGGTGAAGACATTTCTTTTTTTTTAATTTTTTGGGGGATATTTATTGTAGCAAAAAGTATAAAACATTTTTTTTTTCAAAATTGTCGCTCTTTTTTTGTTTACAACGCAAAAAATAAAACCTCAGAGATGATCAAATACCACCAAAAGAAAGCTCTATTTGTGGAAAAAAAAGGACGTCAATTTTGTTTGGGTATAGCGTCGCACGACCGCGCAATTGTCAGTTAAAGTGATGCAGTGCCATATCGCAAAAAATGGCCTTGTCATTAAGGGGGAAATTCTTCCATTCTTAAGTGATTAAAGTGGTTCTAAAGGCTCAAGGTTTTTTACCTTCATGCATTCTATGCATGAAGGTAGAAAAACCTTCTCTGTGCAGCAGTCCCCCCAACCCTCCTAATACTTACCTGAGCCCATCTCGATCTAGCGATGTGCTCTCTGGGGACTCTCCTCCTCATTTGCTGAAACAGCAGCGGGAGCCATTGGATTCCACTGCTGTCAATCACAGCCAGTGAGCCAAAGAGGAGTGTGTGTGAATAGACACACAGAGCCCGAGCTTGGGTACGAGCCTGCTTGGGTGCCCCTATTGCAAGTTGCTTGCTCTGGGGGCACTTAGCAGGGGGTAGGGGACAGCGAGGAATCCGAGAAAGGGAGGATCAGGGCTGCTCTGTGCAAAACCAATGCACCAAGCAGGCGAGTATGACATGTTTGTTATTTAAAAAAAAGTAAAAAAAAGAAAACCTTTAATATCACTATATTGCTTATCTAAACCAGAAAACAAAGATATATTGTGTGAGAGCGTAGCTACCCTAGGAAAGGAAGTGTGCTATTTGCAGGATTATCAGGAGTAAATAATAAGGAAAAGACTGAAAAAAGAAAACTAATACCACCACATCATTATCATTTTTTTTCAAGTGTTTCGTAGTGTGGTTATGCTAGCTCACTCCACTGAATCTAAGAAGGAAGTCATGAATGTCACCTAGGTTGGACTTCAAACATTTCTCTTCATCTCCACTTTGGGGGCAATGGGAATCAATAAATCTCAAAGGAAGTGTAGCATACCCCAGTAGGGAATGCAGATTAACTTGGATCCCCCACTCATGCACAGCCAGGCACATCAAACTTTCACAAGCACTCTGAGTCAGAGAACAGTTTGTAACTTTCTCTTGTTTTTTATATAAGGGTTAATAACTTGGATAGGGATGGGAGGTTATGGGTCACCCACTTGACTTCAGCAAAACTTCAGGGACATTTTTCTATATACCATCTCCTACATTTTCCTCCTGCACATTAACTTGTCTGTTCCAGCTAAATCACTCTGATTTATCTGACAGGCTCCCAGTCAGATTAGCAATAGCCCATTACAGGCAGGAACTCGTAGCCCCTTTTAGTGTAGCTCAGTTGTAGCGAAACAGCTTGTAACTTCTCCTCTGTGGCCACTGATCCCAGCACCACATCTTCAGGCACTGCCAACCCACATGGCTGCAGCTACCCCTTTCACCAGCCATCCTGGTTGTCTCTGCACACCGGTCTACCCGACTGACTCTTCACTAGCCCGCCCAGCTGACTTTTCACCAGCCCATCCGGCTGATTCTCAGGAGATCTCTAGGGAAAGGCTGAAGAGTTAAGTACACCACTGTCTTCAAAGGAGACTGGCTACATGTGGCAGTTTTCCCCCTTTGTTAGTCCCCGTAGTGTTGACTACTCACTCTGTCTTCTCTCTTGCTCCCGTGCCTCCAGGAAAGACTTCCTCCCATGTGTTTTGGAAGGATTCTTCCAGCACCCAAGTCCCGGCCCAAGGCAGGACACCCCCCCAGACTGGGAGGCACCCCTAAGGGGCCACAGAGAGCCTCCTCAACCCTGTATCTCAATTTTCCACCGGACTGCCCCTGCTGGCCTGGCTCATGTCTATTTATGGAGTGGTCTCAGCACCCTGCTAGCCTCTGAAGATTGGCCAAGCTTCCATAAATATTCAAGGCAGGTTCTCCTAACCTCCACCCTCTAATTCTAGAAGATTCTCCAACCTTCTATACCAGGGGGAGGCACCAGAGAGCTGTCAGCATGAGTCAACCAGCCCTGAAACTTAGTAAACCTCTGAACCAGATTCAAGAGACTAATTTTACCATGAGCCAATAAATTTACCTGTATTAAATCCTAGCACACACTTGAGGGTGCCACAGAAGTGGCAAGGGCACTGCATTTCTGGCAAGATAAACATATATTTTCTGTACTTGAGGGAATGTTCTTGGCTTTAAAAATGAAACAATTTAGTGCCCATATCTACTGATGTATAAGCTGCCACTTTTTCACTTTATATAACAGAGGAATCCTGTTGATGGTGGTGGATAGAACCTGCTTCTGTGTGATTGATCATGCAGACAGTAAACCAGACAAAAATCACAGGTGACCAAAGCCATCTTATGTCTACAGACACTTTGTAAATCTTTAG